>NC_135955.1:30990501-31302126 GCF_053455715.1 Rhinoraja longicauda
TGCATTTAAACCATTCCAAACAGTTGTGAATAATATTTGAGAGCATGCTGCTGCAAGGCTAAGCAATTCTTTGTTTATTTTCTGTCACACACATTCTTACCCAGTATGCTGCTTCTTTCCCATCATTAGTATGATGTCTTCAGCTGCCTGGGCCATAAATTCTGGGATTATATTTACTTTTAAGATACAGCCCTGAAACAGGCTCTTCAGCCCATTAAGTCCACGCTGACCATTGATCATCCGTTCACAGCACAGTAGTTCTGTGTTATCACTTTCTCATTCACTCCTTACACATGAGGGGGAAATTTACAGAGGCCTATTAACCTACAAACCCACACGTCTCTGGGGATATGCAAACTCTACACAGACAGCACCCGAGGTCAGGATTGAACCAGGATCTCCGAAGCCTTGGGGCAGCAACTCCACCAGATGTGGCACTGTGCCACCCTTAATTGCTTCCCTAAATTGCCAAACGTTCAGAATCCACGAGATAATGAGGTTTCTCCTTAATTTCCTGCCTTCTTTATGGCTCTCAACATGATGTCATCTGGTTTTGGTAAATGCTATTCCCAATCTTAGCTCCTATGCTGAAAACTCTTCCCGGCGTCAAACCCCCTCTTTTCTAATTTTAAAAACTGTTAGGTCAACACTCAGCCTCCTCCAGAGGCCTAGTCAGTTCAACCTTCCAAAGTAGGCAGAATAATTCAGTCCCTTATATAACCTTTGGAAATCATATGTACACCTTCTCCAATGCCCCCGACAGTCGCATACAGGTGGCACACTGTGAAAGGACATAATGGTGGGAATGGGCTGGGATGAGGTGTGGTGGGATGAGGTATGGATGCCTGGGAAGTGAGCGAAGCTGTTCTGATCACAGGGGATTTTTAAAATTTCAAAAATAAACTTTATCCATATAAATATATAATTGAGGAAATACAATACAATCAGCAGCTCTTTCATTTTTAAGTTGAGCTTATTGTCACATACAGTGATGTATAGGTACAATCAAAAATCTTGCTGGCGGCAGGGTTGTAGGCACATAGACACAGACAACAGGCAAAAAGCATAAAATGTACATAAATGATATGTACATTTACATTCATTTCCATTCATTCTTCAACAAAATCAATATGTTCTATTTACAAAGCAGCAATGCCACTCATAGCTCTTCTTTCAACTATATAGCCACTAAATGTTTGAGAGGTTGTGCCGCAGGGCCCAGTGATGGCAGGATCGTAGATTGTGGTCCTCTCCCGCTGAGCCTTTGTGGTGGCTGCAGTGTGTCACTTAGCCCAAATCAGCAGCAGTCGCTCACGGACATCTCCTTACACTGGAAGACCAACAGGTTTCAGGCAGACCACGATATGTTTTCCACAGAGTTGATGATCTCCAGGCAGCTGCTGATGCCTGCATTGGTCTGGAAACAGCCCCATAGATCAGAGACTCCTCTGTTACATGCACACTTTCATCCTTTTCCAAACCACGTTTGGGAACTTAAAAAGCCAGCAACATGCCTGTGGGAGTAAAACCCTGCAAACTGACCTCATCAGGATCAAACTCCCCTCGCCAACACCTCAAAGTTGTATTAAGGACTTTTTGTAGGACTTTGGGTCCTACACAGCAACCAGCGTGCGCCTATCATTTACATTTCCATCATCGTGCTCTAGGCTGAACAAAGAGGTCCAGCAGGGACTGTGCAAAGATAGATGGAGTGGGATAGGAAAGGTGTTATGACCCCACCACCTTACCCCCTTCTTTTCACCTGGATGTTGAAGCAAGAAGGGTTCTGGTGTAAGCAGGTTCAGTGCTGACGTCCAGTGCTGCCTGTTTACACATTCTGCCTGTGACAACATGGACTCTGATGGTCCACCAGATACCCCAATTTAACTGCACATCTTAAAGACAATGCAGGCCAGTCGGTTAACGGGCCACTGTCAAGTAAACTTAATGTGTCGGTGAATAGTAGAATCTGGAGGGAGTTCATCGGGATTTTGGGCGATACAGTGGCTCAGGAGCCGCACAATGGCCCAGGTTTGAACCTGACCTCGGGTGCTGCCTGTGTGGCGTTTGCACGTCCCCCCTGTGACCACATGGGTTTTCGTCTGGGTGCTCCGGTTTCCTCCCACCTCTCAAATACATGTGGGTTTGTAGGTTAATTGGTCTCAGTAAGTTGCCCCCCAGTGTGTAGGGACTGGATGAGAAAGTGGGTTATCATAGAACAAGAGTGACCAGGTTGGCATGGAGTCAGTGGGCCAAAGTACCTGTTTCCATGCTGTATCTTTCCATCTTTCAGTCAATTCAATAAAATGGTATTACTTTACTCTGGTACATTACTTTAGAGATACAGCATGGAAGCAGGCCTTTCGGCCCACCGTGTGGACCAGCGATCACCCTATACACTAGCACTGTCCTGTACATCAGGGGCAATTTATAATTTACCTGCAAACATGAACGTCTTTGGAGTGTGGGAGGAAATTCGAGTTTCTCTGTACCTTAATTGGCACACGTGACAATAAACTGACCTTTGAACGTTTGAACCTTTGAACCTGAGCACCCGGAGGTCACTGGGAGAAAGTACAAACTCCGTACAGGCAGCACCCATAGTCAGGATCGAACTCGGGCCTCCGGTGCTGTAAGGCAGCAACTTTACCGCTGCGCCACTGTGCTGCCCCAATGCTAATGTAGGATTAATAGAAGCAGGTGCTTGATGATCAGCATGAACATAATGGGCTGAAGGGCCCGACTCTATGACTCTGCTCCATCCTTGTGAATCTTGCTCCTGGGACTTAAAGAGAAGTTCCAGGCTGACACATTGCAGCAGTCCTGTCACATGCAGTCTCTTAGCAGAGATATTAATCCATGGTAAAAGCAGACAATAGATATCCTCCCTGGATTAAAAATACCAGACCTAAAGGTCTGTACATGGGAACGAATGCTTGGGAGATGCGGGATGGATTTGTCAGCCATTGTGGGACTGCAGGAATCGTTTGCCGGTCGGGAACTCATTTCACGGCAATGTCTGAATGGTTGAGTTAAACGCTCTCATTTAACTACACTTTTTCCTTTGTTGGCGTATGTTTTTATTTAAACTTATTGCTAAGTGGCTGCATTTCCATCTTACAAACTATTCAGGTAATGAACGGTTCTGAGGAACAGCATCCTGTCCTATCCTGGGCAGGACCTGCATTGGGAACGCTCAGCAGGTCAGGAGCTGCTGGGAGCTTCGAATATTTCCCGTTAACATTTCCGATTTCCAGCTTCCACTGTTTTTTACTTTCCTCTGCTTTCATTCGGGGTGGCAGGACCGGAGACCCGGGTTCAATCCTGACTAGGCTGCTGTCTGTACGGAGTTTGCACGTTCTCCCTGTGACTGCATGGGTTTTCTCTGGGTGCTCCAGTTTCCTCCAACATTCCATAGACGTACAGATTTGTAGGTTAATTGGATTCTGTAAAATTGTAAATTGTCTCTAGGGTATAGGATAGTGGTAGTGTACAGGGTGATCGCTGGTCTGTGCAGACTCAGTGGGCCAAAGGGCCTGTTTCCATGCTGTCTAAAGTCTAAAGACCCAGAGAGTGTTGTAGAGCAAAGGGATCCAGGAGTGCAGGTACATAGTTTCCTGAAAATTGAATCGCAGGTAGATTGGGTGGTCAAGAAGGCTTCTGGTACATTGGCATTTATCAGTCAGGGTGCTAAGTATGGAATGTGAGGGAAGGAACTGCAGATGCTGGTTTAAACCAAAGACAGACACAAAAAGCTGGAGTAACTCAGCGGGACAGGCAGCATCTCTGGAGAGAATCTGGGAGGTATCTTCTCTGCCATCATTCTTCAGAAGGGTCTCGACCAGAAATGTCACCCATTCCTTCTTTACAGAGATGCTGCCTGTCCCGCTGATTTACTCCAGCTTTTTGGGTCTACTAAATATAGAAGTTCAGCTGTTATGTTACAGTTGGAAGACATTGGTAAGGCCGCACTTGTGTTCAGGTTTGGTCACACTGGTATAGGAAGGGTGTCATTAAGCTGGAAAGAGTGCAGAAAAGAGTTATGAGGATGTCGCCAGGTCTTGAGGGCCTGAGCTATAAGGGGAAGTTGGGCAGGCTAAGACTTTATTCCTTGGAGATCAGGGTGATAATATGAACGCACAGTCTTTTTAGAAGGAGTAAGGGGATCAAGAAGCAGAGGATATAGGTTTAAGGTGATAGAGGAAAGATTTAATAGGAACCTGAAGCACAATTTATTTTACAAAGAGGGTGGTGGGGACATGAAACAAGCTGCCAGAGCAGGTAGTTGAGGCAGGTGCTATAATAACACTTAAAAGACATTTGGCCAAGTACATAGATAGGAAAGGTTTGGAGGGATATGGGCCAAACGAGGGTTGGTGGAACTAGTGTAGATGGGGAATCACGGTTGGCATGGACAAGTTGGGGTGAGAGGGCCTGTTTCCATGCTGTATGACTCTATCACTCTATGAGTACAAAATTCTTATGGGACTTAACAGGGTAGATGCAGACTTCATCTTTCTCCTGGCTAGGCTGACTGCAACAGATCTTTATCTTAGACTAGTCTTAGACTAAGGTATTGGCTCGGTTTGTATTTTTATTCTCGTCACGTGTACCGAGATACCGTGAAAAACTGTTTTGCGTGCTATCCAGGGAAATCACACCATAATGAGTATATCAGGTAGTACAAAAGAGAAAATAAGCAGTGGAGAATACAGTGTTACAGCAACAGAGAATATGCAGAGAAAAAAGTGCAGGGACTGCATTAAGGTAGATTGGAAAATCAGGTACAAATCCTTAGCAAATGAGAGTGTAAGAAAATAACTGCAGATGCTGGTACAAATCGATGGTATTTATTCACAAAATGCTGGAGTAACTCAGCAGGTCAGGCAGCATCTCAGGAGAGAAGGAATGGGCGACGTTTCGAGGCGAGACCCTTCTTAGCAAATGGGAGGTTCATTCAAGAGTCTGTTTACAACAAGGAAGAAGCTGCTCTTAAATCTGGTGGTAGGCACTTTCAAGCTTTTGCATTTTATGCCTGATGGGAGAGGGGAGAAGGGACAATGGCCAGAATGGGAATGGTCCTTGACTCCTGATGGAGTGTTTCCTATGGTGGTGAATAAGGGGGTCTCACATTAAAGGAAGAAATTAGAAGATTTTTTTTCAGTGAATCATTAGATTTCTCTACCTTTGAGTACGTGAGAGGCAAAATCCCTGAGGATATTCAGGTCAGAGATCGATAGATGTTTTAGATATAAACGGAATCAGGGGAAATGTGGTAAGCACAGGAAAGTGGTGCTGAGGTAAAACATAAGTTGTGACCCTTCTGAATGGTGGAGATGCATGGGATGAATGACCTATTCCTGCTTCTATTTCTGATGGTCTTACATGACTAACCGGATTATTTAGCCGGTATAATATTGCTATTTGTGGAACTGCACTTGAAAAGTACATTGCCAATTCTGGAGTATTTGGAGATGCCCTAAAGTTATGAAAATTTGT
Organism: Rhinoraja longicauda; assembly: GCF_053455715.1. Taxonomy (NCBI): domain Eukaryota; kingdom Metazoa; phylum Chordata; class Chondrichthyes; order Rajiformes; family Arhynchobatidae; genus Rhinoraja; species Rhinoraja longicauda. The sequence continues at coordinate 30,996,001 of NC_135955.1, forward strand.
AGGATAAATGCAAATCTTTATTTTACTTCATTAATATACATTCAAGAATCACTTCTTTTATTGGCATTTGCCAAATTTGCAGGTTTTAGAAGCACACAATTTTAATCAGGTTAATAAAATGTACCTGAGCTTTTCTTTCTAAACATCGATGTTTAGCAGTGAACAAAAATGAATAAGATAGTGCTGGTGACGTGTCTAATGGAAAACAGAACTCCAGCTAAGAGCTATCACTTCACTTAGAGCTTCATATCACTTTTAACTTCTGGTGTTTGTTTATTTCACGGCATCTTTCAGGATTGCAAAGCATTCCTGACATCTCCCATTCCCACAGGCAGCTGCACTGTTAACACGTTGGGCACTGAACTGAATTGAATTCATTGAGTACTTTATTGTCACATGTGAACTCACAGTGAAATTCTTTGCTTGCACACCTTGCCAAGGTATGCAAATAGTCGCCCATAAAGGGCGCTTACAAAATCTCCCCCACCCCAACTCCAGTTCCCCCTTTGTTCTTCCCCCCCCTCCCTCCTCCCTCATGGCAATCCCCTCACGCCGGATTCTCCGAAACTCTTGAAACTTATGGAATACTTGTGCCTTGACCTTTTTCCAGAGTTGAAACTCAGTGATGTTAGAAAACAGACCACTATAGTTCAGTAAATGTAAAAGACATGGTGTCAATAAAAATGTAAAATGGTCATTTTTTAAATCATGTTACATCCTAATTGTTCAAGGGTGGCACAATAGCTAGATGGGCCATTTTTTATTAAGTTTAGAGAAACTGCATGGAAACAGGCCCTTCGGCCCATCAAGTCTACACTGGCCATTGATCACCCATTCACTCTACTTCTATGTTATCCCATTTTCTATCCACTCCCCAGGTCAATTTTAAAGAGGCCAATTAACCTACAAACCCACAAATCTATGGGATGCGGGAGGAAATCGGAGCACCCGGAAGAAACACACGTGGTCAGATGGAGATTGTGCAAACTCCACACATGCAGCACTTGAGGGCAGGATCAAACCCAAGTCTCTGGCGCTGTGAAGCAGCAGCACTACCAGCTGCGCCTCTGTGCCGCCCTGAAAAATAAATCGTTTAATCTTCTTTGCTTCTCTTGAAAATAGAAGCCACTTTTAGCCCTCACGATCTTCCATGACTTCCCAACACAATTACTCCCCGTGAAACATTAAAGAATAGATTAATTTTCTGCAAAGTATATTCTAAATATGCTGCAATGTTACTTGTGCTCCAAACTTAAACCTTATTGAGTGCGGCATCAGATAGTCATTATCTCCCATCTGTTGAAGCATGTCAACTAATGGCTGGGAAAACATGGCAAGAAATCTTGAGATTAGGAGTAGTTCAAGGTCTGAACTTGATGCATATCTCTCTGTGTAATGTTGTCTTCTTTGGGTGTTTTGTGTTTTCTCATCGTGGGGGACCAGGGTAAAGGTTCACTCGCAGTGGCTGTCTTCAATTGCAGATTCACCCCTGCCTTGCCCCACCCCTCCTCTCCTCTGCGACTCCCCATGCTCGCAAACTCTACCCTAGAAAATCTCTCAGATTCTTCGATTGCTCAAGTTATCCTCAGAGCTGCAGAATGCAAGGGGTCCACAGCTGTGTCAGGCATTCCTTTGGTGTTTTAGCTATGTGGTCATGTGCAGTAGTTACTGCATTCACTGGAGGGAAGTTGAGAGGGTGAAATTCCTCTTCAATGGAACTAAATGCGTGGGGATAAATACAACCATGGTTGCTATTCCAGCATGCTTTCAGCACTGTCCATCGATTTCTCTGGGGAATTTAGCACTTCATAGTTAGGGCTCAGACATGATTCTTTATTTGTTACTCAGAGGTGAACGATTGAAAAGCCATAATTGCCAGGAAATTGGTTCATTCGTAAAACTGCCGAATCATGTAGAAAAATTCTCCAGCTTGGCTTTTGTTGGATTCATGTCAATGAAAGAGATTGGAGAAAGCTTTAACCTTTTGCTTTATGTGACAGTCATAAATTTTGCCTTGAGTGTACATTTACAATGATCGTGGTTCTTGCCTCTGCTGAATGTGTGCTGCAGTAACACATGCATATTGAACTCTGCTCCTGAAATTTGGCTCCATCAGCTTCAATTGTGGATACAATTCTTCACACTGAATTTTGCAATATAAACATAAATGCTGGAAATACTCTGGGGCTCTGTCTACAGCCATGGAGAAAGAAAACAGAGTTAACATTTCAGTTTGATGATCTGCCATCAGAATCGGGAAAACTTACGAAGGAGGTGGCGGGATGTAAGCAAATATAGAGACTGGGAATGAGGGGAGTGGGGAAGGTTTGTGATGAGGTCGGTATAATGGGAAAAGGTATAATGATACAATGGGACTGTAATGCAACATGAAAACATAAAATATGGATCTCAGGGTCGAATCCCAGGTCTCTGGAAGTCCACTTGTTCGGCCATTGTTCCACCCATGGAGATTAAAGGTAAATGCTCGGGGCAGAAGCAACGGAGACTCTGACAAATGCTGAAGGCTCTTAGAGCTCAGGAATGCTGTGGGTGGAAGAGCTCGACATCCCAGGGGAGTGCAAGATTAGGAAAGTGATATCACTCAGTAAAGGTGCCCATCGCACTTACAGTGACTGTGGGTTGTGCTCGTGTGAAAGGTTGTGCTCGTGTGAATTGTCACCTTCCCTTAAGCATGCAACACTGCATGACTCAAACACAACTACATTCCTAGAATCATGAATAAATAAATAAATAAGTGCCAAAAAATAAGCCGTAATTCAGCTGTCACAAATCAACTGACCTTAGTATTTTGCAACAATTTCAGGGTTTCATTGGCTTATAAACAACATAAAATTCATAGCATAATAAAGATAACATTTTTAAAGAATGAATCACTGAACTTCCAACCATTGTACCTCACAGCAGTAAAGGAGGCTTGTACTGGGTCTTTGAAAATACTCTTTTGTTCGTCCCAATTCCCTGCCCCTTTCCCTAAACCTGTTCCAATTTTTTGCCCAATCCCATTGCCTTGTCAATCATCACATTCAAGGTCATGGGGTGGAGTACATGCCCCAGTGTGTATCAATGTTTCTCTGTGAATGGAGCATTATATTCTATGTAGGAAGCAACTGTAGATGTTGGTCGACACAAAATGCTGTCATGACTCAACAGGTCAGGCAGCATCTCTGGAGAAAAGGAATTGGTGACGTTTCGGGTCGAGACCCTTCTTCAGAAGAACGTCACCTATTCTTTTTCTCCAGAGATGCTGCCTGATCCGCTGTGTTACTCCAGCATTTCGCGTCTATCTTCTGCATTATATTCTGTACTGTTTATTTTCTCCTTTGCACTACCTGATGTACTCATTATGCTCTGATTTGGCCGCAGAGCACACAAAGCAAAGTTTTGCACTGTAACTTGTTGTGAGTGATCATAATAAAGCAATACCTGTAAAATTTGAGAGAGCGCTCAAGGTTGCTCAGACGACATCCTTGGGAAAGCGATAGAGATGAGGTAATTGCAGGGTTTAGAGGGTCTCTGATTCTGAAGGCCGCCAAAAGAGGAAGGAGTAAATTGGGGATGGCAAGGGACCAGGATTGAAGGGGCGCAGAGATTTTGATGGAATGCAGGCTTCAACTTATTTTAATCCCCAAACAGAAATTAAGCTATTTCACAAAAGACAGAGAGGTTCCACATGAATCTGTGAAGTCAGCAGATGCCAACAGTCATTTCGTTCAGAATGAAAATAATGGTGTTTGTCTCCTTTCACTCAGGACACTGTGACAATGGATTAGAGGCTATTGCAGGCCATACTCACCAGCAGACAGGATTGTTTGAGGATGGTTTGGGGCTTGAAAGGGTCTGTTTCAGGTTATGTCAAAACTCTGTGTCATCCTGTTTGGTTTCAGTGGTCAGCCACAGAGGGTTAAGCTGCAGGAAGAACGTTGTCCTTTTCTGGTAAGAAGAGGAATCGCTGACATGCTTCCTTTCATAAATTAATCATGGAAGTGGTGAGAAGATTACCCAAAGAGACGCAAGAGCCCGTAGAGACCAATAGAATGGTATGGCAGCTGTAGGTAGTTGGAAATATGGGGGGGAATTGCTGAAGATATGGTGTGAAAATAACTAAGGGCTCGTTTTGTAGTGAATTTCAAATATATGTGTCTAAGAAACACTTAGACATGTACATGGATTGGACAGGGTTAGAGGGATATGAGCCAAATGCATGCAGGTGGGACTAGTGTGGATGAGACAGGTTGGTCAGTGTCGGCAAGTTGGGTCAAAGGACCTATTTCCACGCTGTATAACTCTATACACCAGCATCTGCAGTTCCTTTCTACACACGACTGGTCTAACCTGTTCACTCTGGGAAAAGCCTGAACTCTACTCTTTGTGGGTCTAGCCTTAAATTATAGCACGGGAATCTTCAGCTTGTGCTTGGAAATCATCGTGAATTAGATTGGCATCTACTATCAATCTATCCTTGCTCACCTTTTGGATTCAATGCTGATCTGATTAATGTTGGCATCCATGTGTACTTGTGTACATGGTGTATTTAATGACAATCTTTATTTTGAGACCAAGCACCTCGACTGGTCCAGATTGGTTTCAGGTCGATTCAGCTTTGACTTTGAGTGTCCTTTCAGAATTGGATGCAGCTTTGTTTGGGAGGCAACAGGATCTACATTGATCAGCTGCAGAGTGTTATCTTCATTGGATTTCAATAGATCGGTGGCTGCATTGAGTCAGAATCTTAGAATGCGCCCAGTTGCTCGAATGAAGTGCAGTCTGAAGAAGGGTCTTGGCCCGAAATGTCACCCATTCTTTCTCTCCATAGATGCTGCCTGGCCCGCTGAGTTACTCTAGCGTTTTGTGTCTATCTTCTGCTCGAATGATGTTCTTTGTTTTCAGCACAACTGATCCTGCTGACATGAGGGTTGGGAGGTGGGAGGGGCGGGTGTGGGGAGAGGGAAGAGGGAAGAGGGAAGTGGTCTTTCCTGTTGGTGTTGGTCAGCCAACTCCTCAATTAGCAGTGACTGAACCATGATACCATCTTTCTGTTCCTGCACAGAAAATTCCATTGGTGTACCAACCATGCCATTGAGGTTTCCGGAATAGTCCATTGACAGAGAGACAAAAAAACATCTGAAGACCATGTGTTTGCATTCACAACGAACATCCTTCAAAGTGTATGCATTTCTGGTGCACACTGGCACTGTTCTGCATATTTGTTTGTTGAATCAGAGCCCAACTGTTGTCCCGACAGCTCATCAGATCCTTTATATTTCATTATATATCATCACTCTAAGAGAGATGTTAATATTTTAGTGATCAATGTGTATAAGGAACATGGGAGTTTTGAATTTATACCATGCCCATTATAATGGCTCAGGAACCACCCCCCCTCCCCATCCCCCTTACCCCCCCCCCTTTCATGTTTCTTTTGCAATATGATAAATGCAGATTTATGTACAGAAAGATCTCATGGCTTCGTTTAATTATGTTGGTTGAAAGGAAAACATTGGCCAGGTTGGCAGAGATAACTCTCCTGCTCTTCAAACAATGCAGAGTAATCTTTCATGTGCATCTGTGAGAGTGGTCAGGCCTGAGTTTAGCACCTTATCTGAAAGATGGCTGCACTGTGAGTGGTTTTCAGGAATTTGGAGTCAAGCTGTTTAAACCACAATGTTTTGGCTCGGAGCTACCCAGAAGAAAGCATGGGTAAAAATAGGCATTTCTTTACAGCTAATTTCTTTAGAAATACCTCAATCAATGTACATGTTCGTTCATTGTCATTAATTTATATGAAGATGAACAGATGCACAGCTATTTGTAGAAACAAGGAAATACAGATGTTGGTTTGCAAAAAACAACTTCTTGTATTGGGTTCAATTCCAAACCTACATTAATTATATAAATATGGATGACATGGGTCACTTTTGCTATCTTGGCTCAATTCTCCCAGATTATATTGACGATGCAAAAATCTACAAAGCCTCTTTGGTAAATTATGCTCTCCTGGCTGGAATGACTGGAGATCATCTTTGATCACAAAGACCTCTGACTAAAGGCGACCACCATGTTATAGGAAGTTACGTTCTTAGAAAATGACCCGCATCCTGATTTTCATGATGCAAAGTTGTTTCATTTGCGCAAATGCCAGGAAAGCCAAGTTTTAATTTTTTTTTAAATTGAGTTTAGTTATTTACTTCTTTCCACATAAATTTCAGAAGAGCGAATTTTTATTCCATAGCCAGATTTTGTTGGTAGTGATTTATGAATTAGGTTGGGCAGATTTCCATTACCCAGACTGCTGTAAGAAAGGAGGCTGCCTGTAGTCAACAGCTTCTGCTCTGCTATTATCCATCTATTGAATGATCCTCCCACAATCTGAGAAGTAGTCTCATCTTCCAACCTACCTCATTGCGGGCTCTGCATTTTTTATCTGCACTTTCTCTGCAGCTGCAATGCTATGTTCTGTTCTCTAGTGTTTTTCTCTTTTCTCAACCTGTTGTCCTAGTATATGGGTTGATTGGACTTATGTGTAACATGGTTTGACTGGATAGTACAAAGCTTTTCACTGTATCTTGGTACACGTGACAATATTAAACAATGCAAAATAAAGTAAGAAAGACTCTAAACTCTCTAAAAGTGAGCAGCTTCCATCTCCAAATTCTCAGACAAACCTCTGGAGTTATATTAGATGAATAGATCGCCAGACGGAGAGTCAATAGACAATAGACAATAGGTGCAGGAGGAGGCCATTCGGCCCTTCGAGCCAGCACCTCCATTCAATGTGATCATGGCTGATCATTCTCAATCAGTACCCCGTTCCTGCCTTCTCCCCATACCCCCTGACTCCGCTATCCTTAAGAGCTCTATCTAGCTCTCTCTTGAATGCATTCAGAGAATTGGCCTCCACTGCCTTCTGAGGCAGAGAATTCCACAGATTCACAACTCCCTGACTGAAAAAGTTTTTCCTCATCTCAGTTCTAAATGGCCTACCCCTTATTCTTAAACTGTGACACCTTGTTCTGGACTCCCCCAACATTGGGAACATGTTTCCTGCCTCTAACGTGTCCAACCCCTTAATAATCTTATACGTTTCGATAAGATCTCCTCTCATCCTTCTAAATTCCAGTGTATACAAGCCTAGTCGCTCCAGTCTTTCAACATATGATAGTCCCGCCATTCCGGAAATTAACCTAGTAAACCTACGCTGCACCCCCTCAATAGCAAGAATATCCTTCCTCAAATTTGGAGACCAAAACTGCACACAGTACTCCAGGTGCAGTCTCACTAGGGCCCTGTACAACTGCAGAAGGACCTCTTTGCTCCTATACTCAACTCCTCTTGTTATGAAGGCCAACATTCCATTGGCTTTCTTCACTGCCTGCTGTACCATGAGTGGACCCTGGGCACTCGCAGGCTTCATTAGCTGTGACATATTGGTCATCTGCTAACAGTTGTGATGTGAGACCAGTGGTAGAAAGGAAGGCCAGAGCATCTTTCCAGCAGTGAGATCAAGTCAGGTCTCCAGGAATTCCCACCGACAGCTGGAAATGGCTTAATGCAACCGCTCAGCCTGGTTGGTGCTGTCTGCATTGAGTTGCAGGCTGAGGCCAGTAGGAGAACCCAAAATGAGAGCATCCTCCAAGGTCCTTCAGGCGTCTGGATCTAAAGGCATTGTGGAGAGACTCCTGCTCGGGCGGCACAGTGGCAATTGCTGCCTTACAGTGCCAGAGTCCTCACTACGGGTGCTGTGTGTACACTTTGCACATCCTTCCTGTGACTGAGTGGGCTTTCTCCGGGTGCTCCGGTGACCTCTCAAATTCCAAAGATGTACAGGTTTGTAGGTTAACTTCTGTAAATTGTCCCTGCTGAGTAGGATTGAACTAGTGTATGGGTGATCGCTGGTCAGTGTGGACTCCGGAGGACTGAAGAGCCTGTTTCCACACTGTATCTCTAAACTAAACTAAACTAAACTAAACTAAACTAAACTAAACTAAACTAAACTAAACTAAACTAAACTAAACTAAACTAAACTAAACTAAACTAAACTAAACTAAACTAAAATAAAATAAAATAAATTAAACTAAACTAAACTAAATTTTTGTATTAGCTTCTCCACCATTATCATTGCCAAATACCAACTTTTAGTTACCAAAATGTTGAATGGCCTTGCCTATTCACTACTATTCTTTCATTCAAATCCAAATAGTGTGGGTTTAAGGTTCACTGATATCATGAGTATGATGTAGGAAACATGGAAGTCAAATTGTACATAGTAAACTCCAATAATGTAATGATAATCTACTTTATGAATGTTGAAGAATAGATGCAGACCTCATGTGTTGAACCCGCTCCAACAGTTCAACATACTGGGTCTAAGCAGCAGGATGACAGATGTTACAAGTTGCCCTCCAGAATTTTCAATAAATACTTATTGGATGGAATTTGCGTGTTGCATAGCTCACCAGATAATAACCTGTGATCAGGGGAAGGTCTGTAAAAGCAGGTGGGCTCCCTGGAAACGCTGAGGCTGCACTTTCACGTGCTATTACACAAGAATAATATTTACTGCCTTTCACTCTCTTCCCACTTGTATGAGGTGGAATCTCTCTGACTTTCTGCGAGGATCATCCCTTCGGGAAAGCGTTTGCAGACATTGGGTTAAATTGTATTAATGATTTCAATGTGTCGGAAGGAACTGCTGATGCTGGTTTAAATCGAAGATAGACACAAAATGCTGGAGTAACTCAGCGGGGCAGGCAACATCTCTGGTGGGAAGGAATGGGTGACGTTTCGGGTCGAGACTCTTCCTTTGATGTCAAAGATATAACCATGGGCTTGCATTGCAAAATACACGCATGTGTTCCAAATGCATCCTACTGCAGAATGCGCAAGTATTCCAATATCAAGCATGCCTGGTGACGTGACTAGGAATCATGACAGACAATGTTTAGACCCATTTTACAGTTTTTATCCAGTTGCTTAAAGCTGCTGGAAGACATTAAATGCTGAGGTATGTACTGAATCTCAGCTTCAGAGCTGGAGGCAAGAGCACCTGCCATTGAAGTGAATGTTGCCTCATCTGCTGCACCAAATGCCCAATGAGTTCCACAACCCGTAAATTCCATTGTGGAAGAATTTATTGAAAGTTCTGGAGGGTAAGTTGCAACATCTGGTATGTTACAGAATAGTTCAACGAGTTCAGATTCTAAACGGTTACACCTGCAAATAGCATGTATTTCAGGAAAAGTCAGTTATTTCCTAACCTGAGATCCAAGATGTTTTATTATCTAGAACATGTTTTAAAGAGTTGAAAGATTCAGAAACTTGGGCCAAAGAACCTGGGCTACAATCTTTCATTCATTCTTTCTTCATGGGCAGGACTGTTGCTGAAACAGTTCTTTTTCACGCATCCTTTTATTAAGTGACAAATTTAATTCATTTTAAATTATCACAGCAAATTTCAGATAATCTGAAATGCTTAGGACTTTAGTGGTATCTGACTAGCTGATTTTCCAGACAACAGATAACGAACAAGTTCCATTTTTGCAATTGACTGTCCACAGGTTAGAAAATACACAAAACTCACTCGATATGGTAAGCACACCTCCATAGTATTGTAATGACTGACATCAAATGCACATAAGAAAGACCCATTACCAAAAGTAGAGAGAGAGAAGAAAATAGTTCTGCTTTTCATAGGAATGAATATATGTACCTCCATTGGACTTGTAAATTTAATAAAGTTATGGGAAGTAATTCCTGCTTAGGAGTGCCCAAATATCAGGTACTGCCTGCATTGGATGTTATTCCTATCAATACCCTGGCATACTTATAATTCTTCTTTTTTCTAAGATGTTGCATGGTACTATAATACAATTTCCAGTGAACCTAGTGAGTTTGAATGGAGTATGGTGTGTTGAAAGAAAGCGAGGGAACCAAGGTATTAGAGAGTTGGTAGAGAGCTCAGGAAATGGTGCTGAAGGTGGACTGAAAGGGAAATCATGAACAGGGATACAGTCAGTTCAAAGGCAGCACGTCAAACATCACGAGTGAGAAAGATATCAAAAAAAACCACAAGAATGTGCAGATGCTGGTTTACAAAGAAAGCCACGACGTGCTGGAGTAACCCATCGCGTCAGGCAGCATTTCTGGAGAACAAGGGTAGGTGACATTTTGGGTCGGGACCCATCTTTAGACTGATTTTGATGGTTGGGGGTGGGGTGAGAAAGCTGAAAGAAATGAGGGCCAGGACAAAGCCTGGTGAGTGATATGTGGATAGACGCAAAATGCTGGAGTAACTGCCGGGACAGGCAGCATCTCTAGATAGAAGGAATGGGTGAAGTTTCGGGTCGAGGACCCTTCTTCAGACTGTTTCTTCAGAGTGATATGTGGATACAGGTGAGAGATTTTTGAAAGGCAGATGGTTGGACAAAGGCCAGAGGTGAAAAGACAAAAGGTGTGAGTTTAGTATAGAGGTAGTACATATTGTGAAGTCAGAGGAGGGAATCTAGGTGTATGAGAGGGGGAAGGGGAGAAATGGGTTTGAGTCCTGCTGAGTTATTCCAACAATTTGTGTCTTTTTTTAATTAAAAAAAGCCATTTGAATAAAAGTAAACAAAAATAACACATTGAATTGCTGTAGAATTAAAAAGTCAAAGATAAAGCAAAACATACTGTATGAAATTATGTACCTGCACTTACTTTTTTTTAGCCAAGGTAAGCAATCCCATTCAATGTTATTTTGGCTGGCATAAAGTTGAGGTGATTGGATAAAAAGTGAACCCACCCTCAGCTCAAGATAGTTTTGTTTTGCTGCTGGACTTGGAGGTTAGATACTTGCTGATCTTCTTAGTAATTCCAGGATATTCTTTTCTCATTTTAGTGAGAGGAAAATGCTTATCTTGGTATTTTGATGCAGATCATGGGGAGCAGAGTTCCAGGGAGAAGCACACAGTCCTTCACAAATCAATCAACTAATTCCAATGGCAAGGGAACCAAGACGATTGGAGCTGATAGATCTGTTCCACCCTTCATCCGCCTTCCCAGCCGTTGAGTTCAAGATAACTTCGTCCACCTGGTCCGCTGTTGATGTCTTTTAGGTGCGACCATTCTTAGTCTGGACCCTCATCCTCAACCTTACTGCCGTGGGTGGCCCTACCAGAAGCTAGTGCTTCCGACGGCATCGCTCTCGGGAATAATGGGGGCACGCAAGCCACTTGAATGATCCAAAGAGGATGTGACAATAAAGTACCATTGAACCATTGAAGCTTTGGAATGGAGCCTCTTTCATGCCATTTCTGGAAAGAGAGCCTCGGTATCCTTTCCAGAAATGAAAAAAAGGACCAACCAGGATGGTTACCCACATTCCTAAGGTTGTTTGGTTAATTGGACACCAAATGTGCACATTTATGGAAGGGGCGACAGGAGAATCAGAGGGCAATTGGTGAGTAAATGAAAGAGAATATGTTAAAGAGAAATAAGTGTGGAATGGGATTGATGTGAAAACTCTGAGACATTGACTCGATGGACCTTCTATATCATCAGAAAATATAAGAAATATTATCCATAATAAAAAATATAACATCTAGACACTGCTTTGTCTGGAATTTAGTGCATTCAACAGAGTTGAATTTCATGCATTCAACGGGGCATGAGTGCCGCAAATTTTAAATCCCTCAAGAGGCTAGTAAGGAGTGCATTAATAAGGACTGACTCCAGTAAGATGCAGCACAGAATGCCACAGGAGATCCTTTCTCCCTGTGGCTATCAAACTGTACAACTCCTCCTCCTTCTGTCGTGGGGTAGACTGAATCACCTTCCCCTTCCCAATCTTTGCACATCCCCAATCCTGGACTTTCCATTTGACACTCAATTTCATGTTCATGTATCTTGTTGTGTTTTATGACTGTTGGCAGACCAATTTCTCTCCTGGAATGAATACATCTCTATCATATCGTACCATATCGTGTCATACAGCAGGTAAACTTTCTGACACTGAGCAGCCAAGAATACAAATTCTATTACAAAATGTTTTGGAGCAACCATTTGCTCCTCTCTATTTTTCTCTCTTCTTGTTAAGTAAATTTGCTAAATTCTGATGATTTGTATGTAGCAAATGTTTTTATTTCGAAGGTTTCAAAGATTTCAAATGTCTTTTATTGTCACGTGTACCAATTAAGGTACAGTGATATGCGAATTACCATATAGCCACACTAAAAAAAAGCAACAAGACACACAACTACATAAAAGTTAACATAAACATCCACCACAGCAGATTCCCCACATTCCTCAATGTGATGGAAGGCAATAAAGTCTAATCTTCCCATATTTTTGTCCCGCGGTCGAGGCAGTCGAACCATCCGTTGGAGCGATCAAAGCTCCCGCAGCTGGCGATCGAAGCTCCGGCGTTGGGGCGATTGAAGCCTCCACCTTGGGGCGATCGAAGCTCCCGTGTCGGGGCGATCAAAGCTCCCATGTCAAGGCGGTCAAAGCTCCTGCGGCCCGGAGCTCCCGAAGTCGGTCTCCAACCAGGGATGGAGAGCTCCACAATATTAAAGTCTGCAGGCTCCCGCGGTTGGAGTTCAAAGGTCGATCCCTGGCAAAGGGATCACCAGCTTATGAAGTTAAAGTCCCAAAGACTCTCGCGGTTGGAGCTCCCGAAGTCGGCCTCAAGCAGAGGCCTCCAGCTCCTCGATGTTAGGCCGCAGTGCGGATGGAGATACGATACGGAAAAAAATCGCATCTCTGTTGAGATAAGAGATTTTTTTTAAGTTCCCCCCAAGCCCCCACCACCACACCCCACATAAAACAAGCTAAAGAACACTAAAAACATACATTTAACACATCTAAAGAAACAACAGAGTAGGAAGGGACAGACAGACTGTTTGTGAGGCAGCCATTGCTAGCGCCACCCGGTGGTTCTAGTGACTGAAGACTTATGGTCTCCGGTTCACCCTCCTCTGACCTGGGTTAGACCTGGTGTATAGGAAGGAACTGCAGATGTTGGTTTAAACCGAAGATAGACACAAAATGCTGGAGTAACTCAGCGGGACAGGCAGCATCTCTGGAGAGAAGGAATGGGTGATGTTTCGGGTCGAGACCCTTCTTCTGACTGAGAGTCAGGGGAGAGAGAGACGAGAGATATAGACGATGATGTGGAGAGATATGGAACAAAACAAATGAAAGATATGCAAAAAAGTAACGATGATAAAGTAAACAGCTGTTTACAAGACCCTAGATTTTTTCCCAATGTTACATTCTAATTCTAATCCTAAATCCGAATGCAAAATAATAGTTTCAAAATATTCGACAATATATTCCAATTTTCTCAAAACCAACTTTGCAAAAGAACAGCAAATTAGGGAGGGCATATGGGGAATTCCTGAAGTATTTTATGGTTAACGCTGCATCCTTGTTCATCAACGCTCGGTGGGTATCTCTGAGTCTCAAAGATGTGTGTTTAAGTCCTACTCTATCATTCCGTGCATAACCATGGTTGACTTTCCACTGTGGAACATTTTTATTCCTCAAATAATATTACATAAAAATATATATTATCCGGGAATTGTCCTGTTTCTGGTGATAATTATGTGCAAATCGGGTGCTCTTAGAACAGTGATGACACTCCAATCAAATAGAGTGTCCATAAGTGAAGCTCGAGTGCAAGATAAGCAATAATGCTTGAGGGACAAGTTTCCATCCCTCCACCCTTGATGGAGTAAAATAGAGAACAAGCAAGAATTAGAATATTTTTTTTGGAAGCTTCTTATCATTCTTATTAAATTAAGACAATAAGAAAAACAAAGAAAAAATCACCACATGGCTACAAAATTTGTAATGGAAAAATCGAGAAACAACAACAGTTTGTCTTCCTGTTTCAGATTTTCTTTAGACGTAATCTTCATTCTTTTAAATATGTGTCTTAAACTTCAGTGGAATAAGCCTGTTGTGCTTTTGGAGTGCAATGCCAATTATTGGCAGTGAGGCACTATGTATGAACTACACCAGCTGTCTCAAGGCACTTGTTCCCTGTTTTGACAGAGCAACCTTCAGTTCAATTCTTCTTTCCTTCACTTACCTCCTCCAGGGCTTGTATTAAGTTCTGCTGACTTCATCACACTTTTGGGCATATAGAAAATCAAAACAGCTCAAGGCCACAAATGTATCTTGGCTTATAACAAATAAAAATTGAAGAGATAGCTTGATGTAATTAACTTGAACCCGTGTTTTCAAATAATATACTCACTCTTGCCAAAATGTCACAGTTCGGGACAAAGGCCCCACCCTAAGATAGCTACACCTGCTGAAAGTAAACCTGCTTCTATATTTATTGGAAATATAATGTTGTCTTCTCTGTCACTTCACTCCATCTCTCCCATTCTCTTTGTGGTACCTGCAATCTCTCAGGCACCTGCATTCCACCAGTTCTGACTGCACTGCTTTTGACCATCTAACCGTTCACAGTTATTCCTTCCCCAACCTGGATCCAACCTGGATCTCACTCCCTACACTTTTCCAATTCTTTCACTTGCTTTAACAAGCTCTTTAAAAACTATAGAACATAGAACATAGAAAATGCACAGGAACAGGACCTTTAGTCCACCATATTGCACCGACCATGAAACTAACTTAAACTAATTCCATCTGCCTACATCTGCCATCTGCCTGCACATGATCAATATTCCTCGATTCCCTCTCTGTTCATTTGTCAGTCTAAATGCATCTCAAACATTGCAATTGTATCTGTTTCCATCACTTCTGCTGGCAGTGCGTTCCAGGCACCTAGCACTCTTTGTGTGCTGCCTTGCAAAACACCTGCCTTGCAAATCTCCTTTAGAACTTTCCCTCTCACCTTAAATTTATGCCCTCCAGTATTTGACAGTTCTTCTCTGGAAAAAAAAGACTCTGTGTATCTTATTTCTGCCTCTTATAATTCGATATACTGATACCAGGTCACCTCTCAGCCTCTGACACTCCAGAAAAAATAACGCAAATGTGCCCAACCTCTCCTTATTATTTCACCCCAAATACCAAACAACATCCTGGTAAACCACTTCTGCACCTTTTCCAAACCCCCCCTTATTCTTCCTATTTCATTGTCCTAGGTCACGTGTCTGGGCTCAATATGTCCCTTGGCAATTTAATGTCAAATTTTGACTGATGATGCTCCTGTGAACTGCCTTGGGATATTTTTTTATCATATTAATGATATGTAAATTCACATTGCTGTTTTTAAAATAATCTGTACAAATATAGCTTTGTTGCAGTTGAAAATCTGTAGGCTCAGTAACTCTGAAAGTGTGTCCATGATGCAGAGGCCGATTATAGTGGAAATCATAACCATTCCACAGGGAGAAAGTAGCGAGTGGAGAGGAATGAAGAGGATTCTGTCTTGGTGACCCCAGGTGCGTCACCTCTTTCTGCTTTATTCTATGGAAGGAATGCCAACACCGACACCACCACCACCGCTGGTACCACTTCCAGCAACTTCTCCACTACCGCCACTGCCTGGGAAACCAGCACCAATACCCAAATCACCAGTAGAACCAACAGCAAAATCAGCAGAACCAGTTGCAGCATCAGCAATGCCACCAGCATCAGCATCGAGGCCAGTGAGCTGCAAGTCTGAACTTTAGATAAAATAGATTGCCCAGTTATCTATTGCAGGGCAATTTGTGGCAGATTGCTGTTCACTTTCTGGCTGCTGCGTTTCTCGCATTGGTAACCACACTCCAAAGGTAGCGGCACAGTGGCACAGCGGCACAGCGGCAGAGTTGTTGCCTTACAGTGCCAGAGATCTGGGTTCGATCCTGACTAGAGGTGCTGTTTGTATGAAGTTTGTACGTTCTCCCTGTGACCGCGTGGGTTTCTCCCCGGTGTTCTGGTTTCCTCCCACAGTCCAAAGGCTTACAGATTTGTAGGTTAATTGGCTTCAGTAAAATTGTAAATTGTTCCTAATGTGTAGGATGGTGCTAGTCTACGGGGTGATCACTGGTCGACACGGACTTGGTGGGTTGAAGGGCCTGCTTGCGGGCTCTATGTCTATAGTCTAAAGTACTTTAATGGCTGTGTAGTTCTTGGGGATGTCACAAGGCCGTGGAAGGAGCTGGACAATTGTATGTTATATCTATTGTCAGCTCTGCAGGAATAAAAAGGGCATCAACCCGAATGCTAGCACTGGTTTTCTCCACGCAGATGATGCCTGACCAGTTGCACGTTTCCATCCTCATCTGTTTTTATTTCACTATTTCAGCGACTGCAATATTTTGCAGGCGCTGTGATTGCTCAGGCTCCATGGTCTACAGTTTCCTTCCTGCTATCACTGAAGTCCCACTATAAAGAATAAGCTTCGTGGATGCATTTTTAGCTTCGTGTCCATTTTTGACACGCCAGGTGCTTTGGGACACATTCGCTCAGCAAAGACTCTACATAAAAACAAAATATATACATTGTTAAATGCAAATGGACTCTTGTGAGCAGGCAAAATCCTCAGTTGAAATGAACAAATAGAGGGGAAAGTATCAGGATTCTTAAACTTTGCTATGGAGATGAGGCAGTGGGTTAAATTGCCAGCTATACATTTTTTCCAAAAGCTGGAAGCAAAACATCTTGGAGTGTAAACAAAACACATCTCGTAGAGCCAAAAAAAAAGCATTAAGAGTGCAAAAGGACAGGGAAAGACAAGAAAAGATATACAGATAAAAGCTGAAATGTAGAGAATCAAGGCACAGAATACTCAAGAGAGCAACAACATTTATATAGTGCCTTTAACATCACAAAACAGCCCTAGGCTCTTCACTGGAAAATGATCAGACAAAGATTGACACCGACCCACACTGGGGAGCGAGTAGGGCAGGTGACTGCGAGTTTGGTCCAAGAAGTATATTTGGAAGGAGCGCTGTAAATAATGAAAGATATAAAGTGGAAGGAAGGTTCAGGGAGGAATTCCAGAATCTAGGCAGTTGAAGGAATGGCTGCCAATGCTAGAATATTGGAATTTAGGGATTGGAAAAGGGTTGTGATTGGAAGACAGAGGTACCAGAGGAATAAAGAGCTGGTACCCATCACGCAGGGAGGGAGGCGCAAGATCAATGCGCAGATTTGTATGCAAGAATGAACATAATCTGCGCATTGCCAGCGAGTACAAAACAATAGATAGACCATACTTGGAGCCAATAAAGTATTGGAAGAGTTCATAAAGCAGACTAGAAGAGATGAGATATTGAAATAGGGCATTAATCACTGTAGGACAAGTGTGTCTAAAATCAAATTAAAGCCCGAGCTTACTTCCCAAAGCAAAGGATGCTGAGTATGCTCTAATATATATACTGTATATGCAATTGAGACCATTTCCTGCTCGCAAACCTTAGGGCAAAGTGATGCCAAGTTCTAGACTGTGTGAGCAATAGTATTGATTTACACTGTTAATATACACAGTATAACTAGCCAATGCAAATATAGTAGCAAGTGTGATATATTTGATGGTGCGGGGGAGATTATGGGGATATGTGCTGTGCTTAACACATATTTGCGTTTACCAGTCTCTTTATCCTCTCACTTCTTAAGAGTGATCTGCAGAAAACCTTGAGATATTTTTGAAGTTTTCTCACTTAATTAAATTGTACATGATAGTTTTTTTTCTTCTGTCTGGAAGTCACGGAGGGAAGGAAATTTGACCTTTTGTACTGTCGTACGTGCTAAATGCATAATCTAATAATTTATGCGCATTGAACTCCTTCTCAGAAGTTTGCTTCCATTGATGTTAATGGAACAAAATGTCTGAGATGGAGTTCAACATACATAAATTATCACATGGCACATGAAAAGTCTACAAATAGGAGCAAGTTTCTACAAGTAACCTTTCTTAATTACCATTAACATGATGTCAGTCCCAGGGATGAGTTTGACTTGAATTATGTTGAAGTCTGTCATAACAAATAAAAAAGACCTCCCAATGTTAAAAAATTCTTTAAACAAGAAGATTGTCTGATCTCCACTGGGTGAACTGAATGGCTTGACATTATGTTCCGAGATCCTCAGGTCATAATGAGGAGCTGAAGTCTGATGGAATAATAGTTGGTGTCGCGTGAATCCACTGGTAAATGATCTACTTGATAAATTGGGTACCACGATTTGAGAGGGCCCACAGTTCGCTGCCTATCCTTGCCATCAGGAGAGACAGTGTTACCAACAATGACAGGGTGATCCGGTGATAATCAGGAACAGCAGCTGAGGGAAGAGGAGAAAGGGGACGAGAGGACAAGGGGCTTCCAGACCAATGCAATCCTGACCTCCAGCACAATGCACGATACCCGTTCACCTCCAAATGGAAGTGAATGGGTCCGTGCATTGTGCTGCAGGTCAGGACTGCATTGGTCTGGAAGCCCCCTTTTCACAGTGTCATCCACAGCCATTACACAGACACTCTGAGCCTCCTTGACCTGAAGTTGGGTGGCTTCTGCTCTGTGGCAATGAATGCTGAGACCGAAGCCACCAAATCCTGCATCGTGGTTTGGTCAGTAAGTGTGCTGATGGAGCTGCCCACTGTGTTTATGCTGCTGTGTGAGTAACAGGTACAGTCTGTGGTGCACTGAACAATGTCAGAGGCAGTTCGTGCATGATCGCATATAAAGTTGCGATCTATGATGGCAACTACACTGTGAACCCATGATTGGGCTTCCCCTCGTTCTGCATCCATGTTCCTCCATTGCTATCTCTAAGTATGTCCAGGGTTGGGGCTCCGCCCCGCTTGGTCCTGACAGTACATCTTTCCTCCTCTCCACATTTTGCATCCAAGGTCTCCAGAACAGCTTGCAAATCATTTGGAGGCCACTCTCTCTTATCGTTATGCCTCCATGGAACAGAGGTCCACACTCACCACCCCCACAACACAACATGCCAAACAAGGTTTTCACTGTATCTTGGGTACATGTGACAATAATAAACCTACTCCAACACCACTGCTTCAAGGAGAGCAGTTAGTTTTAATCATGCAGGATAGCTGTAAGTGGGGATGGTTACTCATGATATTGTCCTCTATTGTGGCGTGCAACAATCAGAGTACCGAGCACTAGCTTCCTATTTTGCAACAGGTCAATGTGCAATGAATGCCCTTAGTCACTCTTGGTGCAAAGGTTAATCATTTTGCTGTGATCCTGATAGTGTAGTGAATTTAGTCCACAACAACAACAACAACAACAGAGCTTTATTTGTCATTCGGTACCAAGGTACCGAACGAAACTACATAGCAGTCACACACAAAAAAGAACACAAGACACATGACCCCAACACAAACATCCATCACAGTGACTCCACACACCCCCTCACTGTGATGGAGGCAACAAAACTTCCACTCTCTTCCCCACGCCCACGGACAGACAGCTCGTCCCCGACCGACCCGCACAGTCCCCGCGGCCGAGTCGCACCGGGCGCTGAGACGTCTCGCGGCCGAACCGGGCGATGGAAGGCCCCGCGACCGAGCCGTGCGCAGCTAAGTCCCGCGGCCGAGCCGCACCAGCGATGTTAGGCCCCGCGGCCGAGCCGCACCGGGCGATGGAAGGCCCCGCGGCCAAGCCGCACCGGGCACTGTTAAGTCCAGCGGCCGAGCCGCACCGGGCGATGGAAGGCCCCGCGGCCGAGCCGCACCCCGCGCTGTGAGGAAGAGACCTAAAAGAGAAAGGTTTCCCCCACCCCCCCCACCCACACCACCACCCGCCCCACCCTCACCACCACCCCCCCACCCACACCACCACCCCCCACACATACACAACCAAAAAAAAAAAAAACCCATCCCAACACCGACACACAACTAAAAAAAAAGGAAAAAAGTCGAACAGACTGCGGATGATTATGATAAATTGTTCTCTGGAAAACACAGCCCTTGATGAATTATTTTCTTTTACTGCAGTAATCTTACTCTGATTTGAACATAAAGATATTTAGACTTGTGACCAAGCCAAAGAAGCACATTTTACAGAGGAACAGTGGAGGGGTCTCGGAAGAGACTCCAGAGGTTGGGGCTGACAACTGAAGCTACTGTGTAGATGGAAACATGGATGCATAACAGGCATGAACGAGTGCGGAGATCTTTTGTGGGGCTGGAAGAAATGATAGGAAGGAGCAGGACTATGGAAGAGCCTGGTAGACATCCTTGGTTGGTAGTGCTAACTGGTTGTGCAGGAATATTGACCACCAGAAGGGTTCTGCCAAGATGTTGCCAACCATGGCGACTTTCTGCCTGCTGGTCCCAGAAGAGGTTCTACTATCATCCACAAAAATCGTTCCACTTTTTGAAATCTCTAATCTGTATAAATCTATCAAGATTTACACTATATTCTGCACTCTGGTTATTTTTTTCTTTGGACAAGCTGCGTATGGCTTGATTGTACACACAATATTGGCTTTTGCTGTGTATCCACAATCAGAGTAACCAGCAATCGCTGCCTGTTAAGCAACAGGGCAACGTGCAATTAATGCAATGACCACACTTGAAGCAAAGGTTAATCGTTTGATCCCCACTGTTGAGGAGGCGACTGAAGTTCTGGGATTCTTAGGAGAAATTGTTCTCTGGATTGGCTAGCACACAAATAAAGTCACTGTAGCAGTACACGTGACAATAATAAACCAATACCAATGTGCTCATCACCACATTTTGGGTTCCACTGCATGTACAAAAATTTAACGGGACAGGCACAGTTGGTGGCTGATATTCACACACTATTCTAGTCCAGTACTAGAGATGACTTTCAGCCATCAAACATACAGATGGGAATTTTGAATCAGACGCATTGGATAAATTGGAGCTCATGTAGGTCATCTGGCACAGGTGTTGAATCAGAAAAGAACAAAACAGAAAATGCTGGACGAACCCAGGGAGTGGTGGATATGTGGAACGAGATGCCAAAGGATCTAGTTGAGGCAGGTGCTAAAACAACATTTAAGAGACATTTGGACAGGTACATCGATAGGAAAGGTTTAGAGGGATATGGGCCAAATGCAGGCAGATGGAACTGGTGCAGATGGGGCATCTTGGTCAACATGGGCGTTGGGCCCATGTGCCTGTTTTCATGCTATATGACTCTATGACTTTCCATGACTCTATAACCGAGCCTTTCAAGTAGCATCTGTGGAAAGGGACCCCAGTCAATGTTTTGGGTTAGGGACCTATCCTGAGAACTGGGAGAAGGAGTGAGGTGCAACATTAAAGACAATATGACGTCCGGTTAAGACAGATCAGACAATAAGGCGCAGCAGTACTGACCATTAGGGAAGTATTTTGTAGAAATGAGATAAGAAAGGAACATAAGCATGATAAATTGAAACAATTTAATCTGAAGTTGGAAAGTACCATGCTCATTCCAGAAGCAAAAAAACAAGGTTCTGGAGGAACTCAGTGGGTGAGCTAGCATCTGTGGAGGGAAATGAGCTGACCACATTTTGGGGCAGGACCCTTCTTCAGTTCTCTGTCTGTGCATTTCCCTCCACAGATGCTGCCTGACTTGCTGAGTTCCTCCTGCTCAAGATTCCAACGCCTGCAGTCTCTTGTGTCTCTGAGTTCTCATTCCTGAAGGTTTCAAAGTGACACCAGGGCTAGGCCTAAAGAGCTGGGCAATGGTGTGGATTGCGATAAGGGATCCAATATAGACTCACGAGACCAGTTTCTGTCTGTCATGTATCCTGAAATGGGGAGGGATTTATGATTGGGAAAGGAGAGGATAATGATTTCCTGTTCGACTCGTAGGATAAAAATAATGTCTTAAATGATTTTAAAGACATGTTGCTGGCTGTGGTGACATTCTCTGTTGGACTCCCGATACTGTCAACAGGCAAATGTCAAAGGATGGAAGCACCTTTTCCAAAAGAAAAATCCCGATGCCACATTGATTCATCAAATTGAATGAAGAATGTTGCTGAGTCGAGAATATATTGGCATGGGTCAAAAAGCCATGTTATAAAGCATGCTTTAATTTAAAACATGAGTCAACGAGGCAGGGGAAGAGTTTCAGGGAGAACCTTGTTTCAAACTGGAAAGAGAAAAGGGCAAGAAAGGTGCAAAGATTTGGCTGGTAAATTGTTCCGACCTAGCTGGTCTAATTCCAGCTGGCATTTTGCCCCCACTCAGGGAATCCTTTGCTTTATCACTTAAAAAGCTGCACCTCCGATCTCTTATGTGTAGGAAGGAACTGTAGATGCTGGTTTGAACCGAAAATAGAGACAAAATGCTGGAGCAACTCAGCAGGACGGGCAGCATCTTTGGAGAGAAGGAATGGGTGACATTTTGGGTTGAGACCCTTCGTCTGAAGAAGGGTCTCGACCCAAAGCATGTGTCTACCTCCGATCTCTTGGATTAGTTTAGTTAGAGATACGGCATGGAAACAGATCCTTCTGCTCACCAACAATCACCTCATACATTAGTTCTATTCTACACTTTAGGGACAATTTATAGGTCGATTAACCTACAAACCTGCACGTCTTTGGAATGTGGGAGGAAACCAAAGCACCCAAAGAAAAGCCACATGGTCACAGGGAGAACGTGTAAACTCCGTACAGACAGCGCCCATAGTCAGGATGGAACCCAGGTCTCAAAAGCTGAACGGCAGCAACTCTACCGCTCTACTGAACGGCAGCAACTCTACTGGGCCTCGCAATAAGTCAGTCGTTTGCTTAGGATGCAGTGGGTGATCCTGGGCAAGAGACCACCCTGTGCAAATGTGGAAATCACTAATAATTTGTAATGCCATTCCTCAAACCATATGAAGCATTTAATATTCATAATGACGCATAGGGAAAAGTCTCAATGGAGGCTGGCACTGCACTTTATGGCCAGGCATGGACTGCTCGAAACAAATCCTTTTCCACAGATTTCAACACCATTTCCAAAAGCAAGAAGGCGTTTTTGCACTTCCTCAGTGCAAGAAATCTGACGAATGCATTACAAAACAACCAAGCTGGGGGATAATTTCAGGGTAGGTGTCAAACGCTTTGTGGGATGGAGTGTGAATCAGGAGCTGAGGTCCTGTAAGAGAGCTGTTATTAGAGGCAGTTCTTTAACAAGGGTGAAGTCCAAGACTTGCTATGTCCCTGCTTTCCCCGCACACACCAGAGTACTGGCTCTCCCATGTGATTCATAGCCTTGAATTGCTCCATCTGGTAACTCCTGGCACTTGAGACAAATACATTTAAAGGAGAAAATGAAAGTAATACTTGTATTTCTAGAGTTGACAACAAAATGCTGGAACTACTCAGCGGGCTAGGCAGCTTCCATGGAGGGAAGGGACAGGTGACGTTACATAGGTTCATAAGCCATAGGTGCAGAATTAGGCCATTTGGCCCATCAAGTCATATTCATAATAGTAATCATACTTTATTAGCCAAATAATATTTTGCAACATACGAGGAATTTCATTTGTCATATCAATAAAAAGCAACAGAACACACAAAATATATTTTAACATGAACAGCCACCACAGTGATCCCTCCGCATTCCTCACTGTAATGGAAGGCGAAAAAAGTTCAATCTCTCCCTTCTTCTGCGTCATTCAATCATGGCTGATCAATCTTTCCCTCTCAACCCCATTCTCCTGCCTTTTCTCCACAATCTTTGAGGCTGTGGCAGTCCTCTCTGGTCCTAGACTTTTCCACTAATGGATACATCCACACCATATCCACTCTGTCCAGGCCTTTCATTATTCGGTAAGTTTTAACGAGGTCCATCCTCAACCTTCCAAATTCCAGCAAGTACATGCCCAGAGCTGTTAACCCAACTCATCACACGTTAACCCAATCATCCCCGGGATCATTTTCGTAGACTCCACTGGACACTCTCCATTGCCAGAACATCCCTCCTCAAGTTTGGGGCCCAAAACACTCCAAATGTGGTCTGACAAGTGCCTCATAAAGCCTCAGCATTACATTCCTGTTTTTATATTCTAGTCCTCTCTAAATAAATGCTAAAGTTGCATTTGTCTTCCTTGCTATCGATTCAACTTGCAAATTAAACCTAAACTTAAATCTATTAACGGCGAGTGGGGCCAGAGTAGACCACGTCTCTTGCCGCTGAAAATGGCTGCCTGGCAAGTTTCTACAATGCACTCTGGGTTAAAATTGCACCTCAAATGAATGCAGTAAACAGGGACTCCCTGGGTGACAAATCTACCCGCATAACTTGCTACTATCCAGGATGATTAGACCTTTGATCTGAAATTGTACTCATTAAGGAACGTACATGCCATTAAGTAGTTCCCTGATTATGGATTGTTCCGTGCGAGCAATCTTGCCACACAGCCATAGTGCATGTGGAAGACTTTATCCTCGAGCAGAGTTCTGGTATCTTATGTGGGCAGGCATGTGATACCTGTATCCAATGATGTGGACATTCAATGGCAGAACATTTGAAGTCAAAGTTTACATTCCAGAAGAAGGCAATATATTGCATTCATGAAAGCTGATGAAGAACCAATGAGGTTAGTCGTAGGTTAATCCTACCTTTGAGATCTCAGTCAGATGAGAAAAGAATGGGTCAACTTAAGTTTGTGTTCACTAGCCACCTTCAAAAGAAATGCCAGAGCAGGTTGAAAGAGCAGAATAGCCTAGCCCTGCTCCTTCTATCCATTTTTCCATGCCGACAGTTATGTCCTTGTTCAGCATCCTATTACAATTCAGTAAGTTCAGTGATGAGCAGCTATTAAACATGGGACCTTCCCTTTTAATTGTTTGCACTCATTGGTGCATTCACCAAATCAGATGTCAAGGTGACATAGAACATAGAATAATATAGCTCAAGAATGCCTATGGGCCACAATGTCTGTGCCAAACCTGATGCCAAGATAAACTAATTTCAACAGCCTGTACATGATCCATATCCCTCCATTCCCAGCACACCATGTTCCTATCTAAAAGCTTCTTAAATGCCACTACCATATCTGTCTCTGCCACCACCCCTGGTAATGCATTCCAGACACACACCACCCTCTGTGTAAAGAACATCCCCCGCGCATCTCCTTTAAACTTTTTTCCTCTCTTACCTTAAAGCTATGCCCTCTAGTCTTGGACATTTTTGCCTTAGCTTTGCCGCTTATAATTTTATATACTTAGTCATAGAGTCAAACCATGTGGTAACAAGCCTTTCGGCTTAACTTGCCCATGCCCCATCTACACTCGTCCCACCTACCTTCATTTGGCCCATATCCTCGTAAACCTATCCTATCCATGTACCTGTCCAAATATATTTTAAATGTTGCGATTACACAGTAAATCCTTGTTATAAGGGACCATGCAGGGAGAAGGGGGGGTTTATTGTCTGTTATTGCTGATTGTCCTCTATAATCAAGTAAGGAGTTATCATTTTATAAGTAGCTGAAGCAAACAACTGCAGTTACTGGCTAATACAGAAAAGGACCAAAAATGCTGGGATAACTCAGCAGGTTATGGAGCAGCTCTGGAGAACATGGATAGGTGACGTTTCAAGACAAGACGCTCGGTCCAGAACTCGGTCCGGACTGGTACTGGAATCCAGGTGAGTTGATGGCGCCAGTCTGCTGGAGGCTGTGGGAGAGGTGAGGATCGGAGGAGTCAATGGTCATGGTCAACAGGCGTGCAGGTAAGGGGTGGCGGTGGCAGTGGTGTAGGCTGGAGAGGGGTTGGGGGGTGGTGTGGGCAACCAGGGCGGTAAGCAGCCAGGAAGACGGTGCGAGCTGGGGGTGTGTTCGCATCTGCTATAACTTAAATTTATTACAAAGAGGTCCGTTAAAGCAAGGGTTTACTGCACCTGCCAGGACTGCTTCCTCTGGCTTCTCATTCCATATCCCTCCACCCTTTGTGTAAAAAGGTTGCCCCTCAGGTTCCTATTACATTTTTCCTCCCTCACCTTAAACCTATGTCCTCTGGTTCTTGATTCCCCTACTCTAGGTAATAGCATGCATTTACCATATCTAATCCCCTCATGATCTTTAGATTTTTGTTTAGATTTAGATACAGCGCGGAAATAGGCCCTTCGGCCCACCGAGTCCGCGCCGCCCAGCGATCCCCCGCACACTAACACTATTAACACTATCCTACACACACTAGGGACAATTTTTACATATTACCCAGTCAATTAACCTACAAACCTGTACGTCTTTGGAGCGTGGGAGGAAACCGAAGATCTCGGAGAAAACCCACGCAGGTCACGGGGAGAACGTAAAAACTCCGTACAGACAGCGCCCATAGTCAGGATCGAACCTGAGTTTCCGGCGCTGCATTCGCTGTAAGGCAGCAACTCTACCGCTGCACCACCGTGCCGTAACGAACAGAAGTGTGCTTCCTTCTGTTCCCAGCTATCTTTCACTACCTGAGTGCACTTCTGCTGGTCAGATACTTCTAATTTCATGGAAGCACACTCTCCAGAGCACGTGTTATTAAGGTAGACACAAAATGCTGGAGTAACTCAGCGGGACAGGCAGCATCTCTGGAGAGAACGAATGGGTAATGTTTCGGGTCAAGACCCGAACATTTGCATTGAGGTTGGTTTGTTTATTTCGTGAAGTCTTACGTGACACTTTCACTTGCTGAATTACTATGTGAGAAAGTGCTTCGGCTAGTTTACCTTCCTTCCACCATCTTGATCAGTTTGGTAAATGGGTTGAGGAGTGTTTAATGGAGTTTAATATAGTTAATGCAGTTTAATACAGTTTAATATGCACACTAGCAGCAATTTACAATTCCCAATTAACCCACTAACCCACACATCTTTGGGATGTGCGAGGAAACCGGAGCACCCAAAGAAAACTCAGGCAGTCACAGGGTGAATGTACAAACTCCACATAAACAGCATCAAACGTCAGGATTTAACCCGGGTCACTGAAGCTGTGAGGCAGCAGTTCTACCAGCTGTGCCAGCATGCTGGCCTAGCGATATGCATGTCTTCTGATACGATACATAAAATATGTTGGAAAGCTCTTGCAAATAGTAGTGTGGTAGTGATTATAAAATCTGTTTCATTGATAATGTTCAATGGATAAACTTTGATCCCAGGACCATGGGGATAATACCTCAGCTCTTCCCTAACATAGTGTCATGGAATCCTTTGTCACCACCTCCTTTTATTCCTCGTCGCAAAGAAGGAATATCAAACGCTGCAGCACTCCCTCAGTACTGCATTGGTGCGTCAACCTAGATTTTTGTGCTTATAATTTTGGATCGTGCCTTAAAATATCAACTCCCTGAGTCATAGAAGAGAGGCCTAGAAACGGAGTCAGCCTTGGTTAACACTTGTACATTTGTATATCTATGTTATCAAAATAAACAGAGCAAAATGGCGAGAGGCAACATCAAGCACAGCATTTATATTGCACAGACGCACTTCGAATAGAAGTGGAGCTGTTTGTGTTGGCTGCTGGAGTGCTGGAACGAACCTTGTTTACATTGCAGAGTGGATATCAGAACACCACTCCCAACACCAGTGGCTTGAAAAACTGCATCTGGATGAAGCAGACAACAGCGTCACCAGAGGCACTGTGCAGCACAGGGCAAAAGCACCACTACAGGTTATAGGGCACTGGCTGAGGTACCAGTTCCAACTCTGTTGTCGTGGTGCTGCGGCCACATTCGGGCTTGCAGCCAGTGACTGCTCACTACTCCGTGCATAAGCACAAGGGATGGAACCAGACTATGTGGTGCAGGGAAAACTGGGTGAATGCAAACCTGCAGCTCAGTAACTTCATGGAAATAAAGATGGGAAGAGGTGGAAACCAGGCTGCTCGCTTGCTGTCACTCTGTTTACATTGCACAAAGATCTGATCCATGCAGTGGCAGCTCCTTGCCTCTGGGTGGGAATGATGCAGACTCCAATCATCACTGTGCAGACCTTGGCTTTGTTCACTCTGTACTGCTATCTTTTGAAGTTTTATTTTGGGCATGCGCTCTGGGTTTTAACATGGAATTTGAATATATTCAAATTCCCATCAGCATCAATCTGATAATGATCAGATAGTCCGTGTTCCTGTTGTCAATTCAATATTGACTTGAGGATACTAGGGTGAACTCCCCTGTTTTTGTCCACAGTTGTACCGGAGGATCTTTCACATCCATGAGAGGGAGATAATAGACAATAGAAAATAGACAATAGGTGCAGGAGTAGGCCATTCAGCCCTTCGAGCCAGCACCGCCATTTAATGTGATCATGGCTGATCATTCTCAATCAGTACCCCGTTCCCGCTTTCTCCCCATACCCCCTGACTCCGCTATCCTTAAGAGCTCTATCTAGCTCTCTCTTGAATGTATTCAGATAATTGGCCTCCACTGCCCTCTGAGGCAGAGAATTCCACAGATTCACAACTCTCTGACTGAAAAAGTTTTTCCTCATCTCTGTTCTAAATGGCCTACCCCTTATTCTCAAACTGTGGCCCCTGGTTCTGGACTCCCCCAACATTGGGAACATGTTTCCTGCCTCTAATGTGTCCAACCCCTTAATAATCTTATACGTTTCGATAAGATCCCCTCTCATCCTTCTAAATTCCAGTGTATACAAGCCTAGTCGCTCCAGTCTTTCAACATATGACAGTCCCGCCATTCCGGGAGCTGATGGGGTCTCAGTTTAATGCTGCAACAAATGGATGGAACCAGTGACATTTGAGCGCAGTACACTTCAAGCAATAATATATTCCTTTATTCGTCCCACACCGGGGAAATTTACAATGGAGAACCAACCTACATTTTTATGCCAAGGCTCAAGAGTGACACTTGAAACCATTTGGTCTGTTGCAGGGATGGAATACCTGTCACTTACAACTGACTTCTGAAGGTGACATTTCAGAGACTTTTTGATAGGCACATGGATAAGCATGGAATGGAAGGAAGTGGATTACATGCAGGCAGCTAAGAGGTGGTCTTGGGATCATGTTCGCCACAGATATTGTGGGGTGAAGGGCCTATTCTTGTTTTAGATTTTAGTTTAGTTTAGAGATACAGCGCAAAAACAAACCCTTCAGCCCACTGGGTCCGAACCGACCAGTGATCCCTGTACACTAGGAATATCCTACACCCAGGGATCTTGGTGTGTAGGATCAAATCATTACCAAAGCCAATTAAACTACAGACATGTATGTTGGAGCACCCGGAGAAAACCCATGCGGTCACAGAGAGAATGTACAAACTCTGTATGGGCACCGTCCCATAGTCCGGATTGAATTCAGGTCTCTGGTGCTGTAGAGCTGCAACTCTACCACTGTGCCACCGTGCCACCCCTGTGCTGTACTATCTAATGTTCTAGGTTCTCTTATTTAAACGATCTCACAGCATTAATTTGGAAAAGGTAGGAGAACGCCATGACATTCCCCTATAAAGACATTTTAGAATGCACATTCATTGGGAATTAAAGATTATCTCTTTAAATGTTTGCTAGCATTTCTCTTATTGTTCATCTTTCAATTCAATTTCACTGTCTGCTTTTGTCGGCTCAATCTTCGTACCTACTAAGCCGACTTTATTTCAGGTCACCACATTAATTTCATCAAGTGATTCCTTTCTTGAGAATTCTTGCCATCCGATGACTAATTGAGCCTGGATTGTCTCACTGGACAAGACATGTTGAAAATCACCTGCTCCTTAGTTGTTTCCTTGAGTCAATGCAGTCTGGAAATTGTCCTGAATGCATTCTTTGAACATATCCTTCAGACTGCTTTTGCCATTTTGATTTGTCTGGTCTTCGGGTTACAAATGCCCAACTTATGGATATTCCGTACTACAACCCTACTACTACAGTAGGTTAATTGGCCTTGGTAAAATTGTAAATTGTCCCTGGTATGTGTAGGATAGCGTGAGTGTGTGGGGATCACTGGTCGGCATGGACTCGTTGGGCCGAAGGGCCTGTTCCTGTGCTATATCTTTAAACTAAACTAAACTAAATTAAACTAAACTAAACTACACTAAACTAAACTAAACTAAACTAAACTAAACTAAACTAAACTAAACTAAACTAAACTAAACTAAACTAAACTAAACTAAACCTAATGGTATGAACATTGGGTTCTCCAGTTTTAGGTAACCTCTAACAACCTCCCCCGCTTCCCCTCCCCTTTCTCCCTCACGCCCCCCATTTCACCACCACTCCCCTCTCCCCTGTGCCCCAACTGGACACACACCAAGTTCTCCCCTCCTCCTCCTAAATTCCCTCCTTTGGCTTCACAATTTGCAACTCTTCAATCAGTCTGTCTTACACCTTCTGCTTTGATCTCTGGTCTTTGTTCCAACCATCTTCCCATCAAACTCCAACCTCACCTATGTCCATCTATTACCTGGCAGACTTTGTCCTGCCTTTCCTCTCTCCCAGGTTTCTTCCTCTCCTCTAGAATCAGTCTGAAAAAGGATCCTAACCTGAAATGTCACCTATCCATGTTCTCCAGAGATGCTGCCTGACCTGTTTGGTTCCTCCAGCACCATGTGTCATTTTGACGCAAACCGGCATCCATAGTTCCCTGTTTCTACACCTTGTTTCCACATCTGTTGGGAGACCGTTGGGATGGATGGAGAGGGATCTGCCGGCTGCTGTGGGCTGCAGGTGTCTTCTGCTGATGGCAATGATGCACTTCCACCTGACTTCTCTCCCCGTCCCCTCCCTTCCCAACTCAGCCTGCTGCAATCAGGGGCTGGGTTGAGCCGTGCAGAGCTGGGAGTTCTGAGCCGACCCACTCACTCACTCACTCACTCACTGACTGAGACAGTGAGGCTGGCTGACAGCCGCTCTTCCCCCTCCTGCACGCTCTCCCGACACTGCCCTTTCTATGATCCTTTCTCCCACACACTGTTTATTTCCGATTTACGAACAGTTGGGTTTACAAACAGTTCTCAAGAACGGAATGTAGAAATAAAGAACTGCAGATGCTGGTTTATACCAAAGATAGACACAAAGTGCTGGAGTAACTCAGCGGGTCAGGCAGCATCTCTGGAGAAAAAGGATGGGTGAAATTTTGGGTCAGGACCATTCTTCCGAAGGGTCTCTACCCGAAACGTCACCCATCCTTTTGTTCCAGAGATGCTGCCTGATCCGCTGAGTTACTCCAGCACTTTGTGTCTATCTCATGAACGGAAGCCTGTCGTAACCTGTGGCAGGCCTTGTGGGCTAATCTTTGTCACAGGCCACAGTGGAGAAGGAAGAGATGGACAGTTTCAAGAGCTAGGATGAATGAGGGGCAGCAGGAAGCTTGTGTTGAACATAAACACTAGAAGGATCAGAGTTACTCACCCCGGTGTCCACCCAAATGCCCGTATCCACCTATCACTTGCCAGGCTTTAACCTGCCTCCACCTCCTTTCCAGCTTCCTCTCCCCCACCACCATAAGTCTGAAGAAGGTTCCCGACCCAAAAAGTCACCCATCCATGTCTGCCAGAGATACTGCCTGATGCGCTGAGCTACTTTGTGTTTCACTGGTAAGAAGCAGTTGGGCTGAATGGCCTGTTTGTCTGCTGTAAACTCTGGGCTATTCCCTTCACTGAAATAGTTGCAAGATTTTCCCTGCCAAACTTGTACTGGTCAGAATTATAACAACCCATGTTTCTTCCCTCACTGAACTGGCTGCAGGGAAAACAATATGAAACAGTGCAAACAGAAATGACAGTGCAGTCAGGATAAGCCAACTTAGAAAGCAAATTGGTTTGGTTTTGATACATTAGGGGGATGAACTGAATCAGTCTGTGGCCTAAACAGCTCTTCTCTAGAAACTGTGAGTGAGCCCGCGGCAGAGTCTGGTTTGTTCATGGAAATTATTTAAGTGAGTATGCATTTCCCCTGGGTGGATGCATGAAAGGTATGAATTGCACTGTTCCTATTAATCCCCCACTTCCAAGAAAAGCAGAAACAAAAAAACAACATGCCTGTCCTGATGACAGAGTTTGTGGGTGTCGGTGTGACCTGGGTGAGTACGTGCATTTTGCAGGAAGTACAACTTGCGCAACTGACTCAGTGGAGTCGGGAGTAGATGGCAAGAGGTACAAAAGTATGAATATGGACACCTCCAGATTCGGGAACAGTTTCTTCCCAGCTGTTATCAGGCAACTGAACCATCAAGCGAGCGGTCATGACCCACCATCTACCTCATCGGCGACACGATGAATATCTTTGATCAGACTTTACTGGAGTTTATCTTGCACTAAACGTTATCCCCTTTATCGTGTGTATCTTTCGCTGTGGACAGTTTGATTGTAGTCATGTATAGTCCTTCCACTGACTGGGTAGCATGCAACAAAAATGCTTTTCACTGTACCTCGGTTCACATGACAAGTAATGAAACTAAACTAAACTAAACTAAATTAAACTCAACTCAATGATCCATCAATAATCCAGAAGATGCAGGATCATTTCATTCCAAAGAGGAGGATTCTAAGGGGAGTAAGAGGCAACTGTGGCGGACAAGGGATGTAAAGGACAATATAAAACTAAAAGAGAAGACGTATAACATAGCAAAGATGAGCGGGAAGCCAGAGGATTGGTTAACTTTTAAAGAACAGAAGGTAACCAAAAAGGCAATACGGGGAGAAAAGATAAGTACGTAGGTAAGCTAGCCAAGAATATAAAGGAGGATAGTATGTGAAAAGGAAAAGATTAGTTCAGACAAAAACAGGTGAATTTATTATGGGTAACAAGGAAATGGCAGATGAGTTGAATAGGTACTTTGATTCTGTCTTCACTGAGGAAGACACAAACAAACTCCCAGATATACTAGGGGACAGAGGATCTAGGGTGACAGAGGAACTGAAGGAAATTCACATTAGTCAGGACATGGTGTTGGGTAGACTGATGGAACTGAAGGCTGATAAATCCCCAGGGCCTGATGGTCTGCATCCCAGGATGCATCGTGGATGCATTGGTGATCATTTTCCAATGTTCTATAGATTCTGGATCAGTTCCTGTGGATTGGAGGGGAGCTAATGTTATCCCACTTTTTAAGAAAGGAGGGAGAGAGAAAGCAGGGAATTATATGGGCGGAGTTGGCTGCGCCTAACGGCTGCGGCTCTCTGGCAGTCTGTTGTCTTTTTTTCTTTTTCTTTTGTTTGTGTCGGTGTTGGGATGGTTTTTGTTTCTGTTTTTGGCTGTGTATGTGTGGTGGGGGTGTGTGGTGGGGGTGTGGGGTGGGGTGGGGGGGTGGGGCGGGGGGAAACCTTTATTTTATTAGGTCTCTTCCCCGGGGCGCGGCTCGGCTGCGGGCCTTAACATTGCCGGCGCAGCTCGGCTGCGGGACGTTTCAGTGCCCGGTGCGGCTCGGCTGCGGGCCTTAACATTGCCGGCGCAGCTCGGCCGCGGGACGTTTCAGTGCCCGGTGCGGCTCGGCCGCTGGACTTAACATCGCCCGGTGCGGCCGCGGGACGTTTCAGTGCCCGGTGCGGCTCGGCCGCGGGACGTTTCAGTGCCCGGTGCGGCTCGGCCGCTGGACTTAACATCGCCCGGTGTGGCCGCGGGACGTTTCAGTGCCCGGTGTGGCCGCGGGACGTTTCAGTGCCCGGTGCGGCTCGGCCGCGGGACGTTTCAATGCCCGGTGCGGCTTGGCCGCTGGACTTAACATCGCCCGGTGTGGCCGCGGGACGTTTCAGTGCCCGGTGCGGCTTGGCCGCTGGACTTAACATCGCCCGGTGTGGCCGCGGGACGTTTCAGTGCCCGGTGCGGCTTGGCCGCTGGACTTAACATCGTCAGCGCTGTTCGGCCGCGGGACGTTTCAGTGCCCGGTGCGGCTCGGCCGTTGGACTTAACATCGCCCGGTGTGGCCGCGGGACGTTTCGGTGCCCGGGGCGGCTCGGCCGGGGGGCCTTCCATCCCCTTGCGGGGGCTGTGCGTGTCGTTTGCCTCGGTAGGGGTCGAGCTGCCTGTCCGTGGGTGCGGGGGGAAGAGAGTGGAAGTTTTGTTGCCTCCATCACAGTGAGGGGGTGTTTGGAGTCACTGTGATGGATGTTTGTGTTGGGGTCGGGTGTCCTGTGTTCTTTTCTTTTTTGCTGTATTTTGTGTGACTGCTGAAATTTCGCTCGGTGTTGTGCCGAGTGACAATAAAGTGTTGTTATGTTATGTTATATGTTATGTTATAGACCAGTTAGGCTGACATCGGTGGTGGGGAAGATGCTAGAGTCAATTATTAAAGATGTAATAGCGGAACATTTGGATAGAAGTAACAGGATCGGTCCAAGTCAGCATGGATTTACAAAGGGGAAATCATGCTTGACTAATCTTCTGGAATTTTTTGAGAATGTAGCAAGTGAAATGGACAAGGGAGAGCCAATGGATGTAGTGTATCATATCATATCATCATATCATATATATACAGCCGGAAACAGGCCCTTTCGGCCCACCAAGTCCGTGCCGCCCAGCGATCCCCACACATTAACACTATCCTACACCCACTAGGGACAATTTTTTACATTTACCCAGCCAATTAACCTACATACCTGTACGTCTTTGGAGTGTGGGAGGAAACCGAAGATCTCGGAGAAAACCCACGCAGGTCACGGGGAGAACGTACAAACTCCTTACAGTGCAGCACCCGTAGTCAGGATCGAACCTGAGTCTCCGGCGCTGCATTCGCTGTAAAGCAGCAACTCTACCGCTGCGCTACCGTGCCGCCCATCTGGACATTCAGAAAGCCTTTGATAAGGTCTCACAGGAGATTAGTGGGCAAAATTAGAGCACATGGTATTGGGGGTAGGGTATTAACATGGATAGAAAATTGGTTGGCAGACAGGAAACAAAGAGTAGGAATTAACGGGTCCCTTTCAGAATGGCAGGTAGTGACTAGTGGGGTGCCGCAAGGCTCTGTGCTGGGACTGCAGCTATTTACAATATATATTAATGATTTAGATGAAGGAATTAAAAGTAATATTAGCAAATTTGAAGATGACACAAAGCTGGGTGGCAGTGTGAACTGTGAGAAGGATGCTGTGAGGTTGCAGGGTGACTTGGATCGGTTGGGTGAATGGGCAGGTGCATGGCAGATGCAGTATAATGTGGATAAATGCAAGGTTATCCACTTGGGTGGCAAGGACAAGAAGGCAGATTATTATCTGAATGGTGTCAGATTAGGAAAAGGGGAAGTGCAATGTGACCTTGGTGTCCTTGTACATCAGTCACTGAAAGTAAGCATGCAGGTACAGCAGGCAGTGAAGAAAGGCAATGGCATTTTGGCCTTCATAATGAGAGGATTTGTGTATAGGAGCAAAGGGGTCCTTCTGTAGTTGTACAGGGCCCTGGTGAGATCACACCTGGAGTATTGTGTGCAGTTTTGGACTCCTAATTTGAGGAAGGACATTCTTACTATTTAGGGAGTGCAGCACAGGTTCACAAGGTTAATTCCTGGGATAACGGGACTGTCATATGATGAAAGAGTGGAACAACTGGGCTTGTATTCACTGGAATTTAGAAGGATGAGAGGGGATCTTATAGAAACATATAAAATTATTACGGGGTTGGACATGCTAGATGCGGGAAACATGTTCCCGATGTTGGGGGAGTCCAGAACCAGGGGCCACAGTTTAAGAATAACGGGGTAGGCCATTTAGAACTGAGATGAGGAAAATGTTTTTCACCCAGAGAGTTGTGAATTTGTGGAATTCTCTGCCTCAGAAGGCAGTGGAGGCCCATTCACTGGATGCATTCAAAAGGGAGTTAGATAGAGCTCTTCGGACTAGAGGAATCAAGGGATATGGGGAGAAGGCAGGAATGGGGTACTGATTGTGGATGATCAGACATGATCATATTGAATGGCATTGCTGGCTCGAGGGGCCTATTGGGCTACTCCTGCACCCATTTTCTATGTATTTATGTAACTCAACTCAACTGAACTCAACTAAACTAAACTAAACTAAACTCAACTGAACTAAGTTCAGTCTGAAGAAGGGTCTCGACCCGAAACGTCACCCATTCCCTCTCTCCTAGATGCTGCCTGACCTGCTGAGTTACTCCAGCATTTTGTGATACCTTCAACTGAACTAAATGTTCATGGCGGTGGATGGGGTGGCAATAAAGTGGACATCTTTGTGCTGGATGGTGTTGAGTTTCTTGAATACTGGTGGAACTTCCCTCATCGAGGCAAGATGAGAATATCCCATCGTGCTCCGGACTTGAGTCTTGTGGCCACTGACAACTCGCATTGAGCCTGCAGTAGCTGTTTTGTGCGTGCATTGTTGAGGTTGAATGTAGCCTATCGTACCGTACAATACGGTGCTGATAGCCAGCATCATACGAGGGGAAAGTCAAGCTTGCAATCTCAGTTCCCTCTTCTACTATATAGTTGATGAGAAAAGCAGCAAGTGGCCTCCGCAGTTGTTATTAGAGGAAACTGGTGTCCTGTTTTTAAGGGATAATTTGCCACACATAGGTCACAGAGGGCAGTAAATTAACACATGCTCCGTGTTAGTGCACAGCTTTGACGGTCGATCCACAGTTCACACACGCCAGGGATTGTTTTGTTTCTCCAGTGTTTCTTGTGTTGTGAAGAGGCTGCAATTGATTAGAGCCTGGAGCTCTACTTGGGACTTGTGATGAATGCCCAATGTTCGTACGCAAGTACACATCTGTCACCATGGCTCTTGTTTATCTAAGCTGGAACAGATAATTCTGTCTGTTTTCTGCCCGATGCTCAATATCTGATTTCTCTTTTTAAAAATATTTTAATTGTATGACTCCCAGTTTTGAGGCAATTTAATCTTTTTCTTCCAGTTTTGCTCTGTTTTCAACTTTCTTGAAATCATTGACTCAGACTGGGCCATTGTTATTGGTGTTGGTTTATTATTGTCACATGTTACAGCAAATACTTTTTAAGCATGCTTGCCAGTAAAATAATACCATACACAAGTACAATCCAAGAAATACGTCGTATGAATTCAGAAGTGGCTTACTGATAGAAGACAGAGTTGTGGTGAAAGGACAATATTCAGTCTGGCGATCCGTGACCAGTGGATTTTGACAGGGATCTGTGCTGGGACCTCTGCGGTTTGTGATATACACTGATGAGTGTATATCACAAACTTCTAGAAGATTGAGGAAATATGGTATTTTGACGAATACTCTCTTGAAATTCTGAAGGTGTACAGTGGAAGAGCATATTGACTTCTTGCATCATGGCCTGGTTTGGCAACAAACATCTAGGAATGAAGATTGCAGAAAGTGATGAACACTGCCCAGTGCATCAAGGGTATGGACCTCCCCAACATTGAAGGGATCTACAGGAGTCGCTGCCTCAAAAAGTCAGCCAGCATCACCAGAGACCCACACCACCCTGGCTATGCTCTATTTTCACTCCTGCTATCGGGAAGAATGGATTGGAGCCTGAAAACTGTAACGTCCAGGTTCAGAAGCAGCTTCTTCACAATAATCATCAGGCTATTAAATACCACAAAATCTGAATAAGTTCCGAATTACATAGACTTGGGGGGCAATGTTTTTGTCTTTCCACTATTATTATCTGTTTGTTTTCTATAGGCTGAACTTCTTTTTATTGTTTATTTCAGTGTTTACAGAACACTATGTTTACATATGTGTTGTGCCGCTGCAAGTAAGAATTACATTGTTCTGTTTCCAGACATATGGCAATAATACACTCTTGACTCTTGACTATCTGAGGAACGTTCTACAGAAGGATTGAGTTTAGGGTGATGACAAATACATGGTTGAATGTTTAGCCATGGGCAATGTTATTGGGGAGAAGGAAATGATGGAAAGGATATATGATGTGAGGTTGAGCTCAAAGCCAAATAGAATGTCAAGGCTGTCAAGAATCGGGTTGAAAGCTGAAATGAAGTGAGAATGTGGATAGAGTCATGAAGAGGATTAATAACATGGATCCGGTGTTGCTGAGGCATAACCAACAGTGAGGCATTTTTGAAGAGGATCAGATCTTCAGTAGATTGAGGTGACAAAAGGTTGAGTGATAGAGCTGGTTATTGCCAATGTACATGTGGACAGTGTTGACAAGGGGCTGTGCATAGATGAAGAAGTTGAGAAACCTAAGGAAAGGTTGGTACATAAAATGCTGAAGTGGGGTTGGTGGAGGAGGTTGAGAAGACATTGGCAGTGAAGCAGGGGATATAATCAAACAGGTAGGAAAGTGCAATCACACCCGATTAGACACCCACAGTGTGTACTTATGGAGAAAATTGTAGGCGATCATGCAAAGGGTTACAGAGAGGTTTAGAAGAATGAGGAGAAGCCAACGTAATCAAAGACGTCCCAACTCAGTCATTCCTTCTCCTTCCAATTCCCATCGGGCAAGTGATACAAAAGCTTGAAAGTACGCACCACCAGACACAAGAATAGCTTCTTCCCCCCCATTGTCAGGCTTCTGAATGGTCCTTCCACATGCTTGGGTACAGTCTGATTCACCACTACCCCATTGAGGACATTGGACTTTGTCTCTGGAAGTGATGCGCTACAATGCTGTGAACTATATTCTGCAATCTATATTGCTTTTGCTTTACCTATTGTACTTGAGTTTGGCTTGATAGTACTGATTTGATAGACAATAGACAATAGAGAATAGGTGCAGGAGGAGGCCATTCGGCCCTTCGAGCCAGCACTGCCATTCAATGTGATCATGGCTGATCACTCTCAATCAGTACCGCGTTCCTGCCTTCTCCCCATACCCCCTGACTCCGCTATCCTTACGAGCTCTATCCAGCTCTCTCTTGAATGCATTCAGAGAATTGGCCTCCACTGCCTTCTGAGGCAGAGAATTCCACAGATTCACAACTCTCTGACTGAAAAAGTTTTTCCTCATCTCAGTTCTAAATGGCCTACCCCTTATTCTTAAACTGTGGCCCCTTGTTCTGGACTCCCCCAACATTGGGAACATGTTTCCTGCCTCTAACGTGTCTAACCCCTTAATAATCTTGTACGTTTCGATAAGATTTCCTCTCATACTTCTAAATTCCAGTGTATACATGCCTAGTCGCTCCAGTCTTTCAACATATGACAGTCCCGCCATTCCGGGAATTAACCTAGTAAACCTACGCTGCACCCCCTCAATAGCAAGAATATCCTTCCTCAAATATGGAGACCAAAACTGCACACAGTACTCCAGGTGCGGTCTCACTAGGGCCCTGTACAACTGCAGAAGAACTTCTTTGATCCTATACTCAACTCCTCTTGTTATGAAAGCCAACATTCCATTGGCTTTCTTCACTGCCTGCTGTACCTGCATGCTTCCTTTCAGTGACTGATGCACTAGGACACCCAGATCTCGTTGTACGTCCCCTGTTCCTAACTTGACACCATTCAGATAATACTCTGCCTTCCTATTCTTACCACCAAAGTGGATAACCTCACACTTATCCACATTAAACTGCACCTGCCATGCATCCGCCCACTCACACAACCTGTCCAAGTCACCCTGCAACCTCATAGCATCTTCCTCACAGTTCACACTACCACCCAGCTTTGTATCATCTGCAAATTTGCTAATGGTACTTTTAATCCCTTCATCCAAGTCATTAATGTATATTGTATATAGCTGCGGTCCCAGCACCGAGCCTTGCGGTACCCCACTAGTCACTGCCTGCCATTCTGAAAGGGTAGCATGCAAAACAAAGCCTTTCACTGTGCCTCAGTGCACAAGGTAATAATAAACCTAAACCTATTACCTAAAACTAAAATTCATTTGTTTACATGTGTGGGCTTGAGGGAAGGTCAGGACCCTGATGGAGTTTTCAGGGGTGACAGGTAACATGATTGTACCATCAAATGAGAACTTATGGGAAGATGGGTCAGAGAGACAATGACTTTGCAGATGAAAGGTGGGGGTGAGGGCTGTGGTTTGCAAGTATGAAGGGATCAGGGGTTAGAGTATGACAGCAGTCTTCAAGGGGAGAAGGACGATGCCATTGAGGGGCCAAGCATGGAGAGCAGAGTGGTGAGTGATTGGGCAGGAATCGGGTTGGACGGGGTTATCAGTATAAAGAACACCATAATGTAAACAAGGAAAGGACAAGCAAGCAGCTGAGGGAGAAAAACAGATCAAAGAGATTCAAGGATTCAGGGCTAGGGTGGGAACGAGCTACGATAGCCTGGTGAATGAGAGGAAGCAGCAAAAGGACCAAAAGGCCAACCTTTATTTTGGTGATGAAGTAATCCATGTCACTCTTATGCAATCAAAGAGGGGAAGCACTGTTTGCAAACCCTCTCCACAAAACCTGGCTTCTCGACAGAAACATGAAATGCAAACAATGAAACTCACTGCACGCATCCACACACACATTTCATCCCAAACAGCTCATGCACCCTCAGTGGCTCTTCCCGATGTTTGTTTTATCTTATCTCTGAACAGAATAATAAATTAGGGACCCAAGATAACCAAATATTGCTGGCCTAAAACAACATGGATATCCCTGAGAAAGCATAAAGCTGCATCTTTTACTGAGAATTAATTTACAAAGGCTTCTCAAGCGCAGAGATGGCAGGACAGGGCAAGCACAGACCCCCTAGTCACCTCCGGCTCTGCTCAAGCCTGTCTGCCACTGTGGCAAGATTTTCAATGGAGAATGCAGATAGAAACTTTGACAGCAATATATTTCTTTGCATAAGGCAGTGGGGGTGATATGTGAAGAGGACGCACAAAATGGAACAAATAAATGTTAAGAAGTCATGCAGATTGCCAAGCATTATTTCTAGAAATCTGAGAAGACATTCCACAACAGTCAGGTCACAGGGGATGGAAAATAGCCATTGTTTAAACTCAGGTCTGACTCCAACATCTTCCCTGCAATCTATCAAGTCCCTTAGCTCACATGTTCTCAGCCCTGGACATCTCTCCCTGACGGCTTTCAACCCATCTCAAGTTCTGCTCCAAAGACCAACAGTTTGAATTCCTGTTCACACCCACATAACACATAAACCAGAGAGCAGTACAATTGCTGTTCTGCATTGTGGTGAATCCTAACTAAATCCATGACACGGTATTTCAGTTTCTGCTCTTTCTATACGCCTTATTTTAATTACTACTCGTGTTAATTTCACACCTAATACTTGGTCTCCACGGGAGATGGATGGCCTGATTTGCATAAATCTGACTTTACACAAATTTTAAAAACAATTTTCAAGCTCATACTACTGCTACTACTAATAATAAAATGTTTCACCGTATTCATTAATATTTGGATACAGTATATGTTTTTGTGTGTTGTGATTCATATAGGTTTAATTACGGGTGGTGTTAGGGTGATTATTCAATGAAATGAATGAATTTTGCCAAGAGCATGCAGAGAGATGTAATACAATAGTGAGAGAAAATGGACATTTCTGACGTAAGGAGTATTTGGCTTATGGACAATTCTCAGCAACGGAACCCAGGGACTGCCTGTGTTCATTTCTGAGAAATCTATATTTTGTATGTTCCAATGCATTATTGCCCTTCATCTGTCAAAGGATATGGAAAGCCAGATATTCCCATGGTATTAAGTACTTTTAAACTACACTGACAATTGTACCTTTGGAAAATGACAGCGGCACATGGTATAAAATATGATCCCACAAAATATAGTGAGATAAATAACCAGTTCATCTTTTTGAGTTAAAAGGACAGTATAGCCGATGTACAGGGAAAGCTCTCTTTTTCTCAAAATAGCAAATTGGATTGTTTTGCAATTTATCAAGTGGGCAGCTGGAACCTAAGTATAATGTTTTACCCAAAGACAGGAACTCTGACTGTAGGGCACTGCTCCAGACAGTATCCTGCCCTCACATCTCCGGAGTAGAATTTGAACCCCAACCTTTGTACCTCAGAGGAAGGTGTGTTATTCATGCAAAATGTATCCCTGAGTTAAGGGCTGTTCACAACAGACCTGAGATCCAGTTACAACTCATCTGGAGCTTAAAGCTGTCTGAGATCAGTTGTGGACTCATCACAGGTTCTTGGACTTGCAGACTTATGAAAATTAAATGATGAAAGATTATTTTGAGCAATTGGCCCCAGAGGCTCCAGTAAGAACAGCCTATCTAGGGTCTGCCTGAGAGATGAAATGGAAGTATGCAGCGAGACTTCAGGATCCAGTTAATTTTTATTTTGTTCAGTTTGGTGCACCATTTTATAGCTGGATTATAGTTATCTTTTGAGGATACCCTTTAATTTAGAGCACTGCTTTATCTGTGTTGGCATGTTCGGCGCTGAAGTGAGTTTTCCAAAGCAAGCAATCACATGTCCTCGTGAAGCCGTCTGCAACAAAAACCAACTCAAATAACCATGTTATTTCTCTGCTGCTCTTATTAACACTCTGTTTGCATAGCTTTTGCAGGTTCAAAGCCAAGATCTTTCAGAGGGTAGATAATAATTGAGATCATAGCTAGTGCAAACCTGCCAATATGCTAATTTTGAGGCAGAGAGTTTTTAATCTGGCCTGCAAAAGGCTATAACAATCATTAAAACAGTGCTCAGAACCTCAGTATATTTCTAGTACAGTGGTAATGTATAGTTGCTTCTTGTCAAGAGGGTTCGTTTGCGGGCCTTACAGAGGGTGGTGTTGGTTGGTCCTGCCTGCAGTTGCTATTCCAGCCGCTCTTGCTTCCACTCCCTCCCTCCATACTCCTGCCATTGGACAGCCAACAAGCCA
The DNA here is from genome assembly GCF_053455715.1 of Rhinoraja longicauda. Taxonomy (NCBI): domain Eukaryota; kingdom Metazoa; phylum Chordata; class Chondrichthyes; order Rajiformes; family Arhynchobatidae; genus Rhinoraja; species Rhinoraja longicauda. The sequence goes on from NC_135955.1 coordinate 31,038,559, forward strand.
AACCCTGCAGACCCCCACCTTTCCACACAAAGCTGAATATATTATTGGGAATCATAATGGTGTGGCTGGTGGGACAGTGCCCCACAGATCCAAGAATCCAGGTTTGCTCCTGATCTCCGGCACTGTTTGCAATTGTGAGCAATTTTGGGCACCATATCTGTGGAAGGATGTGCTGGCTCTGGAGAGGATCCAGAGGAGGTTTACAAGAATGATCCCAGGAATGAGAAGATTAACATATGATGAGCGTTTGACAGCACTGGGCCTGTACTCACTGGAGTTTGAAAGAATAAGGGGGGACCTCATTGAAACTTTGTGAAAGGCTTGGATAGAGTGGATGTGGAGAGGATGTTTCCACTAGTGGGAGAGTCTAGGACTAGAGGTCATAGCCTCAGAAATAAAGGACAATAGAGAATAGACAATAGGTGCAGGATGAGGCCATTCGGCCCTTCGAGTCAGCACCGCCATTCAATGTGATCATGGCTGATCATTCTCAATCAGTACCCCGTTCCTGCCTTCTCCCCATACCCCCTGACTCCTCTATCCTTAAGAGCTCTATCTAGCTCTCTCTTGAATGCATTCAAAGAATTGGCCTCCACTGCCTTCTGAGGCAGAGAATTCCACAGATTCACAACTCTCTGACTGAAAAAGTTTTCCTCATCCCTGTTCTAAATGGCCTACCCCTTATTCTTAAACTGTGGCCCCTGGATCTGGACTCCCCCAACATTGGGAACGTTTCCTGCCTCTAACGTGTCCAACCCCTTAATAATCTTATACGTTTCGATAAGATCCCCTCTCATCCTTCTAAATTCCAGTGTATACAAGCCTAGTCGCTCCAGCCTTTCAACATATGACAGTCCCGCCATTCCGGGAATTAACCTTGTAAACCTACGCTGCACACCCTCAATAGCAAGAATATCCTTCCTCACATTTGGAGACCAAACCTGCACACAGTACTCCAGGTACGGTGGAGGAGATGAGATATTTCTTTGGTCAGGGGGTGGTGAATCTGTGGAATTCTTTGACATAGAAGGCTGTGGAGACCATCAATATTTATTTTTAAGGCAGAGATAGATAGTTTCTTGATTAGTATGGGTGTCAGGGGCTATGGGGAAAAGGCATACGGTTAGGAGGGAGAGATAGATCAGCCGTGATTGAATGGGATTGGGAGGGTTCTGCGTTCTGCATTTTGTTCCATGCTGTGTGTCTGCTTCATCTTTCATGTGACACAATGATAATCAGTCAAATAGCTGTATTTCCCCCACCTCAGGATGAATAAATAAATTGAAAGAGAATAAAGATGACTCCGTTTTATTTTTGGTGTCCCATTAATATTTTCCCCGGAACTTGTTCCGAGGAGTGTGCAAGGATATGAAACCTTGGAGAAACAAGGAATTGCGGATACTGATTTGCATAAAAAGGCTCAAAGTGCTGGAGTAGCTCAGCGGGTCAGGCAGCATCTTTGGAGAACATGGATTGGTGACATTTCAAGTCGTGACCCAAAACATCACCTGAGGAGGTTGTGTAGGAAGGAACCACAGATGCTGGTCTACACCGAATATAGAGCGGTGTTTTGGGTCGAGACCTTCCTCCGTCTGGAGAAGGGTATCGACCCGAAGGGTATCGACCCGAAACATCACCCATTCCTTCTCTCCAGAGATGCTGCCTGTCCCACTGAGTTACTCCAGCATTTTGTGTCCATCACCTGAGAAAGACTGAAGAAGGGGCCCTGAACCGAAACGTTACCTGTCCATGTTCTGCCTGATCCGTTGAGTTACTCCAGCACTTTGTGTCTTTTTTTATTAAACTTCAAAACCGTGGAGTTATTGAAGAATTGACAGTCCGAGGGAAATTCCAGGCACATATCCTGTGCAACACTTGAGCAGGATTGGAGCCGATTATGGATGCATAATAGGGCATCAATCTTTGCAACGCTATTAAGTGGTGGAGTAATCTCAGCTTTGTGTCTCATTGGTAACCATGTCTTGTTTAAAGTGAGCCTAATGAATAACTAGAGTCCCCAGAGCTGATCGGGTCATACTGGCAGGTGGAATAACAGTCGATGGTATCTATTTAATCTAAGATTAAAGGTATTGTTTAGTGGACTGACCTTAGAAAGCATTACTTTAAAGGGAATTCATTGCCTCTGCATTGACACATAACTTAGCATGCCAACAAGCTCTGAATATTTATATACTCAAATATTATTCTTGAGAGTCTTCCTGCCATTATTTAATTTGACAATAAATCAATGACGTGGTAGAGAAATAAATGGTTAAACAAATGGTGGCACGGTGGCGCAGCTGGTAGAGCTGCTGCCTTACAGCCCGAGACCTGTGTTCCATCCTGACCTCGAATCAGGATCCATCTGCGCGGAGTTTGTTCATTCTCCCTGGGACCGTGTAGGTTTCTTTCAGGTTCACGTCCCAAAGATGTGGATTTGGGATCGACCTAGTGTGAACTTGTGATCGGTGGTCGGTGTAGACTCAAAGTGCCTGTTTCCATGCTGTATCTCTAAACTAAAGTTGGAGAGAGTTACAGCTTTTCTGCCAACGAGTCCACACCAACCATTAATGATCCATTTACATTAACCCTGTATTAATCACATTTTTTTATTCTCTCCACATTCCTATCAACTCTTCTCAGATCTTATCACTTTCCTGTACACTGGTGGCAATTTACAGCTGCTAATCAACCCACACGTCTTTGGGAAGTGGAAGGAAAATGGGCCACGTGGGAGAACGTGCAGACTTAACCAGACAGCGCCTCTGGTCAGAATTGAAGCCGGCTCTCTGGTGCTGTGAGGCAGCAGTTTTATTAGCTGTGCCACTGTGTTCCCACATTTCACCCACACCTCCTATTGATGATGTGAGAGAGTTCTGCTCAGTTATATATATAAATATAATGAGCAGTGAACTGTGGCTTCGAATCAGTCTGAAAGCACCCCAAGGAAGGAGCTGTGGACTCCGTTATCTCTGTGTCTACATGTTTGTGATTTCAAGTCCCATTCCAAAGATCTGAACACAAAATCTAAACTCCGTGGCAGTATTATCCTTTACATCTGGTTAACTGAGGCCTTGCCCATTTTCTCAAGTGGATTTGTGGCACAGTGGTGCAGATAGTAGGGCTGCTGTGTGTGGATCTCAATGCTGTGTGTGGAGTTTACACATTCTCTCTTTGACTGTGTGGATTTATTCCAGTTGCTTCTGCTTCCTCCCACATTGTGCGTATTAGACAGGAGCTTGCTCAAGTTGATTGGAAATGGCACGTCAGGAAAGTGTGATGCTTTTCAAAGTGCGCTGACAAGAGTCCAGTGCAGGCATGTTTCTGTAGGATTGATGGGGGAAAGCAGGTAGGTGTAAGGTAGCTTGGTTGACAAGTGAGATTGAGGCTCTGGTCAAGAGTAAGAAGGAGGCATGGGGCAGGTAAAAGCAGCTAGGATCTAGTGTATCCCTGGAAGGAGTATCGGGAACTAAGGAACTAGTTAAAAAAGGAAATCAGGAGAGTAAAAAGGGGACAGGAGATAGCTCTGGCAGATAATATTAAGGATAATCCCAAGAGACTTTACAAGTACATAAGGGAAAAAAGGGAACCGGAGAGAGAGTAGGATCGCTCAGGAATCAAAGCGATCAACTCTATGTGGAGTCAGAGGAGATGGATGAGGTTTACATTGAGTATTTCTCCTCTATGTCTTAGTAAGTCTCCTCCTTCACTGTGGAGAAAGACATGAGGACTGGGAAACTTGGGGCAGACAATAGAAGTGTCTTGAGGGCAGTCAGTATTACTGTCGAGGAGATGGTGAAGGCCCTCAAGCATATGAAGGTAGACAAATCTCCCGGGCCTGATCAGATACGTCCAAGGACACTGTGGGGAAATAGAGAGGAAGTTGCAGGTGCTCTGGCTGAGATGTAAGAGTGGTCATTAAATATGGTGTGGTGCCAGAAGACTGTAGGGTGGCAAATGTAGTACCTCTATTCAAGAAGGGCTGCAGGGAAAAGCCTGGGAACTGCAGGCCAGTGAGCCTAACATCTGTGATCAGAAAGTTACGAGAGAGTTTACCGAGGGATAAGATATACATGCATTTAGATGGACAAGGGCGGATTAAGGATAGTCAGCATGGTTTCGTATGTGGGAGATCATGAATCACAAATATGACTGAGTTTTTTGAAGATGTGAACAAAAATGTTGATGAGGGCAGAGCTGTAGACGTTGCATATGTGGTGGATTTCAGCAAGGCATTTGACAATGTTCCGAATGGTAGGCTGCTCTGTAAAGGTTAGATTGCATGGGATCCAAGGAGAGATAGCTGACTGGATAGAAAATTGGCTTAATGGAAGGAAGCAGAGGGCGATGCACTGGTTGGCCAGGTGGGCTGAGGAATGGTTGATGGAATTCAATACAGAAAAATGTGAGATGTTGCATTTTGGGAAGTCTAACAAGGGCAGGACCTACACAGTGAATTGTAGGGATCTGGGGAGTGTTGTAGAGCAGAGGGATCTAGCAGTGCAGGTACATAGTAGCATGAAAGTGGCGTAACAGGTAGATAGGGTGGTCAAAAAGGCTTTTGGCACATTGACTTTGTTCAGTCAGAATACCGAGCATAGAAGTTGGGAGGTCATGTTACTATTGTATAAGACATTGGTGAGGTCACACTCAGAATATTGTGCTCACCGTGTTATAGGAGAGATGTTGTCATGCTGGAAAGGCTGCAGAGAAGATTTACGAGGATGTTGCCAGGACCCAAGGGCCTGAGCTATAGGGAGAGATTGAACAGGCTAGGGATTTAATCCTTGGAGCACAGGAGGATGAAGAGTGATCTTATAGAGGTGAACAAAATCATGAGAAGAATTACTTGTGTAAATGTGGTCTTTTGGCCAAAGTAGGGGAATGGAGAACCAGAGAACATAGGTTTAAGACGAGTGGGGTAGTGGGAGATTTAATAGGAACCTCAAGGGTAACTTTTTTACAAAAAAGTTTTTGGGTGCATGGAACAAGCTGCTGGAAGAAGTAGTTGAAGCAGGTACTATCATAACATTTAAGTGACATTTGAACATGTACATGGATAGGATAGGTTTGGAAGGGTTATGGGCCAGATGGGACAAGTGTAGATGGGGCATGTTAGTTGGCATGGGCAAGTTGGGCCGAAGAGCCTGTTTTCACGTTGTATCGTTCTATGACTCCATTACTCTATTTGAAGATGTGCAGGCTAGTGGGTTAATTGGCCACTCTAAACTGCCTCTAATATGCAACTAAGTGGTAGACTCTGGGGTGCATTGGAAGAGAATGCGGGGAGAATAAAATGGGATTAGTGTAAATGGGTGCTTACACGATAGTCTACACTGTTGAGTTGAAGCCCTTGTTTCTGTGCTGTGTGACTTCATGGAAGAATTTCCATGGCACCACTTCATTAAAGAGCAGAGGACTTCTTTGTGTTGTGAATACATATTTGCCAACTGCTTCAAGGAGCTTGCCACATGACTCCTTTATTTCTAATATTATACCAGTGACTAAGACTCAGAAGTATTTGGGGCAGAAAAACAAACTGCAGGAGGAAATCAGCTGGTTGAGCAGCATGTGTGGAGGGAAAGGTATGGTCGACATTTTGAGTTGAGACCCCACATCGTGTTTTATTAGGGTCAATCAGAGGCCAAGATGAGGGAACATTTGAGCCGCCTGACATAACAAAGACGAGAGACTGTTTAATATAACTTGTACAGGAAGCTGTTTTCTCGGCCATGAAGAAACAATTTGATTGAACTGGTGTTAGAGAAATTGAGTGGTGTGATCAAGACTATAAGTGTAAAGAGTCCAAGTGATAGGTCTCATACTAACAGGAATATGGGAATGCCCTCCAAATACAAGGTGCTCCTCCCCCCTACACCCTTTGTTACACCAGCCCTTGCTCACCCTACAATGCCCAAAGATCTCCGTAATCTTGGTTTTGACATCTCCAGATCCATAAACCTTTCAGATTTCTGTACTCTTCCAATTCAGGCCCCTTGAACATCCCTAATTTTAATCACTCCACTCTGCCATCAGCTACTGAGCCTCTTAGCCCTGAAAAACTCAAAATGTAGAAGTTTAAGGTCCCGTGTCACTAGGTTCAGGAACAGCTACTTTCCAGCAAGTAAGAGGTTCTTGGCCCAACCCTCAATATCCGAATCCCACCTCGACAACATTACAGACCACCTCTTGCACTATCATGGACTTGGCTTTTTTCCTAATGTGTTTTTGCTATTTATTTTTTGCTGCCTTGAAGAATTTATGTAGCATTTATGTCTAATTGATGTTTTTGTGTGTTGTCCAAGTCTATTGACCAGTGATGTGCTGCAATCAATATTTCAATTGTACTTGTACCTGAATATACTTGTGCATATGACAATAAACTCGACTTGACTTGGCTTGGCTCTTCCCAAACGTCTTGTAGGCCATCTTGTCCTGTAAGATGTAGAAACAAAGAACAGTAGCTGCGGGTTTATACCAAAGATAGACACAAAGTGTTGGTGTAACTCAACGGATCAGGCAGCTTCTCTGAAGAAAGAGGATGGGTGATGTTTCGGATCGGGACCTTTCTTCAGTCTGAAGATCCGAAACATCACCTTTTTCTCCAGTGATGCTACCTGATCTGTTGAGTTACTCCAGCACTTTGTGTTATCCTTCTTTAAGATATTTCTTGAGATGCTACCCCTCTGACGAAGCTTTTAGCTGCTGGTCTTAAAATAACCAGTGGCAATTTCCCTCTGCTTGTTGTGCTCATGAACAATTTTAGGATGTTTTAGCAGGTTATTGTTGTAGTGTTATCATTGACATGCACCAGAGGAAGAGAGAAATATGAAAGAAAGTGCCTCATACGCAAGCACTTCGTTTATTGTCAAATTTAAAAAAAGGTTAAAGTACAACTGTCACATAGTTGGCAACTTAACTTTAAATAGTGTTGTTGACAGGAAAAGAGATGGCATGAGCCTTTGTAAACAAACATTGAGCAAGTCAGGAGCTGTGCCACATTGCATTCATATAGCATCTTTCATGTAGCATGACATCCCAGGCTATTTCACAATATGGTTAAACAAAAGAATCTGACATCAAAGCACATAATGAGATTAGGACTGCTGACCAAACGCTTTATTAAATGTTTGAAGAAGTATCTTAAATGGGGGAATGAGAGGGGCAAAGACATCAGGGTTAAGAAGGGGATTCATATAGTTTAAATTTAGTTTAGAGATACAGCGCAGAAACAGACCCTTCGGCCCATCGAGTCCGCACCTACCAGAGATCCCAACATACTAACTCTATTCTACCTATCCTAGAGACAATTTTTACATTTACACCAAGCTAATTAGCCTACAAACCTGTACGTCTTTGGAGTGTGGGAGGAAACCGCTGCTTCCCGGAGAAAACCTATACAGGTCACGGGGAGAACGTACAAACTCCTTATAGACAGGCACCTGGAGTCAGGATCAAGTTCTTTCCTCTAAGGCAGTGGTGTCCAAACTTTTTTCAAAGAGGGCCAGATTTGATAATGTGAAAATACCCAAGGGCCAATGACCCCCCCTCTCCCCCCCCCCCCCCCCCCGGACCTTTAACTAATGCGCTCCCCCCTCCCCCCGGACCTCGCGTCTGACAATCCGCAGATCGGGCAGCGCTGACCGCCGGGAGGTGTGGTCGGTGTAATCGGCGTCGCCTCTCCCGCTGGGGAGGGGGGGGGATGCGGCACCCGCCCGACTGACGGGAGCGCCTGCCAATGAACGTGCGGGGTGAGGAGAGCTCTGCTGCTGCTCTCCCGTCCCCCGCACGCCCTCAACCCCGCCGCCGGGAAGTGTAGTTGCCATCGCCGTCGTCTCTCCCGCTCGGGGCGGGGGGGGGGGGAGGTCGGGCAGCGCTGACCAGCCAGGAGGTGCAGTCGCCCTCTCCCCTCCCCTCTCCCCTCCCCTCTCCCCTCCCCTCTCCCCCTCCCCCTACCTTCATTCTGTTAGACAGTGCTGGCGGGCCATAAATAATAAATTTTAAGACGGAAGCTGCGGGCCATATAAAATCTGACCTCGGCCGCGATTGGCCCCCGGGCCGGACTTTGGACATGTGTGCTCTAAGGCACTGAAGATTGAGTGATTACCTAATGCAAGTCTGCAAAATTATAAAACAGTTTGAAATCATTAATAGAAGATGGTTCCACTTTGAGGCTAGACATGAACCTGAGGTCTTTGTTTCGGATAGTGTGTAAAACTGCATTGGAGAAGTCAGGAAGAATGCTGCTAGCCAAAGAGTGGTGAGGGTGTGGAATAGCTCCCACTGGAAGTGTTTGAAGCATGTAGCCGAGAAGGATTTAATGGTAATGTGAATAAACAGATGAGAAATTAAAGAATGGATGGGATATACTAATGAGCTGAGATGGAGCGGGAGAGAGGAGGTGTATGTGGAGCAGTCAGGCTGAATGATAGGCACAAAAAAGCTGGAGTAACTCAGCGGGACAGGCAGCATCTCTGCAAGAGAAGGAATGGGTGATGTTTTGGGTTGAGACCCTTCTTTAGACTCAAACTCCAGCTTTTTGTGTCTATCTTTGGTTTATCTGCAGTTCCTCCCTACACAGTCAGGCTGAATGGCCTGTTTCAGTGAAGGCCACTTGATGCATTCTCGAGGTCTGCTTCCTTAGGGCGGCACAGGAGAATTCTCCATGAATTAAATGTGGCATTGAAATGTACTTAGCTTTCAGGCTGTGATGACTGGGGATGATTTAGCTGGTTAGTTTAGGTCTTTTGGCTTTATACATTGGTGGCAAAGTGGTTGCTAAGGGAACGTTTATTGTTTGCCCCTTGACTCCCTTCAGCCTCTGAACAAAAGGAAAACATCTGTGCTCAGTTTAATCACATAGTGTTTTCTAGGATGTGTTCATAAAAGTCATGCAGTGAAAATTGTTCATGATGAATGATTATACCAGTGAATTTCTGAGGACAAATGCATGATTTACTCCTTTCTGGTGAAACGGTGTTAACATTTCTTTTATTTTTTCCTTTAAAACTAAATTTTATCATAATTTTGAACTGTTTTTATTTTTTATTGGGAGTACGATGTGTTTTAGATACATCCACCTATTTCTATAATACAGACACCACTGAGTAAAAGCATATATGAAGAAGTTCTCCTCCTCTCTTCGACAAGAGTTTAGACATCCTATCTTTGTCCCGCCCCCTCCCCTGACATCAGTCTGAAGAAGGGTCTCGACCCGAAACGTCACCCATTCCTTATCATATCATATCATATCATATCATATATATACAGCCGGAAACAGGCCTTTTCGGCCCTCCAAGTCCGTGCCGCCCAGTGATCCCCGTACATTAACACTATCCTACACCCACTAGGGACAATTTTTACATTTACCCAGCCAATTAACCTACATACCTGTACGTCTTTGGAGTGTGGGAGGAAACCGAAGATCTCGGAGAAAACCCACGCAGGTCACGGGGAGAACGTACAAACTCCTTACAGTGCAGCACCCGTAGTCAGGATCGAACCTGAGTCTCCGGCGCTGCATTCGCTGTAAAGCAGCAACTCTACCGCTGCGCTACCGTGCCTTCTCTCCTGAGATGCTGCCTGACCCGCCGAGTTACTCCAGCATTTTGTGTCTTCCACGGGATATGAGGCTTTTGTGCCTCTCCACAGTTTTCACATGGAGATGTGATGCAGTGATACTTGCCATTCTCTCCAAATCAACAGAGGGTGGTGGGAATATAAAACGAGTTGCGAGAGGGAGGGATTGAGGTAGATACGATAACAACAATAGTGAGGACAAAACAACTGCTTTGTCATAAAGATCCTCCTGGTTCACAAATGTCCTTCAGAGAAAGGAATCGATTGTTCTCCATTGGTTTCATATGTGACTCCAGACCCACAATTACATTGTTCACTCTTAAATGAGCTCAGAAACTGCCTAGCATCTCCTTCAAATCATAAAGATAGACACAAAAAGCTGGAGTAACTCAGCGGTACAGGCAGCATCTCTGGAGAGAAGGAATGGGTGATGCCTCGGGTCTCGATCCGAAAAAGGTCACCCATTCCTTCTCTCCAGAGATGCTGCCTGTGCCACTGAGTTACTCCAGCTTTTTGTGTCTACCTTTGGTTTAAACCAGCGTCTGCAGTTCCTTCCTACATCCTTCAAATCATAAGTTCTGTCCATATCCTGTGAATGGATTAAAGATCCGTATTCTTCATTTCCATTTAGGTTCTAGTGTATGGAGATGCGAATGGTATTTAAAGAGGTAATCCTTGGCTCTGTGCCTGTGGTTTGAAATTACATCAGCCCTTTCTTTAGACTTTAGACTTTAGACTTTAGAGGTACAGCGTGGAATCAGGCCCTTCAGCATACCGTGTCTGCACCGACCAGCGATCATCACATACACTAGCATTATCCTACACATTAGGGGACAATTTACAATTTACTGAGGCCAATTAACCTTCAAACCTGCACATCTTTGGAATGTAGGAGGAAACCGGAGCTCCCGGAGAAAACCCACATGGTCACAGAGAGAACATACAAACAACACACAGACAGCACCCAAGGTCAGAATCGAACCCAGGTCTCCGGCACTGTAAGGCAGCAATTCTATCGCTGTACCTTTCTGAGGGGACAAGTTTGTTTAGATCTCACAGTCATGGCAAGTGGCAAGAGGTTTGGAAAACTGCAGTGAAATGGGTGTCACTGCATGGAAAAAAAGTTCCGTTTAAAATGAACTGTGCTAAAAATTGTAGATTTATTGCAGCAACTTTGGCTTCAAATCACATCTCAATGACAGCATCAACATGCGAGGTTTCAGATTTTAATAAAGCCACTTTTTAAATGGGGAATTCAATGCAGGTCCGTCTAGTTTGATCTTTTGAACACTGGAAGACTGGAGTGCCAGCAAGTATTTCTGCAGTAAGTGCTCCCATATATGAGACGCATCTTTTAGTTCCATAACGGCACGGCTCATTAATGATGTGTGACATTGGTGGGTAATGTGTCATACCTCAAAATGAACTCTGGTCACATCATTCCCTGTCTCAACTCATCTTGCCCTCCTGTGGCTATTCCGAGAATAAGGAAATTTGGGCTAGCTTGTATGACCCATTCTTTGTAAAATAAATATTTTAAAGTTAAAAAATTAGTGTGTAACCAATTAGTGTGTAACCAATTAGTGTGTAACCAATATATACGATATAGCTCTTAGGGCTAATGGAATCAAGGGATATGGGGAGAAAGCAGGAACAGGGTACTGATTCTGAATGTAGGGGGTTAGATGAATAAGTCTGCAGATGACGCAAAAAGTGGAGGAGTTGTAGATAACAAAGAAGATTATTTAAAGGCACAGCAGTTCATAGATCAGTTGGAAAGTTGAGCAGGGATGGAATTTCATCCAGCCGATCCAATGTTGGGGGAGTCCAGAACCAGGGGCCACAGTTTAAGAATAAGGGGTAGGCCATTTAGAACAGACATGAGGAAAAACTTTTTCAGTCAGAGAGTTGTGAATCTGTGGAATTCTCTGCCTCAGAAGGCAGTGGAGGCCAATTCTCTGAATACATTCAAGAGAGAGCTAGATAGAGCTCTTAAGGATAGCGGAGTAAGGGGGTATGGGGAGAAAGCAGGAACGGGGTACTGATTGAGAATGATCAGCCATGATCACAATGAATGGCGGTGCTGGCTCGAAGGGCCGAATGGCCTACTCCTGTACCTATTGTCTATTGTCTATTGTCTATCCATATTTGGTCGTATGGATTCAAAACTGCCCTACTCATAAAGGGTTGTGATGGAGGTTGTTACTCGGACTGGCAGTCTGTGAGCAGTGGAGTTCCACGGGGATCTACTATCTATATATATATATCTATATATATATCTATATATATATCTATATATATATATATATATATATATATATATATATATATATATATATATATAAACAACTGTTATGTAAATGTAGATGGGTTGATTAGTAAGTTTGCAGCGACTACAAAAGTGGTGGACATGTGGACAGTGAGAAAGGCTTTCAAAGATAGATCAGCTACAGAAATGAGCAGAGAAATGGCAGATGGAGTTTAATCCAAGCATGTGTGATGTGTTGCACTTTGAGAGGTTGAATGTCAGTATGCAATTAATGACAAGATCCTTACCAACACTGATGTACTTATAGGGATCTTGTGGTCCAAGACCATAGCTCCTTAAAAGTGGCAACACAAGTAGATAGAGTGGTAGATGAGGCATATGGTATACTTGCCTTCATCGGTTGGGGCAGTGAGCAGAAGAGTTAGGAAAGCATGTTGTAGCTTAATGGGACTTTAACTGCATGGCATTTGGAGTATTATGTGCAGTTCTGGTTGCCCCATTACAAGAAGGATGTGGAGGCTTTGGAGTGGGCGCAGAAGAGGCTTACCAAAATGCTGCCTGGAATAGAGAATGTTATCCATGTGGAGAGGTCGGACAAACTTGGAATGTTTTCTCTGAAGCATCGGATCCCAAAGGCAAACCTGAGTAAAGTATATAAAATAATGAGAGCCATAGACAGCAGTGGAGGTTATGTGGAACCTGGCCTCATGTTCTGCATGCTTATTGTGAGCCAAAGGGCTTACTGTGTTCTATGTGCATGGTCATGGACTTCAAAGAAGAAATTCTGGTCGAACAAATAAAATAATTAGCAAGTACCAAGAGTGCCTAATTGTCATTTCATATCATATCATATCATATATATACAGCGCGGAAACAGGCCTTTTCGGCCCACCAAGTCCGCGCCGCCCAGCGATCCCCGCACATTAACACTATCCTACACCCACTAGGAACAATTTTTTTACATTTACCCAGTCAATTAACCTACATACCTGTACGTCTTTGGAGTGTGGGAGGAAACCGAAGATCTCGGAGAAAACCCACGCAGGTCACGGGGAGGATGTACAAACTCCTTACAGTGCAGCACCCGTAGTCAGGATCGAACCTGAGTCTCCGGCGCTGCATTCGCTGTAAAGCAGCAACTCTACCGCTGCGCTACCGATCCAACAATGGATCAATGAATTTCTTAGTTGCAGCAGCATAACAGGCATGTGAACACAATGCACATAGATAATATATAATAAACAAAAATTCAAAACTTAATCATCATGATGCATGATAAAAAGAAGACCTTATGCAAAGTCCTAAGGCAGTCCATGGAAGTTCATACTTGATGTTAGTGTTATGCAGTGTTCTAGAGGCTGATGATTGTGGGGAAGAAGTCGTTCTTGAACCTGGTGGTCATGGTTTTTAGACTCTGCATGGTTTTTAACCTCTACCCAACAGAAGGAGAGAAATGAGAGGGTGGTCAGGGTGATTTTGATCATTGATGATAGAGGCTGCCTTTCTGACGTAGCACCTTCTAGAGATTACTTTCATGGTGGGAGGTCAGTATCTCTGATGGACCGGGCAGTGTCTACCGCTCTCTGCAACCTCCTTTGTTTTTGGGTGTGTGAGTTGTTGAACCAGGCCATGATGCTGGGGGAACTTTAGCAGTGTTGATGTACAGTGAGATTTTGTGGTGTAAATCCATAGCTCCCTGAAAGTGGCAACACAGGTGAATAATAATAATAATAATAATAATGCATTACATTTATATAGCGCTTTTCAAACACTCAAAGACGCTTTACAGGGATAGGGAACAATAGGGAATAGGGAACAAAAAGACCATTTGGTATGCTAGTTTACACAGATTGGGACGTTACGTTGTAGTTGTACAAAATAGGATGACAGTCGACATGGACGGGGATGAGTAGGTGTGGGGCTGATAGTGTTTTATGCCTTTCATGGTTCAATGGTTCATTGTCATGTGTACCAGGTACAGTGACATACATTTGTTGCATACAGCTTAACAAGACCTTTCCCTTACACAATCACCCCAGTCAGTAAAGAATGTACAGAACAGCCCGCCGAGTCTGTATGCAAGCGCTGCCATTTTGTCTCAGCTGGCCACAAAGGCCCGTTGCAGCCGTCGCCTCCATTTTGGTCATCCCGAAAACGGATGTCCCTCTCCATGCCTAGTCCTCTTCAGCCCTTGTTTTGCAGGGGGCGCCTCCCGCAACCAACTTCGAGGCCACGGTTCTTCTCAACGGGCCTCTTGTCCAGCATTTGACACCGTCTCTCTCCACCTCCTCCCTGATTCTCAACCCATAGGGCGAGCAGGGGGCTGGCACGGCGGCCTTCCCTCTCCAGGTGAGCCAGGCTGCCGTGCCGAACCCCAGGCTGCTGCAGAGACCCCAGCAGACCAGTGTTGATGTTGTGAAAGGCTCTTTAGAAATGCAAGCCTTCTTTTCTTTTTCAAACAATTCTTCACACTTTACCTTGAGGACAGAACAAGTGTAACAACAGGTTTAAAACAGAACAAGTTTAAAAAGACGAAGTCTATGGTGATAAAAAAAATTAAAACTTCCTTCATTTTGTCACTCTGTTTATCAAGTTCTTTTCTGACTGCAGTATAAGGAATAAAGTCCTGCACCACAAAGAAAAGGCTGTCATAATAAATTCTTTTGAAGCACAGTACTAGAAAAAGTTCTGAATCCAGAGAGAGTAAGGGGGCTTAAAACTAATGCGGGAATGAAACAGGAGACAATGACACATGTTCAAAGACTACATAAGAAAATGGACAAACAAATTTTAAATCTTATCTAACATTAATCAAATAGAATAGATTGCAACGGTTTCAGGCAGACAAATCAAATGACATTTTATTTTACTCTCATTTCTTTAAAACCAGGCTGTACAAATTATCCGTAGTTGCAATTCAACAGCATGTTTTAATTTTCTTTTGTTTAAAATGGATATGAGTTATCTTCTGTAATCCACAGTTTTCTGCAGACTTAGGCAGTTTTACAGGAATCAGCCCCTCTTTGCTGCGGCTCCCATTTCATTATAAATCGGCAGAAAACATATTTAAGAGTTGATGAATATTAAACAATAAATCAGTCATAATAATAATTTTTAAGATCCAATATGTCCTTAAAGAGACTCCCCAAGCGAAGGAACTAGCAGAATGCTCTTAAAACCCTGACAAATTATGGTTCTTTTATTAAAAATACGATACACTTTAGTTTTTTCACCGGCACTATATATTTCCAATTTTATTGTAAAATTACTCTCCGTGGGCTGTTCCGCTGATGGATTTAAGCCATACTTCTCACATTCTCTGTCCAAGCCATGACAGTCATTGAGTGCAATCATTTTTTACATGCGAGAGGCAAGAGGAACACAATGGCAATAAGATTTGAAACACAGAGTTGAAGTTAATGGATTGCAAGAGGTTCGCAGATTTTAAGTGAGAATTAGTCTTAATATTGAGTATTCCTTACAGGAAATCACGGCTAGTAAGATATAAGAACAAGAGTAGCTAATCAGCCTCTTGAGCGTGCCTCTTCATTCAAGAGTTATGGCTGATCTTGTGCTTGAACCATTTTCCCTTCATACCCCTTATGATTGATTCCTGGGTGTCCGAAAATCTATGATTTCCAATCTTGAATAAACTCAGTGACTGAGCAACTATTTTCCCTCTGAGCAGAGAATCTGAAAGATTAACAAATGCTGAATGGGGAAATTTCTCCCCGTCTCAGTCCTAAACTGCAAACTCCTTATCCTGACACTGACACTATGAATCCCAAATTCAAAATTCTACAGCCTAAGAAAACAAACTCTTAACATTCATCTTTTTGAACCTCTTTAAGAATTTTGTCGGTCTCAAAGAGAACAACTTTTATTCTTTTAAAACAAGCAAAAATAAACAGCTGGAGGAACTCAGTGGGCCAGGTAACATCTGTGGAGCTAAATGGGTGGGCGATATTTTAGGTTGGGATCTTACTTCAGAATGATGTTTGACAGCTCTTACCTCAGCTTGTTTTTTTGCTCAAGATTTCAGCATCTGCAGTCTCCTGTGTCTCTATGTCATTCTTCTAAGCTCCAGTGAACCCATTCTTCCTCAATTTCTTCACAAAGGACAAGCCCTTCTTACCAAGAATCAATCTACAATCAAATGTAAAAAAACATTCTCCCTTTTGGATTGGACCAATATCTATTAAATGCATGCAATGTAATAATAAATTAATCTCTAAATAGTTAATCAACCAGAGATAATGGGGATGGAGTGGGTGAGTGAGTGAGTGGGTGGGAGGGAGGGGAGGAGGGGGGGATAGAGGGGTTGAGGGGGGATGGAGTGGGTGAGTGGCGGGAGAGGGGAAGGGGGAGGGGGGAATGGGAGAGGAGAGGGTGCTAGACCAATGCAGGAGAGGTTTAAGGAGGGTTGAGGGGGGATTGAGTGGGTCAGTGGGTGAGGGGGAGAGTAGGAAGGGGGATAAAGGGGGTTAAGGGGGATGTAGTGGGTGAGTGGGTGGGAGGGTGGGGAATGGGGGAGGGGAGGGTGCTAGACCAATGCAGGAGAGGTTTGGGGGAGTTTTAAGGGGGGGGTTGAGGGGGGATGGAGTGGGTGAGTGGGTGAGGGGGCAAGGGGAGGAGGGGGGATAAGGGGGGTTGAGGGGGATGGAGTGAGTGGGCGGGGAGTGGGGGAGGGGAGGAGTAGGGGAGGAGAGGGTGCTAGACCAATGCAGGAGAGATTTGGGCCCAACGTGTCCACTCGGGCTAGTATATTACTAAAACTCTCATCTTGTATATATGTGGCTTTGTGGATATATTTGTATGTGGGTTTGTGTTTGTTCCCGAAATACAGCCAAAACGGTACACGATAGCACAACAATTTTAGGCCCACCCTACTCACCATTCCCCTGCAGTCTCAATTGAACAGGTTTTGCTACATTTTAAAAACAATTAACTTAATAAACTTTAATAAGTGCGCTCCTCCCCCCCCAGCCAGGAGGACCAGCGCCCGTCCCGGCGTGCCCCGCGCCTGACCTTCCTCCCATGGTGTAGCGCGGCAGCAGAGGATAAAAGAAAATGGCCGTCGCCGTCGAGCTGCCGCTGCGGGAGAGGTTTCCACCCAACGGGTCCACGGCTCACTCTGGCCAACGCGATGGCCGCCCGGGGCCAGGGTGAGTGGCTCCCTCTCCTCTTTTCTCTCCCCCCTCACCTGCCCACGGCCCCGGGGGAGATCCCCGGCAGACAACGGGTCCACGGGTCATCATTAGGGGGAGGGTTGCCGGGCACGCAGGAGAGGTTTGGACCCAACGGCGGTTGCCATGCCCACAAGAGAGGTTTGGAACCAACGGGTCCACGCCAGTCTAGTATGAAGTAAAAGCAGAAAATGCAGCATTTGTCGGAGGCGAAATAGAGTTAACGTTTCACTTTGAGGTTCTGATCTACTGAGTATTTTCAAACTTTTCAGTTTTTGTTTTGGACTTCCAGCACCTACAGTTTAATTTTCTTTTTACACTGACTTGGGATATGAACAGATTTCTTCATGGACGTTGATTGTTAGATGGTACTTTTCTTTGTTCCTGTTTAATCATGCAAGTAAATGTGCCGGATTCAATTGACAAAGACCTTGGCCCCTGCCCCTTCAACACACAGGTCATGTGATGGGGACGTTCACTCATTGTTTAGAGCTCAGCCGAGGGTTACCTCACAGTCTCTGCCAAGTCTGTCTTTATCAGCTTTGGGCTTCACAATGAAGGTCGTTGCCCAACAATTCTGCACGCACTGTTGCAGAGTTAATCAGCTACCCACCCACTCCACTTCAGCACATGTGGTCCCTGTATGGGCCTTTTGCAGTCAAATTAGCATTTGGCATCGTGTATACATGTGCTTTATGATCTTTCTTTATGCAGTTGCACAATTCACATATTCAAACTGTCCTACTTGTGATGAATGATCTTCATTACATTCAGCAGCAGCTTTTCCTGCAACCCTCATCTTTCGCTTCTAACTTGTTCATGTGGGTCCCATCTAGTATTCGTTAGATTAGTATTAATATCCTGCCTTATTCTTGTTGTTAGACCTCATGAACATTAACACTGACATTTGGCACCAGCCAAAATTCTTAAGCATTCTTGGAATTCACCCACCATTAATGTGCAGGTTTTATATGCATGCTCAAAAAATTAAACTTGACCCATTTAATCATTTATTTGCGTTTGCTCAGGAGCTACAACAGATTTTTTTTTTCACTTACGTTACGAGCTACAACAGATATGAAATTATTCTGCAACACCTGATGCTGGAAGATGTGAAACTGACAGTATTGAGAAAGGTTTGGCACAATCACCAGTGTTTTCACATAACCTTTGTTATCCAGTCCTGAATTTGCAGCTTTCTACAACCACTGAAAGTGCTAGATTAAAGTGATTCTGCAGTCTATTACCTGATTGAACAAATCATCTTTTGTCTTGCAGTGTGCCGGATGGTCTTCCAAAGTGGTCTTCACATCAGAACCTATTTGCATTAGTGAGATCGCTTTCTTATATTCTTGTATGGCTTCACCTCAAAGAAGCATATTTTTGCCTGCACCTTCAATTTCAACTGTATTCCTTTTGCTGAAGAACAAGTTTATCCATTCTGCATGGGTGAAGTGGCAGATGACTGAAGGGCGGCTAAAGTTATTCCTGTATTTCAGAAAGGGTGCAAGGAAAAGCCTATGAACTATAGACCGGCGAGTCTAACATCAGTGCCGGGTAAGTTATTGGAAGGGATTTGGAGAGACAGGACCTACATGCATTTGGAAAGACAAGGACTGATTAGGGATAGTCAGCATGGCTTTGTGTATGGGAAAACTTTGTTTTATAAATTTATCTTCTCTGTTTACTTTATCTTAGTTTAGTTTAGAGATAGTGTGGATACAGGCCCTTCGTCCCACCGAGTCAGCTCTGACCAGTAATTGCCCGTCGACTAGTTCTATCCTACACACTAGGGATAATTTTGCAGAATGAACCCACAAATCGACACGTCGTTGGCATGTGGGAGGAAACCAGAGCACCTGGAGAAAACCCATGCGGTCACAGGGAGAATGTGCAAACTCCGCACAGACAGCACCCGTAGTCAGGATTGAGCTTGGGATTGCCTCCACAGATGCTGCTTAACCCACCATTCATATTGTGATGGGCAAAAGCCAGGCACTGTGGGTGGTGCCTCCTCATTTAGTTTGTCTATTCACAACCAACTTCGAACAAACAGGAACAATTTAAAGGCGCTTTTAAGCTTCTCTGGTAAAAGTAGCCATGTGTAAATCATGTCCCATCTGACACATATCCATTACCACCCCATGCATTTTCTGGTTGATATGAGCACTAAATGACCCCCTGTTTTAAAATGCATTTGAAGAAATGTTCTGTGCTTTCCAATGCATTGTTTGATTGGTGATTTCCACTGGTCTGTTTCCACTGACCTGTTTAGACCTGGCCATTTGATATGGAAACATGATACCTACACGTGATACACAATGATATTGAATACTGAAAATCAAATAAAACCTACAGATGTTGTTAATATAAAATAAAAATCAGAAAATGTTGGAAATACTCAGCAGGTAAGGCTGTACCTGTAGGGAGAGAAACTGTGTTAGTGTTTCAGGTCAGAGAGACTTTGTCCGAACTGGGAAGGAGACAAACAAAATGTGTAAAGCTGCATGGAGTGTGGGTGAGAGGGGGGTGTATTTGATGGGGTAAAACCAGGGTGACCATGGGGATAAACTGCTTTAGCAGGGTTGGCTGGTCAGTGACCAAATGGAAGCAGTTAGAATGAGAAAATAAGCAAAAAAACATAGAAAAAGGGCAGCACTGGGGCACTGCAGCTGGACCCACATTCAATCCTGATCTCGAGTGCTGTCTGTGTTGAGTTTGCAAGATCTCCCTGTGGCTGCGTGGATTTCCTCTGGGTACTGCAGATTCCTCCCACCTCCCAAAGATGTGTACGTTTGTAGGTTAATTGTCCACTGTAAACTTGCCCCCAGCGTGTAAGGAGTGGATCAGATAGTGGGATAACATAGAATTAGTGTGAATGAGTGATCGATAGTGTGCATGGAGGCAGTGGGCCGAAGGGCCTGTTTCCATGCTGTATCTCTAAACAAAACTAAATCTCTGAACCAAACTAACCCAAACTAACCCAAACTAACCCAAACTAACCCAAACTAACCGAAACTAACCCAAACTAACCCAAACTAAACCAAACTAAGCCAAACTAAACCAAACTAACCCAAACTAAACCAAACTAAACCAAACTAACCCAAACTAAACCAAACTAAACCAAACTAAACCAAACTAACCCAAACTAAACCAAACTAAACCAAACTAACCCAAACTAAACCAAACTAAACCAAACTAAACCAAACTAACCCAAACTAAACCAAACTAAACCAAACAAATCCAAATTAAACCAAACTAAACTAAACTAAACTAAACAATTGTAAGAGTTAAAAATGCAGAGCTGGCCATGTATTTTACTGTCATTGAGTAAAAATGGGGGAAATAAAAGAGAAAAAGCATTCTCCATACCACTCCTGCTCTGACCTATTGATCTGTGAACTCATCGACCCTTACAATGAGGCCCAATGCAATCTTGAGGAGCAGCATTTACATTTCTGTCTGTGCAGTTTTCTGCACTTAATATTGAATTCTACTGCTTAAAGTAACTTGATTTCTCAGTCTATATCAGTTGTCCTTCTGTGATACTGGCTCAGCTGGATATTTCTACCACCATCTCTTCTTTTGGGAGTGGAGGACCTGCCCACCCTGACCTGCTGAACTTGCAGCCTGTAATTTCTAACTCTAACACTCTTTAACTATGTTCTATTGTCTAGTTTACTCTCCAGCTGCTCCCATTCACAGTCTGAAGAAGGGCCCCGACCTGAAACATCAGCTATCCCTGTCTTCCAGGGATGCTGCCTGACCTGCAAAGTTACTCCAGCATTCTGTGTCTTTTTTTGTAAACCAGCATCTGCCGTTCCTTGTGTCCCCATTCACTCACTGATCAGATAACCTTGCTGTTTATTCACAAAATGCTGGAGTAACTCAGCAGGCCAGGCAGCATCTCAGGAGAGAAGGAATGGGTGATGTTTCGGGTTGAGACCCTTCTACAGGCTGATGTCAGGGGGGGCGGGACAAAGGAGGGATATAGGTGGAGACAGGAAGATAGAGGGAGATCTGGGAAGGGGGAGGAGAAGAGAGGGACAGAGGAACTATCTAAAGTTGGAGAAGTTGATGTTCATACCCGAAACGTCACCCATTCCTTCTCTCCTGAGATGCTGCCTGACCTGCTGAGTTACTCCAGCATTTTGTGAATAAACACCTTCGATTTGTACCAGCATCTGCAGTCATTTTCTTATACTTTAGATAACCTTGCTGAATCAGTTTATCCTCATGGTCATCCCAGTTTTACCCTATTCGATGCGTCCCTCTCTCTCACGCCTCACTGCAGTTTACCAAGCTTCTTTTGACTCCTTCCCAATTCTGATGAAGGGTTTATTCTGTTTCTCTTCCCATGGCGCAGCCTGACGCCGTGAATATTTCAAACATTTTCTGATGGTAAATACTGAACTGTTCTCACATTTTAATCACTTTTGATGATGCCCCTTATCATTTGCAGGGGGCAAAGGCCAAAGCCCTGGGTTCACGCTGGGATAAGTATCATCCAGGCGCACACATAACCAGGCATTCACCCTCAACAAGAATTAAACAAATTAATCGTTTGAGATAAACAACTAGGACAACTTTGCCTATTGTGAAATTTGAATTTTGAGAGTAGAGTAAAGTCTTACAGAGAAATAATTCAAGAGAAAATAATATGTGATGTGCATTCTGCAGTAAATGTTGCTTTTGTTGACAATGGAAAATTTGTGCTCAGAAAATATGTTGAGGGGAATCTGGCATTCTGCTGGGCACGATAGTGCCAAAACCCTCACACCAAACAGCCTCGAAAATAGCCTTCAGCAGAATAGCATAAAATACGTGGAAGCTTATTTCAATAATGAAATGAGGGTTGTGAAACAGCTGAGCAATATTAATGCGAAGTTCAGTGTCATGTGGAAATGCAAGAAAGCAAAGGACAGAGGCTGGGAGGCGCAGGAGGTTGGGTGATGGGGGCCGAGGGGCAAAAATTGAGGGGCAGAGGTGAGGCACAGAGGGTGAGGTGCAGACAGTGAGAGGGGGAAGATGTGACAAAGGGAGAAAGAGAAGATGTGACAAAGGGAGAGAGGGTGAGGGAGAGAAGGAGAGGGTGGGAGAGAAAATACGTGAGAAGAACGTGAGAGGGTGAGAAAATGGGTGAGAGGGAGAGTATGAGCAGGAGAGTGTTCAGTACAGGTCAGCCACCTGCAGCACTACCTTCGAGTGTAGCAAGTGAAGAAGGGGTCAAGTGATT
Organism: Rhinoraja longicauda; assembly: GCF_053455715.1. NCBI lineage: Eukaryota > Metazoa > Chordata > Chondrichthyes > Rajiformes > Arhynchobatidae > Rhinoraja > Rhinoraja longicauda. The sequence goes on from NC_135955.1 coordinate 31,060,829, forward strand.
TATCCAGTTTGCAACCCAATCCACGATCATCCTGCCCCAACATAATTGGGCAAGGTTTAAATATCCCATTTACTCAGAGCGAAAATCAAGTGGAAGTATATTCTGCCTTTAACTTGTTTGCTCTGGCCCTGAGTTTAACGTGTGAGTATGCATCACGGAACTGACCGCTGTTTAACTTGCAGACTAATTTTAGATAGGCTGGCAAAAAATTGAAGAGAAATCATTAATACTCAGAAACTGGGGTTAAGAATGTTTGCTGTGGTAATGTGTAGGAAATTTCACTCTACTACTGACCTGCTGATGTCATTGAACAGAAATTAGTAGTGGGCAGCGGCACATGATCCAGGATAAGCGATGATTTTATTTCCCAGCACTTCATTAATTATGCACATACAGTGCATTCAGAAAGTATTCAGACCCCTTCACTTTTTCCACATTTTGTCAAGTTACAGCCTTATTTTAAAATGGATTAAATTCATTTTTTTTTATCATTAATCTACACACAATACCCCATAATAAAAAAGCAAAAACAGGTGATTAGAAATTTTTGCAAAGTAATTAAAAAGAAAAAAATGAAATATCACATTTACATAAGTATTCAGACCCTTTACTCAGTATTTTGTTGAGACACCTTTGGCAGTGATTACAGCCTCAAGTCTTCTTGGGTATGACGCTACAAGCTTGGCACACCTGTATTTGGGTAATTTCTCCCATTCTTCTCTGCAGATCCTCTCAAGCTCCATCAGGTTGGATGGGGAGCGTCGATGCACAGTTATTTTCAGGTCCCTCCAGAGATGTTCGATCGGGTTCAAGTCTGGGCTCTGGCTGGGCCACTCAAGAACATTCACAGACTTGTCACAAAGCCACTCCTGCGTTGTCTTGGTTGTGTGCTTTGGGTCGTTGTCCTGTTGGAAGGTGAACCTCCGCCCCAGTCTGAGGGCCAGAATGCTCTGGAGCAGGTTTTCATCAAGAATCTCTGTACTTTGCTCCTTTCATCTTTCCCTCAATCCTGACTAGTCTCCCTGTTCCTGCCACTGAAAAACATCCCCATAGCATGATGCTGCCACCATCATGCTTCACCATAGGTATGGTATTGGTCAGGTGATGAGTGGTGCCTGGTTCCCTCCAGGTCAAAGAATTCAATCTTGGTTTCATCAGACCAGAGAATCTTGTTTCTCATGGTCTGAGAGTACTTTAGGTGCCATTTGGCAAACTCCAAGCGGGCTGTGATGTGCCTTTTACTGAGGAGTGGCTTCCATCTGGCCACTCTACCATAAAGGCCTGATTGGTGGAGTGGTGCAGATATAGTTGTCCTTCTGGAAGGTCACCTCCCTGACCAAGGCCCTTCTCCCCCGATTGCTCAGTTTGGCCAGGCGGCCAGCTCTATGAAGAGTCCTGGTGGTTTTCGGGGAAAACCCACACGGTCACAGGGAGAACGTACATCGTACAGACAGCACCCGTAATCGGGATCGAACCCAGGTGTCTGGCGCTGTAATCACTGGAAGGTAGCAACTCTATTGCTGTGCCACTTTGCCACCCATTAATTGTCACATGTATTGGGAACAGAACAATAAAATTCTTACTTGCTGCACTTTTCACAGATACATTAACACAACAACAAAAAATAAAACAATAAATGAGCAGTTATACCAGGTAACCAGACCATACTTGGATAAACCAAGGCACATAGTGCAGCCTCATATCAAAGTCCATAATAGTTCAGAGCTGAGAAAGGGTTGTGGTTAGGGTTGTGGAGTGTAGTTCAAGAACGTGGTGACTGATGAGAAAAACCTGTTCTTGAACCTCGTGCTAACAGTTTTCCTATTCCTTCTTCCCGATGGTAGCAGCATGACGAGAACATAGCCAGTGTGCTCTGCTGACCATCGGGTATGAGGTAGACAGGGTGTGCCGAAGGGACTGCTTCTCTGCTGTATAACTCTATGACTATCTCCAAAGATTGAAAAAGAATTTGGAGCTAAAAATATGTAATTGCTTCCATGTCATATCAGATGAACCAGATTTCTTTAAACAGTAATAAAGATATAATCAATCTTCCATGGAACTATTAACATAGAGCCAATGGGAGCGATTTTGCCCAGTTTGTCCTGGTATAGTTTGGGTAAAGATTTTCATTGCCTCGTCTTCTGCAAGGTTTGGGTAAAAGAGCAGCATTATCTACAACATTTCACATGGTTGCACATGTTAATTGCCAGTAACCTCAGGAGTCGTCGGCAAAAGGTGAAGGGAAAAAGATTTAATAGGAATCTGAGGGCAACTTTTCACACAAAGGGTGGTGGGTGTATGGAACAAGCTGCCAGAGGAGGTAGTTGAGGCTGGGACTATCCCAACATCTAAGAAACAGTTAGACAGGTACATGGATAGGACAGGTTTGGAGGGATTTGGACCAAACCCGGGAAGGTGAGACTAGTGTAGCTGGCGCATGTTGGCTGTTGTAGGCACGTTGGGCCAAAGGGCCTGTTTCCACGCTGCATCACTCTATGACTCTATGTATGTATGTGAAGGTGTGACCGGATGTCATTGTCCTCTTCGAACCATTTTGGTGTATGGGGAAAACCACTTCAAAAGAGCAATGAGACCTTGGGGGAAGGAACAACTTGCTTCTCCATCGATGACCTAACTTTGCAGTGGAAGATGAGGATAGAGGATCAGAACTCTCAGGCTAGTCCTCAAAATATGGAAGGCTTCGTCAAAATAATCATGTCTAGGAAAGAACTGCAGATGCTGGTTTAATTTGAAGGTAGGCACAAAATGCTGGAGTAACTCAACGGGACAGGCAGCATCTCAGGATAAAGGGAATTGAATTTCTTTATTTGCCATTCAAAAACAGGTTTGAATGAAATTTGGTTACCATGCAGTCACAACAATTAAAAAGCAACATAAACACACAACTACATAATTCAACACAAACATCCATCACAGTGACTCTCCTCCAGGCACCTCCTCACTGTGATGGAAGGTAAAGAAGAAAGTCTTATCTCTTTCTTGCTTCTTCACCCGTGGTCGTGCAGCCAAAACTGCTGCGTCGAGGCGATCGAGGCTCCCATCCCTGAAGCCCCCGCCGGGCGATGGAAGATCCCGCGGCCGATTTTAAGCCACGCTATATATCTTTATATAGATAAAGACACATAATGACCCTAATCTCCCTCTGATCATGGCTTATTTATAAAGGCAAAATACAAATAAATCACATCACTTTGACTTTTTGAAGAAAATGAGTGTGGATTCTTTTCATTATTAAATATAGTCAATAAACGTTCAGTCAGTTGATTGGCTTCCTCAGTTAATTTGATCTCTTTCACTATATACTTGTCTCCGACTGTATACTCTGTACCATTTCCTGGAATTGAGGAAACAAAGAACCTCTTTGTTTGGTTCTATTATTTTGTGACTTATGAACAGTAATTGACTGTATTAATGTCAGGAATAGTCATTGTCATGTATGAATTCAGTGACTTAAAACATTTTTGTTGTGACCATTTAATCTACATGCGTGTTTACTGTGTGATTTCCAATATGAATCAATTAAATTTTATTGACTATCGACTTGGACTGCCTTACTGAAGTCCTATGACTGAATCTCATATGAGGTTACTGATTTAATGACACTATCACTCTTACCTCAGTTGTAACTGAATTCCTTTCCCACGAAAATTTAGTTTCTGTTTCAGTTACTCCAGTCTCTATTCTCCCTTGTAGGTTTTACCATGCTCGATTAGGCATGGAGATGATGATGGTTTATTAGCTCTGCCTGGGTAAAATCTGTGGTGGAGTGTGGAGTTGGATGGAAGTTAAAGAATAAAAAAATGATAATGGATGAAACATTGTAAGCAAAAACATCTTCAAAATTAAAAAAAAAATGTACAGCAGATCTCCTGACTGCCTTATTGGAAGAAGATGATATGAAGGAAAGATAGATATTTGATGCTGTTACAAATTAAAAATAAATATGAAGTGAACTGTGGTCCATTTTCAGACATAATAGTCCCAGTATTCCATCTTAGCAAAAGTACATCTCAGCTCTTCATTGTTATGTTCTGCTGTAATATAATTAACTTAATGTCTGACTTCAATCCATTTTTAGTATACGTCAATAGGAATAAGGAAATGATTGTTCCCCTTTTGCCACGGACTTCTTGCAAAGGGCAAATCAGCCATTTTCATGGTCTGGTTGGCGTCTTAGGTGGCATTGCTCTGTGTTGCTGGAAAACTGTATACAACTTCAATTCTTCATCAGTCTTAAGCCAATACACTTCATATTGATGATTCCAGTAAGTGGCATGTAGCTCATCTACAGTTCTTCACCTGAGATAATTTTCAATGATGTTCAATATTCCCTGTTTGAAATCCTTAGCTGGTTAATGATTCAAACCTGCAATGTAGAGCTTCATTTGAATTCTTCTCCAGCTTGGTCCAAATCTATAGGTCTATTTTAGTCATATATCTTGTTGGATCACTTGAACATAACCATTCATTGTTATGATGATCAGGTTGCTCAGAAGTTGTGGTGTGAAAAATAATTTTGCTTCCAGTATAGGACGATTCATGTGGTGATCTGGATAATATATCAGCTTGAACGATGAATACTTGTATACAATCAATTTTAGATCTTGTCAACCAGGTACCACTAGCCATGCCGCATTGTCTATAAGTGACTGTAAGTAACTCAAGATTTCACTTGCCACCATAGCACACCATGCATTGCATCTGAACCAAGACTTTCAAAGGAGGCCCAGTCCAAGTCTTAAGAATGACTTTGTTCCTTATGAGGTGAAGATGACTGAATTGTGTGCCGTATGTGTTCCTGTAACCAGCCAGTTTGCCGGTGTGTTAATCTGCATTTCTCCTGGCTCTCCAATTTACACAGTGACCAGAGAGACCAGTTATGTCACACCAGTAGCACAGATATTATATGCAGTAATAATTCACCTGCAACTATCGTAATATTTTGCAGACTCTTTATGACTTCTTCAAAGAAACTCAATCCCTCTGTTGCTGATATTGCAAATGAAACTCTGTTATTTTGCGTTTTGTTTCAGAGACCACTGCTACGTAACCTTCCTTTTCTCATGACCAACTTCTGCACTCTTTTAAAAAAACAGTTGCATGAGAAATGTCTGCCAACATATCGCAACAACATCATGCAACACGTGATGCTGTCCTGGTTTCTGCACCAAAAACTTTAGGAATTGTATCTTTGACTGTTAAACTTGCAGCTGCAGAAGTATAAAACTCCCTGGCATTCTTTGGTCTGGAAGTCCCACACATCGAATCAAACAGATTTTTTTTTTTGCCTCTTGAGCTTTGATTGTATTCTTCTGTCTCTTAATCGAGACATTAATTAGTCTGATTTAAAAACTCTCCCAGGTTACAACACCTCGCTAGGTCTTTAAGTGCAATGATATAATCACTCGGTGTTTCTCCCACCTTTTGACTGTGTGTGTGTCAAATCTGACACGGCTGTGGTTTGAAGCATCCAAGTATCCTTCTGAACTCTGAATTGTCTTCTCTGAAGCAATACGTTAGTCAGAGTGTGGTACACTTCAAATCCAATTTCCACCACTAATATTGTTTAATTACTCTCACTGCAGCACTCAACACTTGGTTCCTTTCAGCACAGAGTTCCAGCTACAAATATTTATGACAATAAGAAGCATGTCCACCCTCTTTATGTGGGAAGTGAATACTCCGTATTGTTATATTCCCCTAGACTGTTTGGTTGTGCTTGAGCTGCCATTTTCTTTCCTTTCCCTCTAAACAGGTGGGGGTTTGTAAGTTAATTGGACACTGTAAATTGCCCCTAGTATGTAGGGAGTGGATGCAAAAGTGGGATAACATGGGACTAGTGTACGAATGGGTGATCGATGGTTGAATTGGACTTGGTGAGCCGAAGGGCCTGTGTCTATGCTGTATGTCTTGCATTAATGCTGTACCCTTTATCTTTTATTCGTGCACTGTGACAATAATAAACTAAACCAAATTAAACTAAGCTAAATCTGTGTTGCCGCGCTTGTACTTATGTTCTCAGCCTATTCCATGACTAGTAAGCTTAGATTCTCTTCTTTGTTTTAAATTTACTTTAAAATCAGGTCCTCTACCTTGAATGCTGAATGCTGCCGTCTATCAAGTGAACACTTGCACTCTCACTCTCCCAATCTTTGATGTGACCTGTGGAATCCACATACATTGATTCACACATATAATGCAGGGAGTTGTAATATTCTGAGCTATTGGCTGCTGCTTCACCAAGTTTGTAGGGTCTGGTCCCATCCTGAAGGAAGGAGGTAACGGTTTTCTTACCCAACCTTTCCTTTTATGCTAGTCAGTTCAAATAACATTGTTGACATTTATAATGTAGTCTAAGTTAGATCTAAAATACTGCTATAGTTATGCGTAGGACGGAACTGCAGATGCTGGAGACAGACACAAAAAGCTGGAGTAACACAGCGGGTCAGGCAGCACCTCTGGAGAAAAGGAATAGGTGACATTTCAGGTTGAAACCCTTTCTCAAACTGAGGAGACTGGGTCTAAGGAAGGGTTCTGACCCAAAATGATACCTATTCCTTTTCCCCAGACATGCTGCCTGACCCACTGAATTACTTCAGCATTTTGTAACTTTCTCTGCTATAGTTATCTATATACTAAAACTCTCTTTTGTTTGTTTGTTTGTTCCTGAACTACAGCCAAATCGGAACACGATAGCGTGACAATTTTAGGCCCACCGTCGTCCCTTTGGTGCTAATGGAAGGTTTAATTGAAATGGGTGTTATATTTTTTAAGTTATTCACATTTTAAAGTTTAAATCTCTCCTAGGGAGGGAGGGAGGGGTGTGGAGGGAAGAAGGGAGGGGTGTGGAGGGAAGGAGGGAGGTGGAGGGAGGATAAGGGGGTTTGAGTGGAAGGTGAGGGGGAAGGGCGTGGGAAGGAGGAGGGAGGGGGGGAGGGGAAGTGGGGGGGGGGAAGTGGGGGGGAGGGGGAGGGGGGGAGGGGAGAGGGGAGGGGGGGAGGATAGGGTGCACCATCAATGCAGGAGAGCTTTGGGCCCAACTGGTCCACGTTCTAGTACTCTCTAAAACTGTTATAGGGCACAGGAGTTTAGCGCTGGGGTGTTTTTTTTCACTTGGAAATCACGGTAGGTGTTGCTTGCATATATGATGATATCATCATTTCTTCTGACCTCATAAGTAGTCCAAGAAAAGATGGATACAGTTTATTTCAGACAAGGCGAGGTGTTGCATTTTGGTAAGTTAAACCATGATATGGGCATAGATAAGCCAGAGTATTTTTCCCAAGGAAGAGCAACCTAAAATTAGAGGGCATAGGTTTAAGGTGAGAGGGCGAGGGCTTAAAAGAAATTTGAAAGGCAACATTTCACACAGAGAGTTGTGTATAAATAGAACAAACTGCCAGAGGAAGCTGCAGAGGAGGTACAATTACAATAGTTCAAAGATTCATGAACAGGTACATGGTTCGAAACATTTTGGACAAGGTCATTTAGCATCTTGGTTGGAATAGATGAGTTAGGCTGGAGGGCCTGTTTCTGTGCTGCATGGGTATATGACTCTATGACACTATGATTATGTTCAAATAAACCTCAGCATCTTGCTTGGATAAGAACATAAGAATATAAGGAAAGATAAGGGCTCCTATGGTCCTCCACCCAGGTCTCCCATTCAACAAGGCCATGGGTGATAATTAGTCTCAAGTCTCCTTTCACACTCACTCTCCACATCCCTTGACCTGTTTGTATCTAAACATCTATTAACTCATGCCTTGGCTAAAGAATTCCACAGACACTCGGTACTCTCTGTTACTACTCTACTAGTACTAATGTACCACTCTACATTTTCCCTCTGGGGATGAATAAAGTTTTATCGTATCGTATTGTTGATCCAATTTTGTATGCCTCAATGAGGTAATCATTTATTCTTCTAAAGACCATTCAATGATATTCAATCTCACGTCACATGACAACTTACACATTCCAAATGTCCGTAAAAACCGAGATTGCAGAATTTATGATGCCCAAGGATTAAACAAACAGAATAAAAATGGGTTGTTACATTTGTATTCTGTTTGTTGAATCCTTGGGCACCTGTTAGAGGGCACAGGAGGTATTGCGCTGATATAGTGACCTGATCACCACAAGAAACTATGTTTGACATTTTTGGCATTTGTTTTTGCAACAACAATTAATAATATATGAGGTGCCTCTGCGTGGAAACCTGTAGAATTGCACTCTATTTGCTTTATGTCCACCTGCTGAGAAAACAGGTTGCTCTTGTTGTACAGATAATAACCACAGACAACAGAACACATATAATGTTGTTTGGCACATTTAATACATCCCATTTTTGAAACATGTCGCTATCTAGAATGCATTGACCCAAATACCAAATTAACACATGGATGTTTTGATGTTCCCATGAGGAAATCATGGCAAGTTCTTACTCCTTTGTCTGAAATTGTTTTTGAAAAGGACACAGATTCGAAGCAAAAACAAGAGACTGTCTTGTTGCACCTTTAGTGTACTAGAACGATTGAGTCGCTGGCTCAGCCCAAGGCAGTGGGTGGGGAAGGAGAGGGAATTGTGGTTAGGCCTAGGGGCATGTCAGATGGAGGAAATTCTGATTTATGTTCTCTGTAAAGTTGATCTCTTTCCAAACTCTGCTGCTCAAATCCTAACCATACCAAACTCCATGAACCCATCATCCCAAGCTTGCTGATACACATTGTCTCTCAGATGGACCACAATTAGTATTTAAAATACTTATTCTTGCTTTAACCTCTCTCTAAACGTGGCTGATCTCTCCCTGAATCTGTCATCTCATCCAGTGCCATTGTCTTCCACGATCTTTGAGTTCCTTAAATTCTAGACATGTATTCCCCTGAACGCCATTACTTTACCTTTGTTGGCTGTGCCAATATTCTTAAATCGCTTAGCTCTGTTATTCCCTTTTTCATGCCTCACTGCCTCTCTATATCGTTCTTCACCTATAGAATGATCAGTAAAACTTACCACAATGACCATGCTTTTAGTAATTTATTCCAAAGTCTTCTTCTGACCGTTTTTGGATTAAATCTCCATAAAGAACTTTTGGATGTATTTGTTATATTGAACACACTATATTAATGCAGATGAATTTTGTTGTTGGATGTTGGATCATCAGCGTGATGCCTACAAATGTTTCCCTTGAGGGACAGTAGTATTTATTTTAAGTGTCAGGTTGATAGCCTCCTTGTAAAGAATTGGTTTGGATGTGTATATCATTGCGTTAAGTGCGATATCACAAGACTTGATAGTGCAATTAATTTACCTCTCTTCCCATACCCAAGAGAAGGCTAAGAGTCAAGAGAGTTTAATTGTCACGTATACCATTGTCACGTATACCATTCTTACTTGCTGCAGTTATACAGGTTCAATCTTCAATAATTGCCTGACTGTGTTGCCTTATTGTTTTCAAAAACAGCAACACATCATCTTTCTAATGCGTTTGCTACAATCCTTTTGCAATTTCAAGGAATGTCCCTCCCAAGCACCTGCTGATTACTGCAGTTGTCAACATTTGAAGCCATTATTGGGTATCCAAACTGAAAACTAATTGCAAGCAGGTAGAAATAAATTAGCTTTACTATAAGGAACTACAGATGCTGGTTTATATCAAAGAAGGACTAAATGCTGGAGTAACTCAACGGGTCAGGCAATGTCTCTGGAGAACGTGGATAGGTGACGTTTCAGGTCGGGACTCTTCCAACCTGAAATGTCACCTATCCATGTTCTCCATAAATGCTGCAGAGTTATTCCAGCTGAGCTATTCCAGCATTTTGTGTCCTTCTCAGGTTACTACACGAAGCAGGGGAAGGCACTTAAAAAAAATGTTTATTGTTATCATTGTTCACTTTTTTGGAGATACAGTGCGGAAACAGGCCCTTCAGCCCACTAGGTCCGCGCCGACCAGTGATCACCTCATACACTAACACTCTCACTGGGGACAATGTTACAATTTAACCGTGCCAATTAACCTACAAATCTGTATGTCTTTGGAGTGTGGGAGGAAACCAGAGCAACTGGAGAAAACTCACATAGTCATAGGGTGAAAGCACAAACTCCATATAGACAGCACCTGTAATGAGGATTGAACCTGGGTCTCTGGTGCTGCAAGGCAGGAACTTTACTGCTGTGCATCGTGTCAAACTAATGGCTGTTCATTGACATGAACCATAAATTGGTTCTGTTGACTAGTTACCAAAAGCTGATTCCGGTGACAGAAAGTGAGGGAACTGGATGCAAGGAAGGAAGGGGACTGCAGAATTGTGTATCCTTCTTGGCAATCACAAATCCACAGTAGTTGCAACTGGACAACCTCTATCGATAGACACAAAATGCAGCATCTCTGTACTATTGAAACATATATGATTATTAAGGGATTGGGCACGCTAGAGGCAGGAAACATGTTCCCAATGTTGGGGGAGTCCAGAACCAGGGGCCACAGTTTAAGAATAAGGGGTAGGCCATTTAGAACGGAGATGAGGAAAAGCTTTTTCACTCAGAGAGTTGTAAATCTGTGGAATTCTCTGCCTCAGAAGGCAGCGGAGGCCAATTCTCTGGATGCTTTCAAGAGAGAGTTAGATAGAGCTCTTAATGATAGCGGAGTCAGGGGGTATGGGGAGACGGCAGGAACGGGGTACATTGTGGATGATCAGCCATGATCACATTGAATGGTGGTGCTGGCTCGAAGGGCCGAATGGCCTACCCAGCACCTATTGTCTATTGTCTTTTGACAAAATAGACAGGAGATGTTTTGTTTCGGGTCCCTACTCTGGTCTGAAGAAGGGTCCTGACCTGAAACGTTACCCATCCATTTTCTCCAGAGATGCTGCCTGACCTGCTGAGTTACTCCAGCACTTTGTGTTTATCCTTGGTATAAACCAGCATCTGCATTTCCCTTTTTTATTACACATTGACTGGACAATTGCATTGATGCTTTCACCAGTAGTATTTAAGATCAGGGCTGCACAGTGGCACAGCTGGTAGAGCTCCTACCTCACAGTGACAGAGACCAGAGTTTTATCCTGACCTCAGAGCTGTTTGTATGGAATTTGCACGTTCTCCCAATCGCCACATGGATTTCTTCTGGGGGCTCCAATTTCTTCCCACATCTCAGAGAAGAGTGGGTTGGTAGGTTAATGATCCATTACAACTTGACCCTGATGTATGGGTAAGTGGTAGAATCTGGGGAGAGCCGGTGAGAATATTGGAAGAATAAAAGATGGGACTAATGTAGGATAAGAGTAAATGGATGGTTGATAGTTGGTCTACACTTGTAGGCCTTTTCTCTGATTAATCTTGCTTTGCCAAGTGAGAAGAGAAAAAATATGTAATGACTCCGTTTTCAGATTATGGAGTGGGACGGGTGCCATGGGGAGTCTTGGCACGGGCTGATGAGAGGGGCAGATTAGGAGATCAGTTATGGCACTGGCCAGGATTTTGGGGACGAGGCTGGGGGGAATGGCGGGGAATGGGGAATTGCAAGTGGGTGTCTGGGCTGGGTTCGGGTTTAGGAAGAGGTTGTTGGAGTTGCATCTGAGGATGGATCACACAGGGGCATCGATCTGCCAGCACCAGACTTCACGGCAGGGACTGTGCCAGGCCTGGTTACTTGTCAGTATCACTGGTGTTACTGAAGCCTGATTCGACATGAGAACCCCACAAAGGCCAGGCATTGCAAGTGAACCTTGCACAAATACCATCTTGGTGCTGGCGTTTGTCTCTGGATGCCATGGCATTGCACTTCAGTCCATTAGAACATCAAATTAGTGGTTAGTCCAAAAGCAAAACTCTAATCTTGGTATTGGATATCTTAATTCCCAAAATAGCACATTAGCGGGCACGGTTTGGTGCATTTTCTAGGCTTGACCTTTCCTGTGGGGTATCAAAGCCTGTATCACCAAGCATGTAGAATGGAACGATACTCTGAGGAAGAGGTTAACTGGTGCTAGCACATGCCATCACACTTTCACTGGCAAAAAGTCATTCTTTCTAACTGTTAAAGAATACAACTTTTATAAAGCGCATAACTAATTTATATTGGTGTCAGAGAACGGAAAAAAGAGAGAATTTGATTGGGCAGGAGCGGTGGAGAAGGGAAATCATGTGATAAGATGTCCAGGAATACTTTCAAGCAGAGCTGGCAACATGAGCTGCCCAAATCTATTTACAATATTTAAGCCTCAGTACCAAAAAGAGCCAAACACATACTCCATGAACATCAGCCAACTTTTTAGAAGCCAACTTGATCGGGCCAGGCTCCAGAATCCTCAATGAGTCCACTTCATAAGAGTGAGGTACACGATGTGGGTGTAAAGTCAATATTGGGTTGATTGAGTCATTCGCTTTGAGTAACTAGCGCTGACTCAAGCCAATCACAATTCCAAACACGACTTTGCCCAATTTGTGACACTGTTCTTCCCCAATAACCACAGCGTGTGGAGTTTATCAGCGGAACTATTCACTGTCACTTGCTGATTTCCTGTATGTTCCTCCCCACTCTTTGCACCTTTTACCGCTAGCAGAATTTGCAACATGCAGCTGTAGCAATACCAAGAGACTGATAGGAAATCAATATTTGTCTAAAACAACGAGTGGATTAAATAAGCAAAGAAAAATCCCCCAATTTTCCATTATAGGTATAGCTAATAACAGTATTGAGACACATGCCCTGGTGATTCAAATTGTTCCTTCACAGCTGATTTTGCCAAATTTTACTTGTGACTTTTAAATTTCATTTGTTCGTGGGATGACGTTGCACGCTACATGTGCACGCAACACATGGTCGGTATGCAACAAAAGCTTTTCACTGTACCTTGGTACACAACACAATAAACTAAAACTAAACAAAAATTAAACTGATGCTGCAGGCAAGGTCAGAATTTATTGTACATGCTTATTTGCTCCTGTGCCAACTGCTTTGCTAAGTTATTGCAGAACTAAGTTAGGAATCGGGCACAATAGCCCAGATATTGGATCCTGACACACTTTCTTTTACTGCAACGTGATCTAAAACTGACTGATGTGACAAAATAGTAGTTGTGATGTTTTTTTAATGTTTTGCTTAGCGCTGCTTTGGAAGTTGAATTGAGAAGCTTGCCTTGTTTTGCCCTTGGGTTGATCTTGTGACCTTTGCATGCGTGTTGTGTGGGAAATTGAATCACATATTTTTAGGAACTACCAATATTTAAGTCAGTACTCACACTGGAACAGCCGTGTTTTATTCACCTTATACTAGTAGGTAAAATCCTTTATATTGCATCCATACCTGACCTTGCACTGTAAAAACCTTTCCTCCAAACCTCATTATTTTTGTTCCAGTCCCAGGCTACACCCCCCTCCCCTAGCTCCCTCTACTGAATAGCTGATTATCTCACGCTCCAATGTCCCACCCTCACACTGCCCCTGCCAGACTAATCCCCAATCAACTGTCTTCTCACCAGTGGTCACGTTCACTCCATCTCACACCCTCCTCCCACACCCCAGCCCACAAAAATCCCAGGCCAACCTACTCCCAAGGCTCTTATTCCTCTCATCAACAATCTCCCCTCAAGGCAGTTTATCTTGATGCCAAAGTTCCTTGGTCCTAATTGGTTGTAAGAGCACTGCCATTCCCCGTTAGTTGTAACAGGAAGCATATTTTGAACCCTAAAAATATGCAATTCTTTGTGCCTTTGATGTCATTCAATATTGCAAATATGGACCAGTAACTTAAACAATCTTAGGCTTATCACATTGCTCTGTTTGTAGTCATCATAACAGCTTTGTCCATTATGCAGGGCATCATCTTAATCGTTGCTTCCATATGGGTGGTCCAGGAGAAGTTGTTGGTGATATTGACTGCTAGGAATGTAATGTTTTTGACCATCTCTACTTCGGCACCGTCAATGCATACTGGGGTATGTGTGCTGTTTTTCTTCCTGACGTCGATCACTATCTCCTTCATATTGCTGACATCAAGAGAAAGGTTGTTGTCTCCAAGATACAAGGTTCTCGATCTCCCTCCTATACGCCGTCTCATAATTATTTCCTATCCGGCCCACAATGGTGGTGTCGTCTGTAAATTTGAAAATTGAGTTAGATTTGTATGTGGCTGCACAGTCGTGAATGTACAAGGCGTAAAGAAGGGGGTTGAGAACGTATCCTTACTCCACCAACAAACTCCCTCTCTCCATCAACACTCCCACCCCCCGCAATTCATATATACAACAACCACTGGGGTCCAATAACATCGTTCATTTATTGGGATCTTCCACTTGGCAGAACGTTCTAAGGCGCTTCAGCGGAATGCTTCAAACAAAATTCATCACTAAAGAAGATGTAACGATTGATTACTAAGAATCGGATCAAACAGTTCAGTTTAAAGGAATGTCATTAAAGTGGTAGAAAGCCAATATCCAGCAAGGAAATTGGAATTTAGTGCTCCGGCAACAGTAAGCTTGATGTGACAGATGGGAGCATTGGGAATTGGAATGATCAGGCCAATATTGGGGGTACCATAGACTTATCTAAAATTTACAACACGGATGGAAGTTTGTGTCTTTCTGTATCTATGCTGTCCATAATTTTCCCCAGACACTGCTAGGTATTTCCAACATTCTGCTTTTGGGTTCAAGTTTCAACAGGAGCTCAGACCTGTACACGACAGTTTCTCTTTGTTTATTGCTTTTCATTCTCTAATTGCCCTCATTAAACCACTAACCAGATTCAACCGCAACCTTTCTCCCTAAGTGACGAGACCACGGATATCATTCTCCAGTTTAAAGTCTCTATGCAGTCAAGCATATGGACATTTTTTTACATCTTCTACAAATTTCTTCATCACACCCTCTCCATTTGTCCAATTCATTGATATTGTACCACAGAAAATAAGGTGTCTGTGGGATCCCATTGATACCTAATGGTCAACCAGCCACCATGTTGCTGGATCGTTTTTGGATCCAGTTCACCTCTCCCTTTTTGGATCTCATTAGCTTTTATCTTTTCAGTTGACCAGGTTCACATGTGGCACCTTGACAAAAGCCATGTTACAATCCCTCAAAGCACTCCCCTCCTCAACCTTCCTTGTGATCTCACATCTCATGGAGTCACGGGTCATAGAGCTCTATGGCACGGAAACAGACCTTTCAGACCAACTCATCCATGATGGCCAAGTGACCCAATTGAGCTCGTCCCACTTGCTCATACCTGACTCATATCCCACCAATCCTTTCATAAGGTCATCAGATCATAATTCATAGGAATAGAATTAGGCCATTTGTCCATCACGTCTACTCTGCCATTCAATCATAGCTGATCTATCTCTCCCTCCTAACCCCATTCCCCATAATCTCTGACAACTGTACTAATCAAGAATCTATCTATCTCTGCCTTAAAAATATCCACTGAATATTCTATTCCCTATCCATACTCATGCTTTAAATGTTGCAGTGCCTCCACCACTTCCTCTGGCAGCTTGTTGCATGTACACAGCACTCTCTGTGTAAAGGTTACTCCTCAAGTCCCTTTTAAATCTTTCTCCACTCACTTAAAAAGTACTCCCTCCAATTTAGACTCCCTTACCCTTGGGGCAAAGACTGTGTCTGTTCACATTATTCATGCCCCTCATGATTTTATATACCTCTGTGAAGTCACCCCTTCCAAGGAAAAATGACCCAGCCTATCCAGCCTCTCCTTATAACTCAACCCCCTTTAGAACCGGTAACATCGACTACAATGCCTTCCAGTCAGCCAGATACAACCTTCCCTGATACAATAGGTCCATGGTTACTGTATCTGATTAATCGTTGCCACTCAGTGTGATTCCCACTGTCCCTCACAATGGATTCCAATAATTTGTCCGTTTAACAAAACTAACCTGGAGAAGTGAAAAATCCATCCATTCAGAGATATCATAGTGTTTTTTTGGCCTGGAGGAGATTATGTAGATAAGGAGGAGAAAGACCTTTGAACACCTAATGTGTAGGAAGGAACTGGCGATGCTGGTTTAAACCGAAGACAGACACAAAATGCTGGAGTAACTCAGCGGGACAGGCAGCATCTCTGGAGAGAAGGAATGGGTGATGTTTCGGGTTGAGACCCTTCTTCATACGTAATATTGTTTAACTGGGAGCCAGTGTAAATCAGTGCACACAAATGATAGTGGGTGATCGGGACATTGTGCAGGTTCAGACGCAGGCCACATTTTTTGGTTGAAGTCAAGTTTACGGCAGGGTGAGTGTGGGGTGCAGTGGGAGATGGTAAGAGGAAATGGCCAGTCTTGCTGATGTGGATGTAGCCTGGAAAACGTAGAAAATGAAAGAATGAATGTTCCCACAGGTGGAGAAATTAATGCTGACACCTGGGCTCGACCCACCTTGCGCCACCCTATCTCTAGTACTGAACTGCGGGGAGATTCTCTTTGTGTTTGATAATACCTATGTGACTCAGGTGAAAGTAATCTTGGCCTTGCACCAAAGTTCTTGCAAAGCACCCCACCTTGAAACTGTTATTATTGCCTAACATCAACAGACCCGCCCAAACACTCAAGCACTGTTCTTCAGGTTAAATATTAAAATCTTACTCTGCAATAGAGATCACCACAGTCATTCTGAGTTATCAGAAACGTGTGTGAGGAAAGTTGAATGATGTTTACCTTGCTCATTTGGAAATAAGAAAATGGTGAGATAATTTAAAGTAAGGCTGGGAAAGAAACTGAAAAATAAAATAATCAGAGCAAATTGTTCACTAATGAATTCAAAATATAAGGGGAGAGGAATTAGTTTTTGGCAACTCCTAACTGGCAACTGTACTCAGCTCACCATTCAGTTCAATTGAAGACCATAGTCTGTACCTAGTGGAGGTCAGCTTTACAGTGTCAGCATCCTAACTCTGAGAAAGCCTCTCCAGCCCATCAAGTCTGACTCCCTGGCCTATTTATGCCTCTCATATGATTATAGACTTCTATAGGTCTCCCCTCCACCTCCCAGCATTCCAGAGAAATCAATCCAACTTTGTCCAACCTCTCTTTGTAGCTAATACCCCCAAATTCAGGCAGCAGGAGTCCAGGCGGCACGGGTGGCACAGCGGTAGAGTTGCTGCCTTACAGCGAATGCAGCGCCGGAGACTCGGGTTCGTTCCTGACTACGGGCGCCGTCTGTACGGAGTTTGTACGTTCTCCCCGTGACCTGCGTGGGTTTTCTCCGAGATCTTCGGTTTCCTCCCACACTCCAAAGACGTACAGGTGTGTAGGTTAATTGGCTAGGCAAATGTAAAAATTGTCCCTAGGGTGTAGGACAGTGTTAATAATGTGCGGGGATCGCTGGGCGGCGCAGACCCGGTGGGCCGAAGGGCCTGTTTCCGCGCTGTATCTCTAAAAAAAATCTAGTCGCCGTCCCACTTTGAGAAGGTTTTGAGACACGCTTGACTGGAGAAAGAATAGGTTTATTTGAACCCCTTGACTCTTTCAGTTGCAAAGTACTAACATTCATGGACAATTAACCTTCATATTGTTGAATAACTGAAATTCCCCAAATAATTTGCTTCTTCCATGTAATGAAATAGTTCAGATTCAAACAATGTAAATACTTATAATCTAAATATGTCTAATATCAGCAATATGCCTGTGCCTACAGGTCCAGGGGGAACAGGTGTTGAGACAAATAATGTGGCTAACACCACACTTCACTCAGGTAATTGCTTGAAACATATAATATTCTTAAAGTCTGAAGAAGGGTCTCGACCCGAAACGTCACCCATTCCTTCTCTCCCGAGATGCTGCCTGACCTGCTGAGTTACTCCAGTATTTTGTGAATAAATCGATTTGTACCATCAACTGCAGTTATTTTCTTATAATATTCTTAAAGGATTGGACAGGCTAGATGCAGGGAAAATATTCTCGATGTTAGGGGAGTCCAGAACAAAGGGTCACAGTTTAAGAATAAGGGGTAGGCCATTTAGGACTGAGATGAGGAAAAACATCTTCACCCAGGGAGTAGTGAATCTGTGGAATTCTCTGCCACAGAAGGTAGCGGAGGCCAATTCATTGGATATTTTCAATAAAGGGTTTGATTTAGCTCTGAGGGCTAAAAAATTAAGGAATATGGGAAAAAAGCAGGAACGGGGTACTGATTTTAGATGATCAGCCAAGATCATATTGAATGGCAGTGGTGGCTCGAAGGGCCGAATGGCCTACTCCTGCACCTATTTTTATATGTTTCTATGTTTCTATCGACAGATTCCATTTATGTGGTAATCTAATGGAGCAAAATATCCCAAAGAGCTTCACAGGAATATTATCAAATAATATTTTCCACCAAGCAATATGAGGAGACATTAGGGCAGATGGCCAAAGAGGACTAGGAAAGATCTTTCTAACCCTAGATCTTAATGCATTGCTGCCAATAATGGTATACTTATAACCAACCTTGTTTTCAGACAATGTTGCTGACAGGGAGCGTGTTGGTTAGAAGTAGGAGAAGGTTAAGTGCGACTCTTTGGGCAGCCCATAGGTGATGTAAAAGGAACGTTTGCAGTAAATGACAGAATCCTGAAGTCAAGTCAAGTCAAGTCAAGTCAATTTTATTTGTATAGCACATTTAAAAACAACCCACGTTGACCAAAGTGCTGTACATCTGATGAAAAAAAAAAGAAACATACAGTAGCACGCAAACAGTTCACAGCGCCTCCTCAATGAGCCTCAAACGCTAGGGAGTAGAAATAGGTTTTGAGCCTGGACTTAAAGGAGTCGATGGAGGGGGCAGTTCTGATGGGGAGAGGGATGCTGTTCCACAGTCTAGGAGCTGCAACCGCAAAAGCGCGGTCACCCCTGAGCTTAAGCCTAGACCGCGGGATAGTGAGTAGCCCCAAGTCGGCCGACCTGAGGGACCTGGAGTTAGAGAGGGGGTTAGAAGATTTTTGATGTAGGGGGGGGAATGTCCATTTAGGGCTTTATACGTGAATAGGAGGAGCTTGAAGTTGATTCTGTACCGTACAGGGAGCCAGTGGAGAGAGGCCAGAATCGGGGTGATGTGGTCCCTTTTACGGGTACCCGTCAGGAGTCTCGCTGCGGCGTTTTGGACCAGTTGCAGGCGGGACAGGGAAGATTGGCTGATCCCAGTGTATAGGGAGTTGCAGTAGTCTAGGCGGGAGGAAATGAAAGCGTGAATGATTTTTTCTGTGTCGTCGAATTGGAGGAAAGGTTTGATTTTAGCTATGGTTCGAAGTTGGAGGAAGCTGGCTTTTACCACAGCGTTGACTTGCTTATCAAATTTTAATGCAGAGTCAAATATCATGCCGAGGTTTTTGACATGCGGTTTGACTAGGCAGGATAGACTTCCAAGACTGCCTGTTATCGATTTGATGGAGTCGGGGGGGGGCCGAATAGGATGACCTCAGACTTGCTCTCATTTAATTGGAGGAAGTTCTGTGCCATCCAACATTTTATGTCCTCAAGGCAGTGTAAGAGGCTGTTTAAATTTGACTGGTTGTTGGGTTTCAGGGGGAGGTAAAGCTGCGTGTCATCGGCATAGCAGTGGAAAGAAATGCCGTGCCTTTGAATGATTTGGCCAAGGGGGAGCATGTATAGAGAGAAGAGAATGGGGCCTAGGATAGAGCCTTGTGGAACTCCGCAGGAGAGGCTAGCTGGAGCAGAGGAATAACTGCCTATGTTGATGGCGAAACTCCTATCTTTGAGGTACGAAGCGAACCAGCTCAGGGCAGTGCCATCAATGCCAACCGCGTACCGGAGACAGTCAATAAGGATGGTGTGGTCCACTGTATCGAACGCTGCGCTGAGGTCGAGAAGGAGCAGGATTACACAGTCGCCGGTGTCGATGGCGAGAAGCAGGTCATTGTGTACCTTCAACAAGGCAGACTGTGCTGTGGTGGGCTCTGAAACCTGACTGGAAACTTTCCAGGATGGTGTATTGGTGCAGGTAGGGCACTAATTGGTTTAGAATTGCCTTTTCAAGGACTTTTGACAGGAATGGCAGTTTGGAAATGGGTCTGTAGTTGCTAGGCAAGGTGGGGTCTAGGTTAGGTTTTTTCAGTAGGGGCTGGACCACCGCGTGCTTGAAACTGGTTGGAACAGTGCCAGTGGCCAGAGAACTGTTGATAATAGAGAGGATGCTGGGACCGGCTATTGCAATGACATCCTTCAGAAGGGCAGTGGGGGCAGGATCAAGGGGGCAGGTTGCAGGTTTCATAGCGGAGACAAGCTTTGCAAGGGAGGATAGAGTGACGGGTTGGAAGCAGTCCAATTTAGATGAACAAACTAGTGAGACAGCTAGGTCACGGGTTGGAGGGGAAATGTTCATTCTAATGTTCTCAACTTTGTTGGTGAAAAATTTAGCGAATTCTTCGCACTTAGCAGGGGACCCAACTAAGCTGGTACTGGGGGCGGGACATATGACAGAGGTAATTGTTCTAAATAGGACCTTGGAGTTATGAGAGTTTTTGGAAATAAGGTCGGAGAAGTATTGTGCTCTAGCAGACTTTACTGCTTCCTGGTATTTGAGAAGATTGTTTCTCAGAATTTCGAAGGAAATTTGAAGCTTGTCACATTTCCACCTCCTTTCTGATTTTCTGCACTCCCTTCTTAGGGCTTTGGTGGTGTCATTGAGCCACGGCCGACCTTTGGGCTTAGGCTTTTTCATTTTAAGGGGAGCGATAGAATCCAGGATGGAAGAGCAAGTGATATTAAATAAAGAGGTGAGATCCTCAGTGCTGAGATGGGGGGGGGAGAAGCCTCAATAGTGCAGATGTTGGGGGCAGCTGTGAGAGCCTCGGAGAATTTACTGGCAGTCAATAAATTTATGTCGCGGGAGTAGCGAACAGGGAGATGAGATTTTGCGGGAGATAAAGGCAGAGATGAGTCAAAAATGATAGCGCTGTGGTCCGATAGACAGGCTTCAGTAGTTTCAATGTTGTTGATTGGGAATCCGGACGATAACACTAGGTCGAGAGTATGGCCTAACTTGTGAGTGGGTCCCGTGGTGTGAAGAGTCAGATTGAAGGACTCAACCAGGTGCATAAATTCACTCACAAGAGGCTTAGTGGGACAGCAAACATGAATATTAAAGTCACCAAGAATCATGATTTGGGCAAAATGCTAGAAATCAGATCAGCAAATTGGGTGATGAAGTCCTTATGCATTTTTGGTGAGCGATACACAAGAACAATTAAGAGGGGATAGGCTAGGCCTACTTTAATTAGTTGCACCTCGAAACTGGAGAAATGATCAGCGTTCAGGAGGCGGCAGTTGAAATGTTTCTTAAACACAGTGGCTAAGCCCCCACCGCGTCCGGAGAGCCTAGGCGAGGTGAAGAAGTCACAGTCATTAGGTCAGAGTTCCACGAGTGGAGCAAGCTCACCAGGGTTAAGCCAGGATTCTGTATTGATTTGTTTTGAAGTGTATTGATTTACTAACTTTCAGAAAGTGGCACCACAAGTAGATAGGGTGATACTTGCCTTCATCTGTTGGGGCAGGAAATATACAAGTTGGTAAGTCATTATACAACTGTGGTTAAACCATATTTGGAGTAGCATGTGCAGTTTTGGGTATTGCATCACAGGAAGGTTGTGGGGGCTTTGGAGAGGATGCAAAAGAGGGTTACCAGAAAGGTGTCTGATTAGGGAGTGTTAGCTTTAAAGGTCGGACAAACATGGATTGTTTTCTCTGGAATGTCGGGTGAATTGATAGATGCATGTAAAACTATAAGAGGCATTGTTAGGGTACAGAGTCAAAGTCTTTTTCCAAGAATGGAAATGTCAAAAACTAGTAGGAATAGCTTTGATGTGAGAGGGGGAGAATTTGAAGGAGAATTACGAGGCATATTGTTTTACACAGAGAATGGTGGGTGACTGGAATGCATTGCCATGGGAAGAGGTGGAGGCAGATAAAATACCAACGTTTAAGAGGCATTTAGGCAGGCATATGAACAGGCAGGGAATAGAGGGATAAAGACCATGTGGTTGCTGAATTGCAGTTTAAATTGGCATCATGGTCAACAGAAGGGCCTGTTCCTGTGCTGTACTGTTCCATTTGAGATATCACCTGAAGAAATGGCAAGCAGTTGATTTTTTGGAACTGACAACTACCTCAATCAGCTGATGACAGTGAAGGATGTTACCTCAACCAGATGATGATATTGGAGACGGGCTGTAGCTTGGGAAAGATGAGGAGGTAAAGAATGTTTAGTTTTGAGATACAGTGTGGAAACAGGCCCTTCGACCCACTGAGTCTGTACCAACAATCATCCTACCACAAACAGGGAGTGCTGAACAACTATCTACCTCTTTGATGTCCCTCGGACTATCCTTGACCTGACTTTGTTGGCTTTGCCTTGCACTAAACGTTATTCCCTTATCATGTATCTATACACTGTAAATGGATCGATTGTAATCAGGTAGTGTCTTTCTGCTGACTGGTTAACACGCAACAAAAAGCTTTTCACTGTATCTCGGTAGACGTGACAATAAACTAAACTGAAACTGAAAACGGAAAACCATTACGCTAGCTCGATCCTACATGATCAGGACAATTTACAGAAGCCAATACCTACTAACCTGTACATCCCCTCTCCTAAATGGTGTCAAGTTAGGAAGAGGGGATGTTCAACGAGATCTGGGTGTCCTAGTGCATCAGTCACTGAAAGGAAGCATGCAGGTACAGCAGGCAGTGAAGAAAGCCAATGGAATGTTGGCCTTCATAACAAGAGGAGTTGAGTATAGGAGCAAAGAGGTCCATCTACAGTTGTACCGGGCCCTGGTGAGACCGCACCTGGAGTACTGTGTGCAGTTTTGGTCTCCAAATTTGAGGAAGGATATTCTTGCTATTGAGGGCGTGCAGCGTAGGTTCACTAGGTTAATTCCCGGAATGGCGGGACTGTCGTATGTTGAAAGGCTGGAACAATTAGGCTTGTATACACTGGAATTTAGAAGGATGAGGGGGAATCTTATTGAAACATAAGATAATTAGGGGATTGGACACATTAGAGGCAGGAAACATGTTCCCAATGTTGGGGGAGTCCAGAACAAGGGGCCACAGTTTAAGAATAAGGGGTAGGCCATTTAGAACGGAGATGAGGTAGAACTTTTTCAGTCAGAGAGTGGTGAAGGTATGGAATTCTCTGCCTCAGAAGGCAGTGGAGGCCAGTTCGTTGGATGCTTTCAAGAGAGAGCTGGATAGAGCTCTTAAGGATAGCGGAGTGAGGGGGTATGGGGAGAAGGCAGGAACGGGGTACTGATTGAGAGTGATCAGCCATGATCGCATTGAATGGCGGTGCTGGCTCGAAGGGCTGAATGGCCTACTCCTGCACCTATTGTCTATTTTTGAAATGTGGGAGGAAACCGGAACACCTGGAGAAAACCCACTCGGTCACAGGGACAACGAACAAACTCCGTACAGACAGCGCCCATAGTCAGGATCGAACCCGGGTCTCTGGTGCTGTGAGGCAGCAACTCTACCACTGTGCCACTGCACTTTTGTCATCAAATTGCAGGATGTCACTAGTGACTTCGATTGGAGTGATTTTGGTAACTGTGATAGAAGAACTTGAACAAGGATTTTGGCGAAGATGGATGCTGATTTAAGAGGTGACAGTTCATCAAAGCACTTTGAAAAAGAAAGGGAGGTTGGAAATGAGGTTGGAGCTGCAAAAAGAAGGGTTCGACCTCCAGGCAATAAACCCCAACAAAGGAATTTAAGAAAATGAGTTGCATTTTCCACATCCTTGAAGTGAATTCAGTGCTTCTCTCTGCACTCATTGCAACTTCGCCCGACGTTGGAAAATGCAGCTTTCACTCTGCACACACTTGTAATGTTGCCAATGCAGTGATCTCTCTGACCATGTGTTATTACAAATTGAGAAAAAAGAGATGACTATCGCTGGTGCAATCCTTAGCTTCTCAGATTTTCAGTGACAGACCTAATACCTTGTCACAGATGTAAAATCACAGATGTTGAGTTACTCATACCAATAGTATGCTACACACCCAAGTTTGTCTTGTTAAACATTTACCCTTCAAGTGCCAGACAAAATTACCAGCTCTCCAGATACTGACAAATTCTGTCTTTCATAGAAGTCTGGGCGCCCCGAGATCCACAATATGGACTGCCTTCAAGGCAGTTCACCACAGCCTTCATTGTGAGGTAAATAAGAACAGATAATAAACACGAGTGTTGCCAGTAAATGATTGAAATAAAACAGTCCCCATAAAATTCATTTCAGTGACAAACACTGCAGAATGAGGTTAGATAAATGCATATAATTACAAGGAGCTTTCGAAATTCCTGAAATAAATATTGTCTTATGTTTCGACTTAGAAATGCAGTGATTGCAGGGTTGTATATTGGGCCCATCCATATGAAGATGCCCTCAGTTAACCCTCCTTAAAAAGTCATCAGGCTTGGCCTTCAATTTTTTTCGGACAGTTTTTTATGACTGTAATTTTGAGATCCAAAATCCAAAGACTGAATTTTAATCCACTGGGGAGAGTTATAGGAAGGAAGGTGGAGAGGGGGAATGTCTAACTCTCTACAGGACGAGGTCTGGGTGTTTTAAAAAACATTGGCACCGCTCTTCCATTAGCTTGGTCAGAAGGCTTAGGCATTGAAGAGTGGAGGAAGATAGATGATAGATGACAACTAAGGGGAATGTAAGGTGAGACACTGGCATGGCATGTTGGGGAAGGAACATAGAAACATAGAAAATAGGTCAGGGGTATGCCATTTGGCCCTTCGAGCCAGCACTGCCATTCAATATGATCATGGCTGATTATTCAAAATCAGTACCCCGTTCCTGTTTTCTTCCCATATCCCTTAATTCCGTTAGCCCTAAGAGCTATATTTAACTCTCTCTTGAATACATGCAGTGATTTGGCCTCCACTGCCTTCTGTGGCAGAGAATTCCACAGAACATTTGTTGTGTTCTTGAGCTACCCTGGAGCAGTCAGCAAGAGAACTATAATGAATGGACAAAATTGAGTTGCCTTTCCAAACCAATTTCACCTTTGTTTCTCTCACTACCACTTTGATCCAGGAGTTTGAGAGGATAAGTTGCCATGCACAACTCCAGTTAAAGCTGACATCTTTAAAGCCCGTCCTGTCTACTTGATGGATCCCCTGCCCTTGGTTTCTGTCTCGAATTAATGAGTTAAAATGTCAACTCGTGGGAAGTTAAACTGTCCAGTTTCTAGCTGAGTAACAGGGGGTAATATCAGGTCTTGTGATTCCAATTGCTCGTTTGGTAATAATCTCTTCAGTAGGTTTTTTGAGAAGACACATTTTATCATCTTGAACAAAATAGTGTTAGAGAGCAGCGTGCTTGTGAACATGTTTTTGGGAGGTAATAGAAATTCATAGATAAGCCGCTCTAAAAATGAGAACTCTGAAATCAGAATAATATTTTCTAAAAATCTAACACCAGTGAAAGAATAAATGAGTGACCATAGCTTTAAATTTGTACCTGATGGTGGATTGAACAGCACAATATGGCAAAGTGGTCCCTCCATATTGACAGCTAAAGTACTAAGCTTCACTGCCTTAGTACCAAAGTCTTCTTAACAGTTATTCCAGTGTGGATATGCAGGAATACATTTTTTACTTTAGGTAATAATATAAAACTTGCATTAAGACATTTTCACATGGCTTTGTTTCTATCATTGCTAACTAAAATCAGGTTAGCATGTTTTAAACTGTTGGCAAATGTCAAAGTTACCTCCACGTGTCATGGGTGATGGCTGTTTCTAAACTTGACCAGGCTCCCCTGGAAATCAGTTGAACCAAAGTAGCTTTGCTCATCATCCAGCCCTCTAATGCTTGGTTAATCATAACGTACACGGGTTTCCAGCCAAATGTCGCAACTAGATTTTTAATAAAAGATTATGTATTTCAATGGTACTTGTAACAACCTCATCATGTCCAGAGGGTTTTGAAGACATTAATTACTTTTGAACTGTGGTCAGTGTTGTAATGTAGGAAAGATGACAGCCAATTTATACACAGTAGGCTTCTACAAATTGCAGTGTGTTAATGACCAGATAATCTGTTCCAGACCTATTGATTGTGGGATAATTATTAGCCCCCAGGGAAACTAGCATCAAAATTGTGGTCTGGGATCTTTTGCTTACACCTGAGGGGGCAGGCAGGGACTTGGTTTAATGTCTCATCTAAACATGGCAGCACAGAGCAAGTATTTTAGCTACATTAAAGCAACAATCTCCCATTCTCATTTTAAAAAAGTCAATTGTGAGCTATTCCCTAACCATGGTCTCAGCTGCTCAACAAACAGCTTCTTAGGTTACATAATATGTTGTGGCAAAGTAAGAGCATATGTGTATATTAATGTATGTGTGTTGTGCTTTTGTGTATAAGCATGTCCATCTAGATATGAAAATCGTTAAATATGAATATAATGAATATAATGACTGGTTGTCATTGTGTGTGCAAATAAATTAATGCTTATGTGCACCTTTTTTTGTGTCTGTATGCTTTCCTATATGTCTGTGTGACTATGTTTTCGTTTAACTGTGTATACACGATTGTGTGTATGCGTATCTTGGTGTACTTATGTGTGGACACATCTCTATGGCTATGAGAGTGTGTATATGTCTGTGTGAGTGTGTCTATGTGTATGTGAATGTGCGTGATTGTGCATGTGTCTGTGTGCATGCGTGTGCGAGTGTGTGCGTGCGTGTACACATTTGTGTAAGTGTCTGCATCTATGTGCGAGAGTGCGTGCATTTAATGTGTAAATGCTAAAATTAAAATTTTAACATTTAGCCAGCGTTAAAAGAGTACTGGCTAAATATTGAGTGTTTTTTCCTTAAAAAGCTCAGACACAGGATGTATGTGCTATAAATTGTTGAAATGTTTGCTTTATAAATGTTGCTGTTGACAACTGCCCAATGCGACCACTCTGACACTGCAAATATAATTATTGTGTATACATGATAGAGAGAAAAACATAAAAGAACCTGGGGTTGGCTGTTGCTAAGCAACAGAAATGTAATAAGAAACTGGTAATACATAAATATAGATTTCCTCATAAACTCCACATCTGCCCCATATTTAGTTTACACATGGTTTCATTTTCATTATACTTTATATTTTGTGACCACACTGTGGAGCTGATTGTTGGTAAAGGATCCTTGATGCAAAGGACCTGGTACAGAATAAATACCTTCCAGGTGCATCGTGTAAAAGGTGTTGTTGTGAATGCGTGCAGTCACACAGGACTCGGGCAGGATTTGAGACCATTTCTGTGTCAGGAATACAAAGGCCATCAAGTAATTTTTCTCAATATCCTCCCTCTATAAGGCATGGATCTTTTGCAAAGGTTATATGCTGTATGGACATTGACATCCTGGTTTTAACATGGGCATGAAGGGGCAGCTGGCTCTTGTAAGCCCAGCAGTGCTTCTTGCACAGTATTTTAACACATAGACGAAGACATTATTTTCAAGTTTATTAACAGCCTTGTTTTTGCTCAGATTGCCAGCAGCAACAAGGCAAAGGCTTTCTGATTTAAAACACATTGAATTATGACTGGTGTTTTTGTGTGTGTTTTGACAGCATAATTTACTTGGAATCATTTTTAAAGTCTTCACTAGTCCTCGAGACTCAATAACAAAAGGGGCTTTGATCCCAACTTTTGCCTTACCACAGATTCTTAAAATATTGAAGAAATTAAAAAAGTTAAATACTCCTTTGTGTATGATACTTTTTGGCACATATCAAGCTGATTTTTGCCTCTGATTCACCTACTAACCTGAATGCTCATGTTAGGATCTGTACTCATGCTGCAGCATCGGTTTGTGCACTGGGTCCCAGGGGAGTTAGGGTGAAGGGGCCCTTATTGAACTGAACTGAGAGACTGACACAAGGATATCTGACCCTTCACTTTATGCCAGTGATACTGGTCCACACAACATGTCCCCATGTGCAATATGTTTATCATATGTATATTCACCCTCGGACTCTAACCCTTGGAGCACAGGAGGATGAGGGATGATCTTATAGAAGTGTAGAATATCATGAGAAGAAAAGATCAGGCAAACACACAGAGTCTCTTGCCCAGAGTGGGGGAATCGAGAACCAGAGTTCATAGGTTTAAGGTGAGGGGGGAAAGGTTCAAAAGGAACCCGAGGAGTAACTTTTTTTACACAAAGGGTGATGGATTTTTTTACACTAAGAGTGACGGACAGGTCTGTGAGTCAAAATGGGGCGCTGAAGCAAAGCCGAAGAGACAGACATCAGGCAGAGCCGTGATAGAAGGGGATTCCATAGTGAGAGGTACAGACAGGGGTTTCTGCAGCAACAGGCGGGATTCAAGGATGGTGTGTTACCTCCCTTGTGCCAGGGTCCAGGACGTCATGGACCGATAGCAGAGCATCCTCAAGGGTGAAGGCGAGCAGCCGGAAGTGGTAGTGCATGTCGGCACAAATGACGTCGGCAAGAAGAGGAAATAGATTCTGCAGCGTGTCTTTAAAGAGCTCAGAAGAAGGCTGAAAAGCAGGACCTCCAGGGTGGTTATCTCCGGTTTGCTTCCAGTTCCTCGTGTTGGTGAGGGCAGGAACAGGGAGATACGGGACCTGAATGTGTGGCTGAGGAGCTGGTGCAGGGAGCAGGGATTTAGATTCTTAGACCAATGAGATCTGTTTTGGAGCAAGGGTGAATTGTACAAAAGGGACGGGTTGGACCTTAACAGGCGGGGACCAGCATTCTGGCAGGCAAGTTTGCCACTGCCACACTGGTGGGTTTAAACTAAATAGTGGGGGGGGAAGACAAATTGGAAATACAAGGATGGAGTTAAAGGGAAAGAAACTATAGGAAAAGTTAAGAAAGACACCAGAATTAATGGGACAGAAAGCTCACGAAGGGATAGGAGAGAATGGCCAAGTGAAATAGGAATCGATGTGAAAGGTGGGGTGAGTAATGGATTAAAAGTATTATATATGAATGCGCAAAGTTTAAGAAGTAAAGTAGATGAGCATGAGGCTCAGTTAGAGATTGGTAGATATGACATTGTGGGGATTACAGAGACATGGCTGTAGGAGGATCGGGACTGGGAACTGAACATTCAGGGTTATATGTCCTATAGAAAGGACAGGCAGGTGGGCAGAGGAGGTAAGGTAGGTCTATTGATGAGGGATGAAATTCAGTCCCTTGTGAGGGGTGACATAGGGACTGATGATGTAGAGTCGCTGTGGATAGAATTGAGGAATTGTAAATGTAAGAAGACACTAATGGGAGATATCTACAGGCCCCCAAACAGTAGCCTGGATATAGGGTGCAAGTTGCAGCAGGAGTTAAAATTGGCATGTAACAAAGGTAATGTCACTGTGGTTATGGGAGATTTAAATATGCAGGTAAACTGGGACTGAATTTCAGTCACAAGGGACTGAATTTCATCCCTCATCAATAGACCTACCTTACCTCCTCTTCCCACCTGCCTTGGGGTTGGACCCCAAGAAAGGGAGTTTGTAGAGTGCCTCCAAGATGGATTCTTAGAGCAGCTTGTACTGGAGCCTACCAGAGAGAAGGCAATTCTGGATTTAGTGTTGTCCAATGAACTAGATTTAATAAGGGAACTCAAGGTAAAGGAGGTAGTGACCATAATATGATAAGTTTTAATCTGCAATTTGAAAGGGAAAAGGTTAAATCAGAAGTGTCAGTGTTGCAGTTGAACAAAGGGGACAATGAAGGCATGAGAGAGGAGCTGGCCAAGGGCAACAGGAAAAGGATCCTAGCAGGAATGACGGTGGAAAGCAATGGCAGGAATTTCTAGGCATAATCTAGAAGATGCAGGATCATTTCATTCCAAAGAGGAAGAAAGATTCTAAGGGTAGCAAGAGGCAACCATGGCTGACAAGTAAAGTTAGGAATAGAATAAATCTAAAAGGAAAGTGTATAACATAGCAAAGAGTAGCGGGAAGCCAGAGGATTGGGAAACTTTCAAAGGACAACAGAAGGTAACAAAAAGGGCAATATGGGGTGAAAAGTTGAAAGTACGAGGGTAGGCTGGCCAATAATATAAAGAAGGATAGTAAAAGTTTCTTTATTAAGAGAAATGTTAAGAGAAAAAGATTAGTAAAGACAAATGTGGCTCCCTTGAAGGCATTAACAGGTGAAATTATTAAGGGGAACAAGGAAATGGCAGAAGAGTTGAACAGGTACTTTGGTTCTGTCTTCACTATGGAAGACACAAACAATCTCCCAGATGTACTAGAGGACAGAGGATCTAGGGAGACAGAGGAACTGAAAGAAATTTGCATTAGGCAAGAAATTGTGTAGGGTAGACTGTTGGGACTGAAGGCTGATAAATCCCCAGGGCCTGATGGTCTGCATCCCAGGGTACTCAAGGAGGTGGCTCTAGAAATCGTGGACGCAATGGTGATCATTTTCCAATGTTCTATAGATTCCGGATCAGTTCCTGTGGATTGGAGGATAGCTAATGTTTTCCCACTTTTCAAGAAAGGAGCGAGAGAGAAAACAGGGAATCATAGACCAGTTAGCCTGACATCGGTAGTGGGGAATATGCTGGAGTTAATTATTAAAGAAGTAATAATGGCGCATTTGGATAGCAGTAAAAGGATTGGTCTAAGTCAGCATGGATTTATGAAGGGGAAATCCTGCTTGGCTAATCTTCTGGATTTTTTTGCGGATGTGACAAGTAAAATGGATGAAAGAGAGAGAGCCAGTGGATGTAGTGTATCTGGACTTTCAGAAAGCCTTTGATAAGGTCCCACACGGGAGATTAGTGGGCAAAATTGGAACACGTCGTGTTGGGGGTAGGGTGTTGGCAAGGATGGAGAATTGGTTGGCGGACAGGAAGCAAAGAGTAGGAATAAATGGGTCCCTGTCAGAATGGCAGGCAGTGGAGAGTGGAGTGCCGCAAGGCTCGGTGCTGGGGCCGCAACTATTTACAATATATATTAATGATTTAGATGATGGAATTAAAAGTAACACTAGCAAATTTGCAGATGACACAAAGCTGGGTGGCAGTGTGAACTGTGAAGAGGATGCTAGGAGGTTGCAGGGTGACTTGGACAGGTTGAGCGAGTGGGCAGATGCATGGCAGATTCAGTATAATATAGATATGTGAGGTTATCTACATTGGTGGCAAGAACAAGGTGGCAGATTATTATCTCAGTGGTGTCAGATTAGGAAAAAAGGAAGTGCAACGAGACCTGGGTATCCTTGTACACCGGTCACTGAAAGTAAACATGCAGGTACAGCAGGCAGTGAAAAAAGCTAATGGCATGTAGGTCTTCATAACAAGAGGATTTAAGTATAGGAGTAAAGAGGTCCTTGTGCAGTTGTACAGGGCCCTGGTGAGACCACATCTGGAATATTGTGGTCTCCTAATTTGAGGAAGGACATCTTCGCTATTGAGGTAGTGCAGCGTAGGTTCACAAGGTTAATCCCCGGGATGGCAGGACTGTCATATGAGGAAAGATTGGAAAGACTGGGCTTGTATTCACTGGAATTTAGAAGGATGAGAGGGAATCTTATAGAAACATATAAAATTATAAAAGAACTGGACAAGCTACTTGCAGGAAAAATGTTCCCAATGTTGGGGGAGTTCAGAACCAAGGGCCACAGTATAAAGGGGAGGCCATTTAAAACTGAGATGAAAAAAAACTTTTTCACCCAGAGTTGTGAATGTGTGGAATTCTCTGCCACAGAAGGCAGTGGAGGCCAATTCGCAGGATGAATTTAAAAGAGAGTTAGATAGAGCTCTTGGGGTTAGTGGAATCAAGGGGTACGGGGAGAAGGCAGGAACGGGGTACTGATTGTGGATGATCAGCCATGATCACAATGAATGGCGGTGCTGGCTCGAAAGGCCAAATGGCCTCCTCCTTCACCTATTTCCTATATTTCTATGTTTCTATGGTATATGGAACCGGCCGCTAGGACCTGGTTGAGGCAGGTACTATCGCAACATTTAAGAAATATTTAGACAGGTGCATGGATAGGATGGGTTTAGAGGGATAAGGGCCAAAAACAAGTAGGTGGGTCAAGTGTAGATGGGACATGTTGGTTGATGTGGGCAAGTTGAGCCGATGGGCCTGTTTCCACGCTGCATGAGTTTATCACTCTATTATTCCATCACTCTGTCCCTGTTCTTGGCTTTCACCACATAGCGGAAATAATTTCTGCTTCCCTAACCCACGAATTCCTCTGATCTCATGAAATCTAAACTTAGACAACACAAGACCAATCTGTACAGCGTGTGGCTGTAATGCAATTCTCTAAGCACTGGTGACTCTCTGTCAGTCCCCTTGAAAAGGCAGCGGAAAGTCCTTGAAGATAGTCTCTCAAACAAGGATTTAACTTCATATAACTGTGGCGTAACTTCTCTGCTTTGATTGAAAATCCATAACATTGCAGAGATTAGAAATCAATAACAAAAATGGAAAATGCTATAAACACTCTACAGGACAAGCAGCATCTGTGGAGAGGGAAATAAAGTTTACATTTCAGGTTAAAGACATTTTGTTACAATTAGGTACGTTGGTCTGAAATGCTAACTCATTTTCTCCTTCCACGGATCTCGCCTGATTTGCTGAGTGTTTCTGGCATTGTTGTTTTCTTCCTCCCTTGGCGCATTAACTCCTTCGTGATAAAGGCCAATCAATGTGCACCGTTCCTGCTCTCCGTGAAGATGTGCGGTTTTCCTTCACGACCTTTAAGCGAGAGTTTGCTGGGGGTGAGTGAGTCCCTGTGTGGGGGCATGGTGCCAGGGTTAGGCACATGTAATGTGGCCTCGTAGATAAGCCTAACGCCCTAATGGTGTGGAAGAAGTTCATTTGACAGGTCCCTGGCCAACTTGAGCTCTTGGATATATGTTGGACTTTGGCACGTGGTTTTGATATATGACTGGAATCTACAAATTGCGTGTGTGCGCGTGCATGCATGCATGTGCGTGCATGCGTGTGTGTACAGGTGTGTGGGGAGCTGGGGAGAGGCAGGTGGGAGGGCAGGTTGAGGGGTAGATGCTGATGGCTAGCAGTTTAGACTTTAGATTATGTTAGAGATACAGTGTGGAAACAGGCCTTCGGTTCACCAAGTCTGCTCCGCCCAGCGATCACCCCATACACTGACACTGTACTGCATACTCGGGTCACTTTACAATTTACAGAAGCTAACTCACCTACAAACCTGTACGTCTTTGGAATGTGGGAGGAAACCGGAGCACCTGGAGAAAACCCATGTGGACACAAGGAGAATGTACAAACTTCATGCAGACAGCACCCGTAGTCAGGATCGAACCCGGGTCTCTGGAGCTGTAAGGCAGCAACTCTACCCCTGTGTCACTGTGCCATCCTGAGTGCATTCGGTTTTGCCAGGGCGATTTCCATTTCTACTCTGATTCAAGCACCATAGGACTTAGGTGTGGACATGTGAAAAGCAAAGATCATTGACTTCCCGAAGCTCGCCATGATTCAACATGCAATGGGGCCTGAGTGAATGAGTTAAACCAAGGCCGTGTCAGTTGTGAGACCACAATCCTGATATGATAGATATACCGCACGCACACTCTGCTCAACAACACCGGGCTTTCAGCTGACTTAATAGTTACTGTGAAATCAGCTGCTCTGATCACGACATTGCAGCAACAATTACATTTCAGAACTACTCCAGAAAATTCTCCGACTTTCATTTTACACTTAATCGAAAATAACGTGTTGCTTTGATTGAGCATAAAGGGATAAATCGATTCCACCGCCAAGCAGCCATAGATGTAATGAAGTTGACCAAGGTGCCAGAGGGAAGAGGAAGAGGCATGTTTTAACAGAGCATCTTGGTGCAAACTGACTTTCACCACCTGGATGGGCAGCAAATGCTTATTCCGTGGTTGTTTTCCTAAGGGGAAATGGATGGTTATTTCAACTGGAGAAAATTGGGATTTTCTAAGAAAAGAGTAGGATGAAATTGGTGAACTCTTTTAAGAAGTCGGGATGGGTATGACAGACAAACAAACCTCATCCTCTGACCTGCCGAGGGGTTGGCACTCAAAGGTACTACAGCATTCTCTGTATCGCCCAGATGCCCAGCAGTGCTTCTAGATCCACTGGAACCTTTGTTGAAACTAATTTTCTTCCAGCACCACAGCCTAATAAATATGCTGTAAATTCAACCATAAAAATACCACAAAATTTGCAGGAAAACACAGACCCCCATGGGTGTAAGTAAGTGCAGGTATCATCACCTGCAAAGTTAACCTGCATAGCAAATGTACAGCAACTTAACTAAGGAGGAACCTTGCTCATTTTAAAGAGCACCAGCTTTGAAATCTGTAATGTGGAATTGCTCTATATGGATATGATCCACACTTTAGCTGTGACATGCCCAATTCCTGGATTTAACTGCTTAACCCAACAGTGCTGAAAATCCCGACTGCACCCACAGGCTTTGCTTACACTGCGACTCCTGCTATAATAACCAGGATTGACTAGAACTCTTCCTGTCCTGTACACTCCTGTACAGGTGAGGAGTGGTGGGAGCCAGCCCAGAACCCAGACAGGGGATTTCCACTCTGAACATTAGGCTTGAGTCAAGAATATAAACCAAATTAATGAATAAAAACAGAATCAGGGGCTCCTAAAGGTTTCAAATACTTACAGATCTGAACTGTAATAGAGAAGGCATTTTGCTGATGATTAATAGGATGGCTTCATTCCAGATATTGAAAAATATAAAATATAAAAATACCATAATACGTCTGATTATCAACCAATTCTCTTCCTTTTAGAGTGCGGACAACATTTTTGTAGCTTACTATTTGTTATTCACTGTGACCTGGCACCTAGAAAGAGACATTGGAAGACATTTGACATGTTTTAATGAGGTTATAATGTAGTCCAAAAGAACTAAATTTTAACTGCATCAAACCCTCATAAATAAATAAGTGAGTTCTTCATTCTTAATTTGCACTCTGGAATGAATAATAATATTGATTTCAAACAGGCATTACACACCAGTGACTCAGACTTACCCCTTGGGCCACATGGCTGTGTTTTGGTCATAAGACACAAAGCAACAGACAATGTCAAAGATCATGTTGCCAGGGAATCAAATGATCACTGAGAAATGAAATTCAACCTCAGAGGACCGGGAGTGAGGGAGTGGTACATATGGGAGTTCAGTGCAATGGGTATTAAAGGCATGAAAGATCAAGATGATGATAGTCCTTACCTTACAGGGGGTTCTGATCCAACTTCTTATTGGTAAAATGCGCTTGTCTCAAGAGTAACCAACAGCATTCATTCCTTGGACAGCGGCCTAGATTTCCCCATGATTATAAGGTCATAAGGAATAGGACTTGAATTTGGCCATTCGCCCCTCAAGTCTACTCCAACATCCAATCATGGCTGATCTATCTCTCCCTCCTAACCCCATTCTCCTGCCTTCTCCCCATAACCTCTGACACCCAGACTAATCAATGATATTCCAAAGGGAAAATTGCATGGGGAATGACATCATCCTGTCTTACATGGACATTGTGTCAGGCATAATAACTCTGGAAAGTACTGGGTCAAATTCCTGGAGTGATGCAATATAAAATGGGTGTTTTCTCATTTCACGCTTGAAGTCAATTTTCAATTGAAAAATATTGAAACATGGTAGTGCAAGTGAATTCCTGGAATTAATTTTTCGCATCTTCTCTATCGTCACAAACATTGCTTTCCAAGATATTTTATTGCATTCTTAGCTAATTCCTTTCCACTCATTTTTATAAATAAATCTTTATAAATACAGAAATTCACAAGGTGTGGGTTACACAGATAATAAAATGTTTAGATTATTGAGGCAGCACAGTGCCACAACAGTAGAGTTGCTGCCTTACAATGCCAGAGATCTGGGTTCACTCTTGGCTATGGGTGCTCTCTGTATGGAGTATGTACATTCTCCCTGTGACAGCGTGGGTTTTCTCCGGGTGCTCCAGTTTCCTCCCACTCTCCAAAGATGTACAGATTTGTAGGTTGATTAGCTAAGGTGAGTTGTGAAATTGTCCCTAGTGTGTAGGATCGTACTAGTGTAGGGGGATTGCTGGTCGGTGAATGCTTGGTGGGCCGAAGGGCCTGTTTCTGTGCTGTATCTCTAAACTAAACTAAACCTAACCCAAATTTAAAAAGTGTCCAATAGAGCTCTCAAAATGCTGAAATGGAAATGGAACTGGAAAGTGGATTTAGCTTAAATAGCTACATTTCGGCCAGCTTGTATGGATGGGACAAATGGCCTCCTTCAGTTCAATTAATAAAGTCATATCTGATTTTCCGATATGAAGTCAGACATCAGTTATGAAGATAACTTTTTCCCCCAAAATTTTTACATTATAAGGAGTTGGCAGCAGTAAGGTTACTAGTGAAGGATGTAAGTTAAAGCGACTTGTTATGATCTGGAATGTGCTTCCTGAAAGCAAATTCAACATTAACTTTCAAGAGGATTTTGGATAAATATTTGAAAATACTTTCGGGACTCTGGGGAGTGCGACTAATTGGATAGTTTATTCGAAGAGCTTACAAATCACAACAATCTCCAGTTGAGTCTGGCGTGCCACAGGGAACGGTGTTGGGACACTTGCTGTTCTTGATCTACATCAACGATCTGCCTGACAACCTGTCTTCAAGAGTGAGACTCTTCTCAGACGACTATTGTGTATCGAGAGATCAAAGCTGCTGAAGATGCCAAGGTGCTTCAAAATGACATAAACTATCTTTGCAATTGGGAAACCATTTGGCAAATGGGTTTCAATGACACCAAATGCTTTTCCATGAGAGTTACTCATAAGTCAAGCCGATTATAAACCGGTACAAGAAGGGAGACAATCTGCTTTATGAAGTCGATCACCACCCATACCTGGGAGTGGAACTCACATCTGGTCTACCCTGGAACAGACGTATCTGGCCTAGCCTGGAACAGACACATCTGGCCTAGCCTGGAACAGACACATCTGGCCTAGCCTGGAACAGACGTATCTGGCCTAGCCTGGAACAGACGTATCTGGCCTAGCCTGGAACAGACACATCTGGCCTAGCCTGGAACAGACACATCTGGCCTAGCCTGGAACAGACACATCTGGCCTAGCCTGGAACAGACACATCTGGCCTAGCCTGGAACAGACACATAAACCAGATTGCCACAAAAGCAAACTGGCCTTTGGGCCTTCTCCGGAGAAATTTATCTGGTTGTGACAAACCAACAAAGGAGGTAGCGTACAAAACACTTGCCCGCCCACTGTTGGAATATTGCCAGACAATATGGGACCCTCTCCAGAAAAATAACATTGACACCCTTGACAAGGTTCAGAGGCGTGCAGCACGGTTTGTTTGTGATGACTACTCAAGACAGTCAAGCATCTCCGATATGATAAATCGCCTTGGCTGGGAGTTGCTGGAGTCAAGATGCACCAAAGCCCTCTTATGTACTGTCTACAAAGAGACTCAAGGCATCATCCCCAGTAACATATCTCACTTCATCCAATCCAATACCCAGAAATTTACAAGACAGTCCTCAGGTCACCTCATTTATATTAGGGTCAGAGCAAGCAAAAATACTACCTACAGTCACTATATCCATGGACGATCCCAGACTGGAACATCCTTCCCGACACCACCAGATGTGCACCAACCTTGTCACTCTTCAAGTGACAGCTCGACAACTTGGACATGGGTCATCCCACCAAACTTGCCCACATAAAAATCTCAATAACCCTTTTGCAACCAGTCCCCACACAAGCCAAACCTGCACGAGATAGTCCAGCTGTTGGCGGTTCTGCAGTAGAAAGCAGAAACAGAAACAGAAATGAATGACGAGCTGGACAGCCTCTTTCTCTGTTGGATCATGGGCAGGCATTTTATTTGAAACTTCCAAAATATCCTGGAAAAGTTAAGAGCAGAGCTCTTTTAAGTGGAAGTCCTGTCTATGGGTGGACTGGTTGACAAGTTGAAAACCTCCCAGCAAGGAAGCCTGTATCACATGGCTATGAGTAGGAAGGAACTGGAGATGCTGGTTTTAACCGAAGATAGACACAAAAAGCTGGAGTAACTCAGCAGGACAGGCAGCATCCCTGGAGAGAAGGAATGGTTGACGTTTCGGGTCGAGACCCTTCTTCAGACTGAATTATAAGGAGTTGGCAACAGTAAGGTTGCTAGTGTAGCATGAAGAAAGGTCTCGACCCAAAACGTCACCCATTCCCTCTCTCCAAAGATGCTGCCTATCCTGCTGTTATTCCAGCTTTTTGTGTCTATCACATGGCTATGATTTGGAAAATATAAAATTGGAAGAGCTGGATTCCAGGATCTGGATAGTGTGGAGTGGTGGTCTTGAGGGGGAGACCAATGATGTTGAGTGGAGGCTGACCTTGAAGTTGAATGGATATAGGTGGTGGCAAGGGGACGATGAAAACATGAGGGTGAAAGGAGGAGAAACCTGTCCCGCCATTCAATGACATCACCACTGATCTGAGAACGCCCATCTTTTCCCCATGAAACTTAATGTCTTTGATTATTCAAAGTTTATCAGTCTCAGATTTAAAATTAGCAGTATCAATTGTGGTTTGTGTCAGAATTCACAGATTACCCCAACCCTTTGTGTTGAAGTGTTTCCAAGTTAAACTCTGAAAGTCCAGCTTCTAAACTTTAGATAATACTCACTAATACTCAACTTCCCAATCGGTGGAGTTCTCTCTAAAGTGCCTGTCCCACTTAAGCGATTTTAAGGCAACTGCTGGCAACTAGGCTGTCGCCGACAGTTCGCCGGGGTGTCTCGGGCATGATCGTGAGGAGTCTTCAAAGAATCAAAGTGGATCTCAGCGCGTCGCTGAAAAATTAATCGGATTGAAATTATTGCAGGCGCTGTCGCATGCTGTCCTCAGGTTTGCTAGGTTGTCGCAAATGCATTTAGAAGCACGTAATATTAAATTAAGTAAAGTTATTTGAAGATACCATAAAATACTTGTGTTTAACCAATTTATTTACCGTCAGGACATTTGACAGGTAGATTGGAGGCGGCAGTCTCTACAATCACTACAATTCACTACAATTCACTACAATGCAGTGAATGCATTGGTAGTTTGTATAATTCTTGCTATTGCAATCCAAGAAACATTCAACCAATGCAACCAAAAGTAATTTTGTGTTCTGAACTGCTCAAAGTGCTTAGGTGGGGTCCGAAACAGGTTTTTAATCGAGCTATATCATAATTTCTAACCCCTTTATTAGAGTGAATATCCGGAATGGATTTCCTCTTGAGGAAAGATTGGACAGGCTGTGCTTGTATCTGCTGGAGCTTGAAAGAGTGGAAGGGGAATCGATTGAAACATAAGATCTTGATAGGAATAGTTTGGAGAGGATGTTTCCTCTTGTGGGAAAATCTAGAAGTTGTGTCGCTGTTAAGAAATAAAGAGCCGGACAGGGATGAGAGAATGTTTTTTCAGATGATCGTGAGTCTTTAGAACTCTTTCTCAAAAAGTGGTGGAAGCAGGGTCTGAATATTTTTAAGACAGGACGGATTTAATAAGCAAGGCAAACAGGACTACTGGGAGTAGACAGGAAGGTGAATTTGAAGCTATAATCAGGTCAGCCATCATTGTGCTAAATGGTGCGGCAGATTGGAGTGGCCTACAACTGTCACTTTATCTGTTCAGATATTGTATTTGAATCCTACATATACAATATGCAGCACTCTACTAGAATAGTTCATTATTCCTTAAAGATAGACACAAAATGCTCAACTTGCGGGACAGGCAGCAATTATTCTCTATCTCTATGAGATTTTAAACATCTATTCATGTAAATTCTTTGGTCCCTTTAATTTCTCCTGTTTCTAGTTGTTCACAGTTAACAAAATACTTTGTTTTGCACCTCTTAAATCCAGGGCCACACTTGTTCATATTGAAATCCATTTGCCACAGTTTCGCCATCCGTACACGCAATTAGGATTGCTATTTAATGCCCTCATCCACACTGTGAATATACGGCTTTCTGTCTCAATATCAGCAACTTTGTGGCATATTTTGTAAATCCATGCAAATTGTTACTGCTGGTGATATTTAGGCTCGAGGTGTGATCTCTGACGCCAGCTCTTAAAGTGACATGTGACATAAAACATAGAACAGTGCCACACAGGAACTGGCCCATGATGTTTGTGCCGACCATGATGTCAATTTAAACCAGTCCCATCTGCATGTGGTCTATATCCCACCATTCCCAGCCTGTTCATGTACCTGTCTCAATAAATGTTGCTACAGAACATAGAACACTGCAGGGAAGTGTTACCAATTAATGGAATGGTAACTTTAAGAAGACAGAAGGGTAGGAAAGTACACCCAGGCTCTGAGGGACTCAGACAAGCTGGTGAAGAGCAGTGCTAGCAACAGGCATATTATTTGTGCAATGGAGCCACAGAAACTCTTCAGGGCCACAGCCAGGCATTTTTGCTGGAGGTTACCAGAGAGATGTCTGCACTGAAGCATCTTACATGAGGATAGACACAAAATGCTGGAGTAACTCAGCAGGTCAGGCAGCATCTCTGGAGAAAAGGAATAGATGAGATTTGGGGTCGAGACCCCTCTTTGGACTGTAGGTGACGTTTCGGGTCGAGAATCTTCTTCAGATTGAATGACATGCACAATCTCACATGAGCGCGGTTGATGAATGTCTGCACTTTTTGGAGAATCTTGCAATACAGGGGAATCAAAAACTTAGCTACTGATGATCCTGGGATGAGGAAACCAAGGATGGTCATTGTCTTCCATTGTCAATGCAGTCCAGACTTATATTGGTCTGGACCTATATGCAAACCTATATTGAGATCACAGGAGGACACAGAAGTTAAATGTATTCAAACTTTGGTCCTCCAAATAAGACAATTTCAGTTCATCAAAAATGGTTGTTCCAGTGATGTAATATGTTGGAAAATTAATTTTTGCATTATCCGGGAGATTTCCACATTGGAAAAAAAATGCAAACTAAAATCCCACTGTAATATCAAGAGTTGAAATTCCCAATGAGCGCCAAGATGTCCACAATAGAGGACACAAAAAGTTGGAATAACTCAGCGGGCCAGGCAGCATCTCTGGCGAGAAGGAATGGATGATGTTTCGGGTCGAGACCTGAAACGTCACCCATTTCTTCTCTCCAGAGATGCTGCCTTTCCCTTTGAGTTTCTTTAACTTTTTGTGTCTATCAAAGGTTCAAGTTCTTCAATCTTCACTTTTAACTCTCAGTAAGAAAATGCGTATATCATATTGAAAGTGGATGATCATATGTGATTTTATCATTGTTACATATTATATCTGCCTCCACCCCAAACTCCAATGCCCATCCCGATCATTTCAATAGATTCAAAACCTCATTGTTAGCAATCCCAAGGACACATCCAAGCTTCATTTTACAGTTGCCTCAATCTATGATCCTACTCTGTTCAGGATAGCTTGGAATCACCCACACCATGGGACTCAATTGGCCCATTCCATGCAGCTGTGCCCCATCCACTTTTAGCCTACTCCTCCCTATCTTTTCCTCCTCCCCCAATTTTCTATGTCAGTCCTCCTCCATTGCTTGCCTACAGCTGGTATAGTGTGACCTCGTTAATAGCATTGTCTTGCTTTCCATAAGCCAGTGTGAGACAGATATGGCAGCTGCCCGCTTCATTGTGTAGGTCAGGTTTTGGGGCTTCTCATAGCTAGGAGCCAACAATAAATGTCTCTTAATGTAAGGACATCTCAATTTCCTGACTTTTTTGGTGAGCCCTGATGAGGCATTGGGAAAAACATTAAACTATTTAGAGCACCAAAACTGATAGAATTCAATTTCTTCCCTATTCAGTAGGCTCAGCCAGAAAACCCTGTAATTTTGGACAGAGATGCAACATTAGATGCTAAGCGTCTTTGAGTATATGAAAAGCGCTATATAAATAAAATGCATTATTATTATTATTATTAGAATCAGGCTCTTCAGCCAATCATCAATACTCTTTTTGTTTTGCACTGATCCTATCCTTGCCTATTTTTTTTCTCCCTACATTTCTTAAGTTTCCCTCCTGATTCTACCATTTATCAACACACTGTGAGTTATTTACAACGGCCTACCAACCTACCTACCTACCAACCCATATATTTGTGGGATGTGCAAGGAAACTGGAGCACTGGAGGAAATCCATGTGGTCACAGTGATAATATGGAAACTCTGCACTGACAACACCCGAGGTCAGGATTGAACCCGGGTCACTGGAGCTGTGAGGCAACAGCTTATCTAGCTATGTCATTATGCCGTCTAGTATACAGATTAATTTCATCATCTCAGTGTGGGAGGAAAACTGACTGCTATAAACTCCTCAGAGAACAAGTTTCTGTAAGCTCTGCAGACAACTACTAATGAGTCACATGGTGGTGTTGCTCTGACCCAAGCTCGTCACCCATCTAAAAGTTTAAAACTGCAGTAACATCGTGAATGGAGTTGCTGATTGCAACTATTACTTGATCATCTACCAGCTATTTAATGGTCAGTATGGTAACAATACTCATTGAGTCACCTTGGCATTTCTCATGGTTATTTATTCAGTAACCTCTGCAGTTGTTAATTGTTGTTTCAGTTGCTAAGTTACAATACTTATTTTTATTAACTATTTGCAGTTAATAATATAACTGCGTGGTCGGTGAATAGCTGCCAATGCATAAAAATTAAAAAAGTACAGATGTTGCAAATCTGCAATAAAACAGAAAGAGAAAACGATGTTGACCTTTTCTACTGCTGTCTCCGTAGCCAAGACTTTGCTGGGGAACTGCACCCCACGCTTCGACACATCTTTGGCGTCCCCAATCTACTTGAATATTTCCCTCTGGTCAATTACCTTCTCTAGGCTGCACGGTGGTGCAGCTGGTAGAGCTGCTGCCTCACAGTGCCAGAGACCCGGGTTCGATCCTGACCTCGGCTGCTGTCTTATCTTGGGTTTCCTCCAGATGTTCCAGTTCCTACCTCAGCCCAAACTCATGCGGTTGTAGGTTAATTGGCCACTGCAAATTGTCCCAAGCATGTAGTGAGTGGGTGAGAAAGTGGGATAACATAGAACTAGTATGAACGAGTGATTGATTGCCAGCGTGGACTTAGTGGTCCAAAGGGCCTGTTTCCATGCTATATCTCTAAACTAAACTAAAAGATCTATTCATTGTTACCTACTTACGTAACATTAACAGTCTTGCTTTTTAAACTCTGCTCTCACAGTCTAACCTGTCTCATTGAAGCCTGACATCAGCTCTTAGACATTTCCTTGTACCCTTACTTTGGATCACGACTCCATTATCAAACATCAAGCCATGGTCTCCCAGAAAGTCATGGACCTTATTTCATCAGAAGGCATTGCCTGCACAGTTTGCAGCCTTATGGTGTTTCCAGCCCCACACAGCTCACTTCTACTTCTTACCCAAAATCCACATACAGGAGGCCTCATGGTTTCAGCTTATTTTTCCCCACTGAACATATTTGGGCAACTTACAAACCATCGGTACGAATATTGATTTCTTTAATTTCGAGTAACCCTTACATTCCCACTCTCTCCATCCTTCTCCCACTCTAGCCATCCTGCTGGTTTCACTGTCCATATCACCTTGTTATCACCTCATCCACAGCCAATATTGGACCGTTCTGGACTCTGTGGCCATTAGTGCCAGCTCTGATTTATTCTGTATCTTTTCATACTTCTGTTTTCCCTCTTGCTGACTCTCAGTTTCAAGAAGGGTCTTGAATAGATTACCTATTCCTTTTCTCCAGAGATGCTGCCTGACCTGCTGAGTTACTCCAGTATTTTGTGTCTATCTTCAGTGTAAACCAGCATCTGCAGTTTCTTCCTACATATATTTCTTCCATTCCAATTCCCCTCTTCCAAAACGCTCATTCACTTGGCTGAACCTGTTCTCACATTGAGCTGTTTCTTCAACACTCACTTCCCCAGA
The DNA here is from genome assembly GCF_053455715.1 of Rhinoraja longicauda. NCBI lineage: Eukaryota > Metazoa > Chordata > Chondrichthyes > Rajiformes > Arhynchobatidae > Rhinoraja > Rhinoraja longicauda. The sequence continues at coordinate 31,104,835 of NC_135955.1, forward strand.
TCAAAGCTGCAGCTATGGGCACTCACAAGGGTTCAGCCCTCTCCAGGCCCACTCTGTCAACTCTACCCAATCTATTCCTCTCATGACTTTGTACATTACATTCTGCACTCTGTGTATTTTTCTCTTTGCATGACTTGTTGCACTTATGAATGGGTTGATTGTACTCATATATATATGATTTAACTGGATAACCCGCAAAACAAAATTTATCAATGTATATCGTGTACACATGTCAATAATGAACCAATATGGATAACCAATAACCAAGATGGAAATCTTAAACCTGATGGAGACAAAATCTGCTCAGGTGAAGCAAAGATCAGGTGTCCGACACTGGAGACACAAGCAACTGCAGATGCTGGAATCTGGAACAAAAAAATGTACTGCTGGAAGAGCTCAATCCATCTGCGGAGGGAAAGGGCCGGGCAACATTTCGGGTTAAGATCCTGCATTGGAACAGTAAATGTAGAGGGAAGATAGCTAGTATATTGAAGTGAGGGGGAGACATAAGATAGAGGCATCAGATTAAGGGAGTGAGTAAATGAGCAGATGGAGTCAGTTGGTAGAGATAGAACAGGGAGTAATGAGATAGAGGCTGATAGTTGATGTGGAAACATAAGAAATAAGGAAAGCTTTAGGCAGATGGAGCCAGGTGAGGGAGGAGCGAGCAGGAGAGGGGCAGAGGTAGAGCAGACGCTGGTAGGTGGAAGGTGGAACCAGATCAGGGAGGGATGATGGGCAGATGGAACGATATGTGGGAGGGGATAGGAAACGTGAATGTCCCCTGCCTCATGTCAGTCACTGTCCAGTGGTGCATGTGTCAGTACTTTGTGAGATTTGAAGGAATGAAAACAGTGAACATGAAAGATGATGGTACTCTGGAATCAGATCAGTAATTATAATCAAATGAAACTGACTCCGGTTTCATCCAGGGTTGCTTCTTTATTGCACATTTTCCACATGGGACACTTGCAACTTAAATCTAACTGTGAACAATTAAAGGATGAAGTAAATGATCTGAAGATAGGAGAACCCTCGAGAAGCCTCATTAAATATCTAAATCCCTGGAAGAGAATAGATTGTTTACCAGAACTCATAGAGTCATAGAGTCCTACAGCACAGAAAGAGGCCCTACGGCCCATCATGTCCGCGCCGCCCATTACCAAACACAGTCTAATTTTAATCCCATTTTCCCGCATTTGGACCGTAGCCCTGAATGTTGTAGCATTTCAAGTGCCCATCCAAATGCCTCTTAAACGTTGTGAGTGTTCCCGCCTCCACCACCACCCCAGGCAGTGAGTTCCAGACTCCAACCACCCTCTGGGTGAAAAAGTTCTTTCTCACATCCCCCCGAAACCTCCCTCCCCTTACCCTGTATCTATGTCCCCTCGTTGTTGAACCTTCCACCAGTGGAAGAAGTTCCCCGCCATCTACCTTATCTATGCCCCTCATGATCATGTACACCTCGATCATGTCCCCTCTCAGCCTTCTCTGCTCCAGGGAAAACAACCCCATTCTGCTCAGTCTCTCCTCATAGCCGATATCTGTGATTGTATGATATAACAATCATAGAACCGCTGATTAATTGTAATAGAAGAAAGAAAGAGAAGAGTGAAATTAAAATATTGCACAGATTAACTAATTTCAATGGCTGAAGCTCAATTTGGAACAGTATTGGGAGATGTTTAAATGGTACCTTGTGAGATACATATTGAACATTGGGACTCATCTCATCACCTAACTTTGCTTTTTAAATCAAACTCTATAGGGCACAACCTTAAGGTAAGAGGGACAAAGTTTAAAGGAGATGTGCAGGGAAATATTTTACATAGAAGATGGTGGGTGCCTGGAACATGCTGCCAGGGGTGGTGGTGAAGGCAGATACATTAGTGGCATTTAAAAGACTTTTGGTATAGGCACATGGATATGCAGGGAATGGAGGGATATGAATTTTTTGCAGGTTCATAAGTGATATTGTTCGCATCATGTTCGGCACAGTCGTTGTGGGCCTTAAGAGTCTATTCTTGTGCTGTACTGTTCTATGTTCTATGTTCTACAGGCAAGCAGAGGAGTTTGGTTGAATTTGACATCATGTTTGGCACAGACATTGTGGGCCAAAGAGTCTGTTCTTGTGCTGTACTGTTCTACATTTTACGTTTCATGTTCATTTAGCTTTGTTAAGAGCTAACCCCTTTAAAAACCGTGTCTTGGTAACTTAACTTTGGAGTCACCGCAATAACAACCAGCAGATCATTGAGGGACATATCTTTAATGATGGAATTTTAAATCTAATCCCAAATATTGTTAAAAAAAACAATGAAGGCATTGCTCTTAATCAGAAAGTTTAACACCAATTACCTCCTACGTCTTTTCAATGGCATGTAGGAATGTGCTTTGCCCAATACTGAACCTATGCTCTCAGTCTTGAATTACCAAATGGGACATCTGGTCATATACATGTGATTCACTCCAAAAGCTTAGACTTTGAGACGTTACACTCCATGGCTATCCAAGGGCACATAATGCGTAAACTGTATTGGTATTATCTGCAATAAACAAGTAACCCTGTTTTTCCCTTTCCCAGTTCCAATGAAAGATCTGAGAGCTGAAGTTGTAATTGTTTCTCTCTCCGTAGATGCTGCCTGACCTACTGAGCATTTCCAGCATTTCCTGCTCGAATTGAAAATGTAGCTGCTGGGTGTGATGCTAGGTCTAATGAATGAAGTAACATTTTCAATGAGGTTTGATATAGGATTCTGATGGAAATTAACCTTAAAGATGCTATTGTTAGGTGAATTCTACCTTGTGCACATGAAGTAACGTTACTGATTATTATGTTGATAAACTCTCAGTACAAATAGTTTTAAGTTACTTCAATTTTAAAAACATTTCAATAAATGATCCAATAATATCTGAAATACCTTAAACTCACCTGTCTTTCCTGCACCCAAGCATATCTGGGCACAGTTTCAATAACACCGGTGATCAACTGCATAGACATTTGGGAATTTCATGTTTGGCTTGCCATATTTTGGTGGAAACTTTGGGGCTTTTTTCCACTATGTTAAGCATCAATAACTATAGTGAATGCCTCTGGTAAAGAGACCTTAATATCAAAGTGCTGGAGTAATTCAGTGGTTCGGGCAGCATTTCCGGAGAAAAAATATGGGTGATGTTTTAGGTTGCGACCTTTTTTCAGACTTAGGGTCTCAAGAAAGGTGTAGGAAAGAACTACAGATGCTGGTTTAAACTGAAGGTAGACACAAAATGCCGGAGTAACTCAGCGGGACAGGCAGCATCTCTGGAGAGAAGGAATGGGTGATGTTTTGGGTCGAGACCCTTCTTCAGACTGATGTCAGGGGAGTGGGCGCGACAGAGATAGAATGTAGTCGGAGACAGTAAGACTGGTGGGTGAACTGGGAAGGGGAGGGGATGGAGAGAGAGGGAAAACAACGGCTGTTTGAAGTTAGAGAAGTCAATGTTCATACCGCTGGGGTGTATGCTACCCAAGTGAAATATGAGGTGCTGTTCCTCCAATTTGTGCTGGGCCTCACTCTGACAATGGAGGAGGCCCAGGACAGAAAGGTCAGATTGGGAATGGGAGGGGAAGTTAAAGTGTGAGCAACCGGGTGGTCAGGTAGGTTAAGGCGGACTAAGCAGAGGTGTTCAGCGACACGATCGCCGAGCCTGCTCTTGGTCTCGCCGATGTATAGGAGTTGACATCTGGAACGGCGAATACAATAGATGAGGTTGGAGGTGCAAGTGAACCTCTGCCTCACCTGAAAAGACTCCTTGGATGGAGTCGAGGGGGGAGGTAAAGGGACAGGTGTTGCATCTCCTGCGGCTGCAGGGGAAAGTACCTGGGAAGAGGGTGGTTTAGGTGGGAAGGGACAAGTTGACCAGGGAGTTGCGGAGGGAACGGTCTCTGCGGAAAGCAGAATGGGGTGGAGATGGGAAGATGTGGCCTGTAGAGGGATCCCTTTGGAGGTGGCAAAAATGTTGGCGGATTATATGCTGTATGCGACGGCTGATAGGGTGGAAGGTGAGGACAAGGGGGACTCTGTCCTTGTTACGAATGGGGGGAGGGGGAGCATGAGCGGAGCTGCGGGATATAGAGGAGACCCTAGGGAGAGCCTCATCTATAATGGAAGAGGGGAACCCCCATTTCCTAAAGAATGAGGATATCTCCGATGCCCTAGTGTGGAAAACCTTATCCTGGGCACATATGCGGCATAGATGAAGGAATTGGGAGTAGGGGTTAGAGTCTTTACAGGAAGCAGGGTGGGAAGAAGTGTAGCCTAGATAGCTATGGTAGTCAGTGAGTTTGTAATAGATGTCGGTCAATAGTCTGTCTCCTGTGATGGAGACGGTGAGATCTAGAATCGGTAGGCAGATGTCAGAAATGGTCCAAGTGAATTTGAGTGCAGGATGGAAATTAGTCGTGAAGTTGAAGAAGTCAGTGACTCTTGCATGGGTGCAGGTGGTAGCACTGATGCAATTGTCAATGTAGTGGAGGTAGAGTTCGGGGATAGGGCCAGTGTACATCTGGAACAGTGATTGTTTGATGTACCCTACAAAGAGGCAGGCATAGCTAGGGCCCATGCGAGTGCCCATAGCTATGCCTTAGATTTGGAGGAAGTGGGAGGAATCGAAGGAGAAGTTGTTGAGGGTAAGGACCAGCTCTGCTCGGTGGAGGAGAGTATTAGTGGACGGAAATTGGCTAGTTCTGTGGTCGAGGAAGAAACGGAGGGCTTTAAGACCTTCCTCATGGGGGATGGAGGTGCAGAGTGACTGGACATCCATAGCAAAGATGAGGGTTTGGGGGCCTGGAAAACAGAAGTGGTGAGGACTCCTTCCCATAGAAAAAGGCACGGAGGCGGAGGCAACGGAAGAAGAGCTCTACATCATGGCGGACGCAGAACTCGTTGAGGTAGGGGCGGAGGGGAACAAACGTGAGGCCTCAAGAAAGGTCCCGACCCGAAATGTGTCTGAAGAAAGGTCCTGACCCTAAACATCACCCATCCCTTTTCTCCAAAAATGCTGCCTGACCCCCTGAGTTACTCCAGCACTTTGTGTCTATCTTCAGTATATACCAGCATCTGCAGATCCTTTCTACACAGAAATATCTTGAGGACCATTGAAGTTAATTGGGTTTAGGCCCCTATTGCAAACGCATTAAGGCAATCATGTAGAACTGAAGGAGGCCATTTGATCCATGATGCTTGTACTGATTTTTTGAAAGAGCTCCCCAATTAGTCCCACTGAATCTCCTTTTTCTCATCAGTGGTGTACATTTTTTCTTATTAATTATATGTCGGTTTCCCCTTTAATGCAAAACTTATGTTCCTATCAAGATGAAATCCAATTTTAGATGTCAGTGGAGAAAGCTAAGCATGGCACTCTAACCTCTGAGTAGGGACGTTCTATGTTCAGATCCTACACCTGACCTTCAAGCACAAATTTGGGGCTGAGAGCATAGCAATGAGAGTGTGCAGAAATACATGGACAGTATATTAAACGGTTAGTACTCAGGCAATACTACACAGAGAGTGCTGCATTCTTTGCCAGATGAGGTATAAAACTGGCAATATATCCTCAGGTGAAAGCAAAGGATCGTGTTGTATTATTTTGAAGAAAAGCAAGGATAGTCTTGGTATCCTGCACAATGCTTACTCCACAATTAATGTCACCAAAATAGATTATCTGATCATTGCTATTTGTGGGTTAAATTGTGCAGTGTGTGAGCAGGCGGTAATTCATTCCTGCATGACAATTGTCACTGGATTTCAAATATTCTTTTTTACTCATAAAGCACTCTGGGATTGTGAAAAGTGCTGTAGATGTCAAACAATCTGCTGTCAAGCCTTTGCAGTTTTAACAATTCTATCCCTGTCTTCAAATAGCAGTTTCTCACTAGGGTTTCAGAAGAGGAAGGCAGTTGTTTAATAATATTGCATCAGAATCCTTGTAAATGTCCTGAGAACTTTCCATAAACCAATTTCATCATAAGTCAGAAATATTCATTTTCTATAACTATCCATATTGTCTCATTCTGCATGCACATTCTATAATTATTTGATTTCATTAAATAATCACTATTTCCCCAGTCACCTATTCCTCTTACAAACCCATCAACTAGGCACCAGATACAACAATTTACTGATACACAAGGAAAAATTTACCGTAATGAAACTAATGAAATCTACACTATTTTCAGTCATTAATGAATTCCCTGAAACATTTTATTATTGGTGTTGATACGTTCTACTCAGTATCATTCTCAAAAGCACACATTAAGTTGGAGACCAGAAGATGACACGTCTGGACACAAGATCGCCATTTTAACTCTCTGTGTATTTTCGCAATGTGCAGGCGCAGCTTTACCATATTGTTGCATGTATACCACACAGGTGTTACTCGCTTGAAAATGTTTTATCTGGGAGAATTTGTGTAGTTGCGTTTCCGTGAGTCAGATCATTTGTGGGAGGGGGAAGAACAATGGAGGATCTGGCATGGGGGGCCGCCTTGAGGGGGGGGGAGGGGAGGGAGCACAAAGGAGGAGCTGGCGGGGGTATTTTGTAACTTTGTCAGTGTCGTTTATGTGGCGACTATTTGCATTCCTTGGGTATGCAAGCAAAGAATTTCACTGTGCCTTGTCACATGTAAAGTATTCCATTCCATTCCATTCCATATCTTTAATAAGGTAAAGCTGGGGTGACTGTGGGGATGAGGTGCAAACAGGGTTATCAGGTCAATGTGTGAATGGAGCAGGTCGAGAGTGGGAACATAGACAAAAGAATGAGAAAATTGCAAAATGCAGAGTCAGAGGACATGTGTAATGTTTCATAGTTTAGTAAATGTTTGCTAATTGGTGTGTCATTGTTATACTTGAGCACACTTGTGATATGATTACAAAATGCTGGATTAACTCAGCAGGTCAGGCAGCATTCCTGGAGAACATGGACGGGTGACGATTTGGGTCAGGTTCAGTGTTTCAGTGATGATTCTCACTGTTCCCTCCATGGCATCATTTAATGCTCAATGATTTGGTGAAATAAGCATAGGCTGATTTGCATTTGTCTCATAAAGCAGCCAAATAGAAATTAATGAAACAGATCATGATCTGAAAGTAGCCCATCTGATAAGCTATGCTATGATAAAAAAGCTATTTCAATTCTTTAATCGTAAGATCTGTAGTCGCACTGAATCAATTTCAATTGAGTTTCTATGAGTAGTGTGAATCAACCCCTTCTCACAGTAATCAACGAGTATTCCTTGGAAAGGTTTCATTAACCATTATCAGTTCTGCAACCTTGACAAATAGCAGTGGCCTTCTTGCTTAGTGAGATCTTTATCTTATCGTGGGCAATGTACAAAACTACTTGCAATTGCTTTCATGCTCACAATATCAGATATCAAGGTGATGCTCTGCAAAAATGTGGTTTCTTGGTAAATTTTGTATGATAGCTGTGTCCTCATTTGACACAACCAGTTTTGTGGACAACTTATATCATCGACTAAGGTATGGATATGGTAATGTCTAACTCCAGATTTCATACTTTCAAATTTCAATATTACCAATTCACCCTCTGGGGGTAAATGCTGGGTCTCCGAACAATCCCACTCTCCTATTCACTTTTTCTCCAGTAACCTAATATACCTACATTCACATCAACTAACCCTCCGTCAACCCCACTCCTTCTCCCCAAGATGCTGTAACCTACTGATACACAAGGAAAAATTTACCAATTAACCCACAAATTCACGTGACCTTGAGATGTGGGAGGAATCTGCAGTGGCAGTAGCTCTACTCAACAGCCAAAAGTCTATAGCCTCATTGTGCTCTGGTATTTTATTTCATTCTTCACATGTTTAAATTATAATGTTTTATTTTTAATTGTCCACTGTATATCGTGTTTTTTACTTGCGAGCAAAGCACCAAGGCAAATTCCTTGTATGTTTACTACGTATTTGGCTTATTACATTTATTCAATTCAATTCAATTCAACTCAGAGAAAACACATGCAGTTGCAGGGAGAACATGCAAACTCCATACAGATAGAACTGGAGGTCAGGATTGAACTCAAGTTCAGGTGCTGTGAGACAAAACATGTACTAATTTAAGATGAAGATAGACACAAAAAGCTGAGGTAACTCAATGGGTCAGACAGCTTTTCTGGAGAAAAGGAATAGGTGACGTTTCGTGTCGAGACCCTTCTTCAGACGTACTAATTTAATTTAGTTTCTTATTGTCACATGTGCTAAAAGCTACTGTTTGCGTGTTATCCAATCAATGAAAATACTATACATGCATACAATCAAGTCATCCACAGGGCACAAATAAAGAGTAAAGGTGCAACATTTAGTGCAAGGCATATTATTAAGTCTGATGGTCCCATTAAAGAAAGTTCAAAGGTCTCCAAAGAGGTAAATGGGAGGTCAGGATTGCAATCCAGCAGCTGGGAAGAATCTGTCCCTGAATCTGGAGGTATGTAGATGGAGTAAATAGAAGAGAGGTTGGTTTGTGTAATGGTCTGGGCTACGTCTACAATTCTCTACAATTTCTTGCAGTCTTGGATGGAGCTGTTCCCAAACCCGGCTGCAATGCATCCGATAAAATGCTTTCTACGGTGCATCTGTGGAAGTTGGTGAGGGTTGTTGGAGACAATCTTCTAGGGTAGTAGAGGTGTTGCTGTGCTTTTTTGCTTATAGCATCAATGCGGCTGGTCCAGGACAAATTGTTGGTGAGAACTTGTGCTTATGATCATCTCTATTAATGTGTACCATCAATGTGTACTGCTTCGCTACCTGAAGTCAATCACAATCTTTATTGTCTTGCTGACACTGAGAGAGATTGTTGTTTTGGCACCGGGTTACAAGGTTCTCGATCTCTTTTCTATACTCCACCCCGTTGTTATTTGATCTGCAGCCGACGATGGTGGTATCGTCTGCCTATGGTGTCACTCATTCAATTATTTTTTTGGAGGTTTGTCATAAACCTGTTTATGAACAATATCTATCTGTGTTCTATTCACAAAATGCTGGAGTAACTCAGCAGGTCAGGCAGCATCTCGGGAGAGAAGGAATGGGTGACGCATTTTGTGAATAAATCGATTTGTACCAGCATCTGCAGTTATTTTCTTATTCTATCTTTGTTCTCTTGTTTGGATTTGTTCTTGTAACTGGATTTTCTGTTCTTTACAACATGAAGACCATGCTTTTATTCCTTACACCTGAATCTTTAAATGCCAGTGATGATGATGCATCAGCACTATTTTTTAACTTGAGCTGTTAAATTCTGTTACGTAATCATACTGAAGTAAGAGAATAGCTCACCTTGCATTTTCATTGCAGCCTTCTTGGTGTTACCAATTTGGGACCAAAGGTTGCTTATAAAGGCTTACAATGACTGATAAGGATAAGAGTTCTCTACTGTTGGAATTGATAGTTTTTTCACTCCAAAGATGATCACACAAGCCTCCTTCCCAGTTTGACCACAATTTCCTAATTACGTTGGATGCAAATTTCAAGGTATACATTGCATCATTGAATTAACAACAATTGACTTCCGACATAAGTAATTTGTTGCTCGTCTTGGCCCAATTCCAGTTTTAATCTTTCCCCAGTGACTGACTTCAGACAGTTCAGCAGTGCGGGATAGCAGTCAGTCCTGTTGCAAAATCCATCATAAATCTCACATAGTACCGTGCCATGCCTATGAATAGTGTCATAGACTCATACAGCATGGTACCAGACCTTTCGCCCAACTTGCCCATGCTGACTATCATGCAGCACAGACCTTAAGAAAATGCCCAAGTGGTAACGCTGTGACTGGTCTGGCTTCACTATTGATTCCTAGTTTTCAAATTTCAAGCGCTCTGCAGTTGGTTTTTGGTTTATGATTGAAATAGTCCTGCAACTTCTGAATTAAAAGCTAAGCAAATATTTTTAGTTTACACAACAGCTTCTCTTGCGCTCCCTGTAGCATCATTTAGTGTTGGCAAAAACTCACCATCACCATCAATATGCACCGGCTCACTTGCTGCACTGCATATTTCCAGGAGCCCTGACTATTCACAGAAATGTTCAAACATCCATTCATACGCTGCATGGTTTAAGTCTGAGCAGTGATTTTGTTCCCTGCATCTGATAGTTTCCACAAAATAATAATGTCACATCTGAACTTAGAGTCATAGTCATAGAGTGAAACAGTGTGGAAACAGGCCCTTCAACCCAACATGCCCAGACCAGTCAACATGTCCCAGCTACACTAGTCTCACCTGCCTGCATTTGGCCAATATCCTTCCAAACCTGTCCTAGCCATGTACCTGTCTAATTGTTTCCTAAATGTTGGGATAGTCCAAGCCTCAATTACCTCCTCTGGCAGCTTGTTCCATACATCCACCACCCTTTGTGTGAAAAAGTATCCCCTCAGATTCCTATTAAGTCTTTTTCCCTTCACCTTAAACCTATGTCGTCTTGTCCTCGATTCACCTACTTTGGGCAAGAGACTGTGCATTTACCCAATCTATTCTTCTCATGATCTTATACACTACTATAAGATCACCCCTCATCCTCCTGCGCTCCAACATCCTCATAAATATTCTTTGTATCCTTTCCAGCGTGTTGAACATTTACCTCTTGTTTATTTGACTATCATAACACACTGTGCATGTGTGCCAATATCACGTATACACCACACACCTTTATTACCACACAGAATATATAACTAGTGACTGAATATTCTGATTAAGATCTGATTAAGATCCTAAAACGTTAACAGACTTCTATTTCAACAGACTCTGGTAAATGTAGAAACAACAGGTTTACAAAAAAAGAGACACAAAGTGTTGTAGTGCTGGAGTGCTGTAGTGACCAGCTGAGTTATTCCAGCACTTTATGTCTTCCTGCCCTGCTGAGTGTTTTCACCATTTTCTGTTTTTAAATCAGATTTCCTGCATCTGTCGGTTTTTGATTTTCAAATGTTTTCTCTGCTTTTTGCCAAATATCTTTTTGCATCAGAAGTGATGCGCAGTGAGATGAACATCTGAAATGATCTAGTTTAGTTTAGTTTAGAAATACAGCACGGAAACAGGCCCTTTTGGCCCACCGGTTCCGCGCCGACCAACGATCCCGGTGTAGCGACCATAGAGAATGGTCCAGGTCGTCGAACCCTCGGATTGGCCAGCGAGGTCACGTGTGAACGCGACCATGGGGATTGGTCCAAGGAGCGACATCGCTGATTGGCCAGCGATGTCATGTGCGCGTTTGGCGCCCGAAATAGCCAGTTCGGCGAAGTCTTCGAAAGAGACAGTAAGTTTTTGATGGTTGTCCTTTACCTTGTTGTTTAACTCTGTATTCGAATATTGCGGCTGCAATAAACTTCCTTTACAACCAACAAGTTTTCGGACTCGCCATATTGGTGACCCCGACGTGATCTGGACGATCACCGACTAAGCAGGAACCCGACACCTCGTTGACGATGACCGCGCCGGGCACACCGGAGTTAAGCGCGGAAAGCGTTCACCTTCCGTTGTTTTGGACGCACGCACCGCAAGCTTGGTTTATCCACACCGAAGCTCAATTTCACATAAAGATGATATCGGACGAATCCACGATGTACTACTACCTCGTCAGCGCTCTATCGCCGGACACGACCAAGCGCGTCATGCGGTTCATCGTGAATCCACCTGCGGAAAGCAAGTACGAGGCCATGAAGAAAGTATTACTGCGAATCTTCGGGTTTAATAAGCATGGTGGTGCGGCAAGACTTCTGCACCTACCGGATCTTGGAGACCAACTGCCTTCCGTCCTCATGTCCGAAATGATGATGCTAGCCGGTGAGCATACGGATTGCCCTATGTTCGAACAGGCATTCCGCGAGAGACTTCCTGAGGATGTCCGACTGCTGCTCACGGATTGTTCTTTTAAGGACCCCGAAGCATATGCAGCGAGAGCGGACGCGCTCATAGCGGCAAAAAAACAAGGCAAGCGGTTCGATCAACAAGGTCTCGACATCAGTGACCACGCCACAGCGACGGCAAGATGGCACCACGTCTCCCGCCAATTCTCCGAAAGCCCGCCAAAAAGATCCGCACAAGCGCGGCTGGTGCTATTATCACCTACGATGGGGTAGCGAATCCCGCAACTGCCGTTTGCCTTGTACCTTCGCGGGAAATGCCTCGGCCGATCGTACATAGGGGCAGTTACGATTGGCCAGAACCGGCGCCTCTATGTCCATGATCGATTCACGGACACAGAATTTTTGGTGGACATGGGAGCCATCGTCAGCATAGTGCCGCCGACCGACCTCGAAACCAGATCGGGTAAGACAGGTCCCACCCTCATCGCGGTTAATGGCAGCCCAATTCGCACTTTCGGTATACGGAAGATGTCCCTTGTGTTAGGCCTCCGTACGTACGAATGGCCATTCATCATAGCCGACGTCAAACAAGCGATCCTGGGCGCAGATTTTCTCTGGGCTTTTTCACTGGTCCCTGATGTCCGCGGTAACGACCTCCGACCCTCCGCCGAAGATGAGCACGTCGCTCCGACAATCGCCTCCTCGCCCAGCCCTACTGTCCAGGCCGTCGTCGCGGCCCCCGACTCGTACGCTGAGATTCTGGCAGAGTTTCCAGAGCTGCTCATTCAACGTTTTGACACGCCTTCGGCCAAGCACGGCGTGGTCCATCACATCCGCACCGAAGGCCCTCCCGTTTTCGCTCGGGCCAGGAGACTACCGCCAGACAAACTGGTGGTGGCACAGGCGGAGTTCAGGAAGATGGAGGAAATGGGAATTGTCCGTCAGTCTGACAGCCCGTGGGCCTCGCCGTTACATATGGTCTCCAAGGCATCTGGGGGGTGGAGACCATGTGGCGATTATTGGCGTCTCAATGCTGTCACCACGGCTGATCGCTACCCCATACCGCACCTACAGGACTTTTCATCTGGGCTGGAAGGAGCGGTGGTGTTTTCCAAAATCGATTTGGTGCGAGGATACCACCAGATCCCGGTGCGACCGGAGGACATACAGAAAACTGCAACGATTACTCCGTTCGGGTTGTTTGAATGGTTGCGTATGCCTTTCGGTTTAAAGAACGCGTCACAGGCTTTCCAACGACTGATGGACCGCGTGGGCCGGGGTTTACCCTTTTTGTTTATTTATTTAGACGACATCCTGGTCGCCAGCCCCTCAGTGCAGGAACACCAGGCCCACTTGCGGACCGTGTTCCAGCGGCTCCAAGACCACGGGCTCATTATCCAACCCTCCAAATGTCAATTCGGCCTTCCTGCTCTTGATTTTCTAGGGCACAGAATTACCCCTGCCGGCGCCTCCCCTTTGCCCGAGAAGGTGGAGGCTATCCGGGCATTTCCCAGGCCCACCACAGTAAAAGGGCTACAGGAGTTCGTAGGCATGGTTAATTTCTACCATAGGTTCGTTCCGGCAGCTGCGCGAGTCATGCGCCCGCTTTTCCAATGCCTTGCAGGGAATCCGGTAGAGTTGATATGGTCCCCGACCGCAGAGGCGGCTTTTACAGCAGCTAAGGCAGCCTTGGCAGACGCCACCATGTTGGTCCATCCGAGCCCCTCCGCCCCCACGGCCCTGACGGTTGACGCCTCTGACGTGGCGGTGGGCGGGGTTCTGGAGCAGCAGGTCGGTGGCCGTTGGCAGCCTTTAGCGTTTTTCAGCCGGCAACTAAATTCGGCCGAGCTGAAGTATAGCGCATTTGACCGAGAGCTTCTGGCTCTCTATTTAGCTGTTCGTCATTTCAGGTACTTCCTCGAGGGCCGCCCATTTGTGGCCTTTACGGACCACAAACCATTAACATTTGCTTTTTTGAAATTGTCTGACCCATGGTCGGCCCGCCAGCAGCGGCACCTGACTGCTATCTCCGAATTTACCACCGATGTCCGTCATGTCGCGGGTAAGCTTAATGCCGTTGCTGACGCCCTGTCTAGACCCGCTTTTCCCCCTATTTCGGCAGTGGACTGCGAAGTGGATCCCCAGGAGCTTGCGAAGGCACAGCTTCTAGCGGATACCGTTTCGGCATACCGGTCCACCACTTCGGGATTGAAGTTGGCCCAGGTAGCTTGTGGGTCGGAAGGCACAAAGGTCTGGTGCGATGTTTCTCTTCCCCGTCCCAGGCCGGTAGTACCGCCCTCCCTTCAGCGCCGGGTTTTCGATGCCATTCATGGGCTGGCGCACCCGTCCATCCGCTCCACCTCTGCCTTGGTAGCAGCTCGGTTTGTCTGGCATGGCCTACGGAAACAGGTAGCGGGTTGGGCACGTTCCTGCGTTCCCTGTGAGACCGCTAAAGTCCAGCGCCACGTCCAGCCCCCCGTACAGGATTTCGAGGTCCCAGCAGTTCGTTTTTTCCACATCCACGTGGATTTGGTCGGGCCTTTGCCTTCCTCCCAGGGCTACACCCACCGCCTCACGGTGGTGGATCGGTTCACCCGGTGGCCAGAGGCTTTCCCATTGTCTGATATTTCGTCAGCGTCTTGTGCTAGGACTTTGGCCCTTCATTGGGTAGCTCGTTTCGGGGTCCCGGCAGTTATTACCACTGACAGAGGGCCACAGTTCACTTCGTCCCTCTGGGCCGCGCTCGCAGAACTGTACGGTTCCAAGTTACAACCCACTACTGCATATCACCCCCAGGCAAATGGACTCGTAGAAAGGTTCCACCGTCAACTTAAGGCATCCCTCAGTGCAAGGCTTGAAGGCCCGGACTGGGTAGACCAGCTCCCTTGGGTTCTTTTGGGCATCCGGACTGCTCCTAAGCTAGATCTCGGTGCGTCGTCCGCGGAGCTAGTATATGGCTCGACACTTCGAGTACCTGGAGATTTGTTTCCGGACCTTTCAGACCAGCTGCCTACAGTCCCATCAGTGTTAGCATCTCTCCGGGAACGGGTGGGCTCCCTGGCCCCAGTTCCAACTTCACGTCATGGGTGTCCCATGGTACATGAACCGCCTTCCCTGAAGGACTGTGAGTTTGTTTTTCTGCGTAAAGATGCCCATCGCGCCCCGTTGCAGAGGGTCTATCAAGGGCCGTTCCGGGTTTTGCGTAAGGGAACGGCTACCTTCACCTTAGACATGTGCGGCAAGAGTGAGCTCGTCTCGGTGTCCCGGCTCAAACCTGCACATTTGGATCTGGATCAACCAGTCCTGGTCGGTCAAACCCCTAGGAGAGGCCAACCTCCGTTAGTTCCGCTCAGTCCAGGACCCCCCGTTCCGACAGTTCCTCCAGGACCCCCCGTTCCGACAGTTCCTCCAGGACCCCCCATTCCGGTAGTTCCTCCAGGACCTCCCGTTCCGGCTGTTCCGCCAAGTCCGGAACCCCCGGCTCCTGTGGTTCAGGCTGTCCCTCTCCGTACTCGTTATGGTCGCGAAATCCGGCTCCCTGCTAGGTTCCGCACCTCGGGTTCTGGGGGGGGTCATGTAGCGACCATAGAGAATGGTCCAGGTCGTCGAACCCTCGGATTGGCCAGCGATGTCACGTGTGAACGCGACCATGGGGATTGGTCCAAGGAGCGACATCGCTGATTGGCCAGCGATGTCATGTGCGCGTTTGGCGCCCGAAATAGCCAGTTCGGCGAAGTCTTCGAAAGAGACAGTAAGTTTTTGATGGTTGTCCTTTACCTTGTTGTTTAACTCTGTATTCGAATATTGCGGCTGCAATAAACTTCCTTTACAACCAACAAGTTTTCGGACTCGCCATACCGGCACAGTAACAGTATCCTCTACAATTTTTACATTTACCAAGCCAATTAACCTACATACCTGTATGTCTTTGGAGTGAGGGAGGAAACCGAAGATCTTGGGGAAAACCCACGCAGGTCACGGGGAGAACATACAAACTCCGTACAGACGGCACCCATAGTCAGGATCGAAGCCGGATCTCCGACACTGCATTCGCGGTGGCAGCAAGTTTAAGAGCTAACCCCTTTAAAAACCGTGTCTTGGTAACTTAACTTTGGAGTCACCACAATAACAACCAGCAGATCATTGAGGGACATTATTTTAATGATGGAATTTTAAATCTAATCTCATATATTGTTAAAAAAACACAATTAAGGCATTGATCTTAATCAGAAGGTTTAACACCAATTACCTCCTACGTCTATTCAGTGGCATGTAGGAATGTGCTTTGCCCAATATTTAACCTATGCTCTCAGTCTTGAATTACAAATGAGACATTTGGTCATATCTGTGCAATTCACTCCAAAAGCTTGGACTTTGAGACGTTATACTCTATGGGTATCCAAGGGCACATAATGCGTAAACTGTATTGGTATTATCTGCAATAAACAAGTAACTTTTTTTTCCCTTTCCCAGTTCCAATGAAAGATCTGAGAGCTGAAGCTGTAATTGTTTCTCTCTCCTTCTAAATGGGGACTCTGTGTCAAAAGAGATTAAGGATCAGAATTATCACACGATAAAGAGCGGCCAGTTCGAAGATGATTCTGTTTATTTTCAGGTGAATGTTTTTTTATGAAAGGATGTTTTGCCATTGAAGCAAACCTTAGATAGTGAGGTATAGTTAAATGGTTGTCACATGACATCAAAGGCCAGAGTTTAGATTGTTGAACTAATAGATAGGCTTCTAGATCATTTATCCAAGGTCATTTATCAAGGGTGGTGAATTTGTAGAATTCTTTTCCACAGAAAGTTGTAGAGGCCAAGTCAGTGGATATTTTTAAGGCAGAGATAGATAGATTTTTGATTAGTACATGTTATGGGGAGAAGGCAGGAGAATGGTGTTAGAAGGGAGAGATAGATCAGACATGATTAAATGGCAGAATAGATGATGGGCCGAATGGCCCAATTCTACTATAATTTATGACCTTATGACCTTTGCCGCGGGGTGGGGGGGCTACTGGGTTGCTCTGGAGAGGGCAGCTGTGACTCCCTTTGGTAGAAGCCTGCCACCCGTGGAAGGGATGTTGTTATATGTAACTGTGGAACATCTGTGGGTTTCTAAGGCACATTGAGCCACAACTCATCGCAAGGTTCTCTTAGGAAATGGCTTATTGTGTCACGCAGTTAACCCTACGGCCACGGCGACTGGCCAAAAACCCAACCCGAGGAGGCAGTAGTGATAAGCTTGTCTAAAGCTGAAACAAAGCCTTATGAGAGTGGAACACTGCAACCCAGATGGGTGTAACTAACAGACAGATGAGCCCGCAGTGGTCTACTGATTACTAGGGCTGCATTCCTGAATGGATTCTCGGGTCTCCAAAGGACCCACATCAAATGACCATGGTAGCCTTCAGTTACCAAATGGGTAATCCATACCAACCTGTCTCAAACAAAGACTCTACCCGTTAGCAAAGGGAAACCTTTCGGCTTGAAAGGACAAACTTGGTGAAGTTAATGCGGAGTGATTGGGTTGTCAGCATCCCTGAGTCGTAACCTCGGCTACGTACCGGATTCTGCCCACAACAACCGGTCATTACCGTGCCACCACCATGCTTGTGGTGGAGCTGAGTAGACCATCATGCACGAGGCACGTAAAGACTCAGAATGTGCACTCATTTGAGTGTTTCAAATAGCCCGGATTGGGGGATTTCCCAGTGTTGAACATGTGCTTAACCATGCAATGTTAAAAGAAAGTTAAGGATAAAGCATCCATTTTCAGAATGGTTGGAGTACAGTCAATCCAGCCTGCACTGCATGCCGGCTGATGCAATGAGCTGCCCGCTTTGCATATTTCTGCCAGGCATTCCCTGTATTTGCACCGACATTGCAAGTCACTTTGCAATAACCATTTGCATTTATCCACATAGCTTAACAAAACTTAACAGTGAGTAATGCAGAGATCAATTGAGAAATTAATCAGAATGTTTCATCAAAACGGTAGACTTCAAGGTGTGCTTTAAGGATGGAGAGAGGGAGGTAGGGATGTTGAGGGGTTTAAGGTGGAAATGTCGAGTTGAGGTCTCTAGGCAACAGGAGGCACGGGTGCCAGGGATAGAGGAGCAAAATTAGGGAATAATCAAGATGCCGAAAATTGTGAGCTCAGAAATCTAGAAGGATGCGTGAGGTTGCAGAGAGAGTGAGGGGCAATCTTCCTCCTGCCTTTTGCAGCCTACTGGTCAAGGGCAGTAAGAGGCAGGTGGAAAGCTGTTGCTTAACACCAATGTTCTATTATGCAACTCTAAAGGAAGGGCAAACTCCCAAACAACAGAGCCCAAACTGGGAGATGGCAATGAAGCTGACCATTACTACCAATTTACAATAACCCTACGTTAATCCCATTATCTAATCTCATCAACCCCCAGCCTCCCCCTCACCCTCCATCCCATAACCCACACATTTTTGCTATTTTGTACGGTCTTTTTTCCTTTTCACTGCCTTGCAGAATTTATGTGTATATAATGTAGAATTTATGCTTTGGTAGAAACATAGAAACATAGAAAATAGGTGCAGGAATAGGCCATTCGGCCCTTCGAGCCTGCACCGCCATTCAATATGATCGTGGCTGATCATCCAACTCAGTATCCCGTACCTGCCTTCTCTCCATACCCCCTGATCCCTTTAGCCACAAGGGCCACATCTAACTCCCTCTTAAATATAGCCAATGAACTGGCCTCAACTACCTTCTGTGGCAGAGAATTCCACAGATTCACCACTCTCTGTGTGAAAAAAACGTTCTCATCTCGGTCCTAAAAGACTTCCCCCTTATCCTTAAACTGTGACCCCTTGTTCTGGACTTCCCCAACATCGGGAACAATCTTCCTGCATCTAGCCTGTCCAACCCCTTAAGAATTTTGTAAGTTTCTATAAGATCCCCCCTCAATCTTCTAAATTCCAGCGAGTACAAGCTGAGTCTATCCAGTCTTTCTTCATATGATAGTCCTGCCATCCCAGGAATCAATCTGGTGAACCTTCTCTGTACTCCCTCTATGGCAAGAATGTCTTTCCTCAGTTTAGGAGACCAAAACTGTACGCAATACTCCAGGTGTGGTCTCACCAATGCCCTGTACAACTGAGTTTGTGTTTTGCAGCCTACATGCCCAGGATGCTGCTGCAAGCAAGATTTTCATTGTACCTGTACCTCGTCGTCCTTTTGCAAATGGTAATAAATTCGACCTGATCTGCCTATTATATAGGAGGCCCACATGGTCATTGAGAGCATGCAAGCTTCACACAGACTGCATCCCGAGGTCAGCATTGAACGCAGATCTCTGGCTGCTCCTCTGTGTTGTCTTGAGACCCAGGTTGTAGGTTCACAATATTAAATGCCCTAGCCTCTCTGTTACAATGGGGCCCGCTCATTGTGCCAACTCTCTTCCCTCTCCCCCCCCCCCCCCCCTGACAACCTCTGAAGCTCTGAGAGCTCATGATCCAACAGATACAGATTGTAATGGCTCAATGGCCCCAATCACCCAATCCTCCGTCAACAGGAGCCCTCATCTCCACCCCTCACCACCACCCCCCCCCCTGCCTCACACAGAGTCACAATACTCTGTTGACAGAACCAAACCTCTCACTCTCCCTCCACCAGCCCACCCACAGTCTATAATCTTTTAATGACCCACACCCACCCTTCCATTGACTAGGTGCCGTTTCTCCAATTTTGGACACCTCTTCGGCTCAAATCCTCAAATGGTCATTCCAAAGACTGACACTCTGAATATGATGGTAGACACAAAATGCTGGAGTAACTCAGCGGGTCAGGCAGCATCTCTGGAGAGAAGGAATGGGTGACGTGAATATGACACCGCGTTCACCTGCACAGATCTTTAAGAAGCATTGTCTGGGATTTCTGGAGACTCAAACAATTAACAATTCAAATATGTTTTGTTTATAGTACTGTTTTAAATTAAAATACATTATGTGAATGGAACACATAAACTCTCCCACATCCTGAGGTTAGTTCAAAAATAACATGCAGGGGAAGAACAAATGATTTAAATCAGATTGGTAAAGTCTCTGTGTCACCAGCACTTCCAAACATATATCGTTAACCCTTTGAGAAGCATGTTAACACTCAACAAAATAATGATTCAGTTTATAATTCTCAAATGTAACACTCAATTGAAATTTGCCAGAGTTATTCTGGGATTCAGAAGCATCTGTGCTACTTTCCAAGTGTGCAATGTTGCCCCTCGTACTTTGTATAGGGAAAGTAAATGTGGACTCCAAGTCTGTCATTGGAAAATGTTAGCAACTGCTCAGAGAAGGTCCATTGCATTCAACCTCTGAGTTTTGTTCAAGAGTAAGTGTGACTGAGCATTGCATTAGTGATGGGCAGCAAGTGATCACACAGCCCCAAACCCCCGGTTACCTACTCTAAATGCAATTCACAATAATATATTTACCCTACATCCCGTTCTTGGGATGCAGGAGGAAACCACAGCATCCGCGGCAGATCTGTGCGGTTTCAGGGAGAACATGCAAACTCCATAAGATAGCATCTGAGGTAAGAATCGAATTCAGGGCAATGAGGCGGCAGCATCAAAGGCTGCATCGTTGCACTGCTTATTATGCATATAATATGTGCCTGAGGTCCACGCACTTTGCCAAAAATGGTCAAATGCAAATTTCTTCACATGGTCCTGCATTGATGTAGTCAAGTTAAAGGCTCACTTTGAATTTAAAAAAAAATCTTTGAATAAGAGACATGCACAACCCTTTTTAGCATTATTTCTTGGCTGTTAAATGTCTCTGGCAAGGCAGTCCTATTGGAGAAAGGAGGACTGGGTATTCTAAATGTCACAGTTTAATGCAACAGAGAGGTTTTCTGGTTCATTTCAGAGGGAAGGTGAATAATCTGTTGAGTGCAGGTCAGTTTATTTCTGAATCTTCTGTGTCAATAATGTTAGCAGGAGAGGATCAACTATAATGCCACGGATTATAGACCCAGAGAGCTCTTAGTTCTTAATAGGTAAGAAGTGCACAATTGAATCTGTAATGGAAATGTAACGCCTGCACTGTAGAAAGAGGTTCTATTGAAGCCTTTAGTTGGGAATAATCACACAGTGAATAAAATCTTGCACACTCAGCACAGAAATAGCAACAGTATGTTATTCTGAGAGAGATGTGGTCAAATTGTACATAACAAGCTGTGGAATTCACTGCCTCGGAAGACAGTGGAGGACAATTCTCTGAATGCATTTAAGAGAGAGCTAGATAGAGCTCTTAAGGATAGTGGAGTCAGGGGGTATGGGGTGAAGGCAGGATTGAGAATGATCAGCCATGATAACATTGAATGGTGGTGCTGGCTCGAAGGGCCGAATGGCCTACTCCTGCACCTATTGTCTATTGTCTATTGTCTATCAGGAACAAAGCTAAGCAATATAGCAGATACAGTGAGGAAGATGCAACAAGATATAAACTGCTTCAGTGAATGGGCAAGAAGGTGACAGATAAAGACAGTCTTAGAGTACAGTAACAGGCCCTTTGGCCCAACTTGCCCATTCTGATGAAAATGACCCATTAAAGCTAATCCCATTTGCTCATATTTGGCCCAGATCCCTCTACACCTTTCCTATCCATGTACCTGTCCAAGTGTCTTTTAAATGCTGTTATAGTACCTGCCTCAACTACCTCCTCTGAGTTCATTCCATATATCCACCACTCTCTAAGTAAAAAAGTTGCCCCTCAGTTACATGTTAAATCTTGCTTCTCTCACCTCAAACCTGTTTCCTCTGATTCCTGATTTCCATATCCTGGGTATATGACTGCCTGTGCATTCACTCTATCTATTCCACTCATGATTTTTTATCGGTGAAGTCGACAATGAAAAAATGTATGGCTAATGAGTTCTGTGAGGATAATGGAAAACATAGGAAAATACAGCACAGGAACAGGCCTTCAGCCCATAATGCTGTGCGGAACATGATGTCAAGATAAATTCATCTCATCTGCCTTCATTCCCAGCATATCCATGTGCCTATCTATAAGCCTCTCAAACGCCACCATCATATCTGCTTTCACCAGCAGTCCTGGCAGCATGTTTCAGGTACCACCCCCCCCCCCCCCCCCCCCCCCCCTCTGTGTGGAAAACTTGCTCTGCGCATCTCTTTTAATCTTTGCTACTCTCACCTTAAAGTTATACCCTTTAGTCTTTGACATTTCAACCATCGGAATTTTTTTTTAAACATGGCAGCCCAGTTTTAATATAAATTTGCTGTGGATACAAATGAGGGTAGAACTTTCAACCATATGAGCTCAATCCAGAATTCAGTTAGATTATGGCTGATTTGCACACATTTAATATTCTCCCATAGCCTTTAAATCTTTACCTCATCAAATTTTGTTGAACTCAGACTTCGGAGTTTCAAAATAAATATAAACACAAGAGTCCTGGAGTAACTCAGCGAGTCAGGCAGCATCCCAGGAGAACATGGGATAGGTGATGACTCAGAGACTGATTGTAGAGGAGTGGGGGAGAAGAAAGCTGGAAGAAAACTGATGCAAGGCAGAATGCCACAGGAGATCCTTCTTCCCTGTGGATATCAAAGGGGACCACTCCTCCCCCTTCTGTCGTTGGTAGACTGAGACTGACTCCCCTTCCCCCCACCCCCCCCCCCCCCCAATCTTTGCACATCCCCAATCCTTTCCACTCGTCACTTTAATTCCACGTTTCTTATATTTTGTGTTTTATGACTGTTGACAGATCAATTTCCCTTCTGGGATAAATAAAGTTCTATCATATCGTATTGGAGAGGACCAGGACAAAGCGTGGTATATAATAATTGAACACAGACGATGAGGGCATTTTGACTGCTCCACTTTGGAGTTTCAATGTGACTTCCAGCATAAAATGCCTTTTGGGGAGAGAGATGGTGGGACTGATAGTCAACAGAGAGGTGCCATGACAGTGCAACATTAGTCGATGAGATCACTCTTGGCTTGCATTTAAGTAATCAGTGTCACTACTTCACACTGCCACCGATGAGCTAATGTGCCAACACATCTGCTGGAATGGGTGACAGCATGTTTTGCATCTCTCCTTACACCAGTTACCATATGGCATGATTCTAAAATAAGCAGCATTCACATGTGTCAACACAGTGAAAGTGAACCTTCTTCATCTTGTCAACGGGCAGGGCTGAGTCAGGCACACGTTGGCTGGTGGCGACATCAGTGTGGCCCCTGTGTCACTCCATTCGAGAATAAAATTATGAAACTGCTCAGCAATCAGCTAATTGGAAGCATTCTGACAATGTGACCTTAGACATTTTCATTGAGGGGTGAAAATCTGAGACTTCTTAGTCTTTGGATTGAAGTTTAAATTTTAATTGACGGACCACACACCAAACTATCAGATGTATCAAAGAAGATGAAACTCTGCTAAGGAGGATGAAGGCAAGTTGCTCTGTTTCCCAGAGAAAGGTGCATTCGTGAAGTAGAGGTTTAATCAAATATATTTGTTCACACCTTGTGGGTAATACCAGCATTTATTGCCCCAACCCCTCTAATTCATCTTGAAGTGAGGAAGCAACATGGACCCCTAATTATGTCAGTGGATCTAGAGTCACATGTTAGTGAGCATAGTTAGTGTTGGAATTAAGATGGATGACTTACCTTATGAATGAGCTGTTGATCCAAGGCCCTGACTTCTTTTTCAGTTGGATATACAGGATCTAGACAAATATTTTTCCTGTGTCTTGATCAATACTTTGCCCTCAAACCTAATTTGCAAAACTAAGTTTTAACTGTTATCGTGATGCCTCTTGTTGTGTTTTGTTGCCTTTAAATTAGCTGCTGTGTTTCCTGCATTAGAAAAGTGACAACAATTCACTACATATTTCATTGGCTACAGGGCACTTTGGTATGTCCTGAAAGAGACTTTCTTTAATTCAAGCATTAGCTGACTAGCTACGAATTGCGCTCAGGAAGAGGTTGAGTGTTGCATCATCAATGTAGTGCGAGACCCATCCAGTTGTACCACAAAGCGAGTCTTAGCTATGCGAGTTAAAAGCTATGCAATGCAAAGCTTAGTAGTGCATGTTTCCAACTCCATCAGAATTGCAGAAGCCAGTACAACTGTCCACCTGATGGAAATTGGTGATGAACTACCAAATGTGAATATATCTTGCATCCTCGTCTCTCGTGAGTAAACCTTTGCGCAGATGAGAAGGAGGTTCCAGCCATCATTTTTGGAATTACTTGATTTCAGGAATTATTGATTGGGAGCCATTTCATGCTGGCCACTGATGATCATCTGTTGCCTTCAATGTTTGTACTAGAGCTAACCATTCGGACAATGGAGGCTGAATGAAACAGAATCTGACAGCAGATGTGCTATCACGTCTGACATAGTTTCGTTTGAGAGGTACAGCGTGGAAACAGGCCCTTCAGCCCATTAGGCCATGCTGACCAGCAACCAGTCACCCATACACTAGTTCTATCCTACACACTAGGGACGATTTACAGAGGCCAATTAACCTACAAACCTACACGTCTTTGGAATGTGGGAGGAAACCGGAGCACCCAGAGAAAACCCAAGCAGTCACAGGGACAACTTCCAAACTCTGCATAGACAACATCCATAGCCAGGATCGAAACCGGTTCATTGGCACTGTAAAAGGCAGCAACTCTACCGACGTGCCATTGTGACTTATGTGGAGGTAGATGCTTATTTGTAATTTCCAGTGGCACATTGTTGATGATTTTCTGGTGACTGTCAAATAAAGTGTTGTCGCATTCATAAGGATGATCCTTTGAAGAAGATATATGAGCAACATCTTGTGCAGCCCCTCGGGATGGCTTGTTTCAGAGTAGACGTGAGATCTACAAGCCGCAGAGAGTTTCAACCATCCTGACGAGGGAGTTTCAATCACGCCGACGCTAGGGCTTTGGATCGCCGTCTGCGGGAGCTTTGATGGCCCCAACTGCGGATGGTTCAACAGCCCCAACCACGGGAGAATAAAGAGGGAGACGATTGGACTTTATTGCCTTCCATCACAGTGAGGAATGTGGGGAGAAGCTGTAGTGGATGTTCGTGTTAAATTTTATTTTATGTGGCTGTGTGTCTTGTTGCTTTTCACTTAGTAAGGCTGTATGGTATCTCAAATTTCACTGCACCTTAATTGGTACATGTGACAATAAACTGACCTTGGAACCTTGAAACCTTGAGAATTGAAGTTTGCCAAAATTGGGATATTTTCCAGAAAATCCACAAAATTGTCTCACGATTCCAGCATCTGCAATTTCTTGTGAGTGTCCACTATGAAAGTATGGTTAGATGTTGTGAGCATCTTTCCCCTGTGGAGGAATCTAAAATTAGACAGGAGCTAATGTCATGTTTTTGTGCAGTCTTTTTCTTCTCACTATCTTGCGCAATTTATGTTTTGTGCTTTGTCTAAGTTTATGCTTCAGTGATGACGCTGCATGTAAGAGCTTCATTGTCCTTGTACCTCATTGTACATGTGCATATGACAATTAAATCAACTTGATGTGAATTCCATAGCGTTGGTGTAGATGGCAGGCTAATCCATTCCAGGGAGCATTTGTACTCTTTAGATGAAAATACTGTATGGTCTCCTCCTGGTTGATTGCCACTCAGAGTGGTTGAAAATGTTGCTACCTGTGTCATGTAACTGTATAGAATAGACCGGAGAGCCCTGAGATCAGGTTTTGCTACCCAAGGCATGTTGAAGGAACTGGCATCCCACAGCGGCCCACATTTCAGGTCAGTGCAGTTTATAACCTTCCTTTTCTATTTGATACACTCAATTCTTGAAAGGATCCTCATTAAATGTATACGGCACTATTTCCCCTTTAAAAATAAGTTGCCGCATAAATTGGTAAATGTTGATAAATTGTTGTACCAGCCAGTGCTGTTCAGTGAGACGCAAGTGCTGGAATCCTGGGTCAAAGATAAACTGTTGGATGAACTCAGCAGGCCAGGCAATAACAGACAAATATACAGACAATCTTTCAGGTCAGGACTCTTTTTCATTCAGGAACCTTTGTTAGTTGAGAGTTGTCTGCTATAAGTACAGGATATTTTATTGATAGAACTTCCACTACTTCTTTCCTTTGGAACTAACAATATTGAAGAACCTGAAAATTAAAAAAATAGAATATTTCTGACTCAGGGTCTAACTGAAAGTATAACTGTTTTACTTTCTATAGGCGCTGCCTGGTGCTGAGAGTCTACAGCATTCTTTGCTCTTGTAACACCCGTCGATAATACAACAGCATATAAAAATGTCCGAATGAACTAATTTAATGGATTTCAGAGAGTTTATCATGTATAAAATGAAGAATAAGTCAAGGTCTTCCACAGTGAACAATGTCCCTTTAAAGTGAGTATTATGGTGTATGGAGATCTTGCTTGTTAAAATTTATTTTCAGAAGTTACCTCAAATCCTCCACAAAATTGTTGTGATTCGAAGCCATTGTGCATTTCTCTTTGCAACTGTGCATTACATATTTGCATATTGTATTAAATAAATTTCCCTGAAATTTCCCCCTAAAGCCATTGGTGGTAAAGTAATTAACCTTGGAGGCTTGTTTGCTTGGATTAAATAATAGCATGCCAGGCAATCAGGAATACAATGTAAAATATATTTGTAAACATAATCTCATCAGTTATTCATTAAGCACTTAGTTTACAGTAAATATTATCATTATATATTGCTTTACCAGTTAGGATTATTTATGCATCTCTGTTTGAAACTCCTGAAAATATTCAACAGCAGGTTGCAATTGCAAAGAAACACCTTCAATGGTTGAAGTCTAACTGAGACAGATTTTTGCCGAACCTCCCCATCAAGGTCAATCAGTTAGTCTTGTGGTATTATTCAAAGACCTTGTTGGAAGATATTTTGGGAACGTCTGCAATACAGAATATTAAAAGATGACAGAATCATCGGAAAGGAAATTACACAACCACAAATTATGGGGAAATAATTTACTACCACTGCATATTTTTCTGAGTGAATAATGCGAAATGCAGAGAAAGAAAAGCAATACCATTGATGAGTTGCCGTGATGGAAATTAAAACATAGATGGGTTACTTTGATGAAATGCTCAGATATTGTCTATTCATCTACCCTTAAGGAGGTGTGCCAAATTGCTTGCCCACTGGGATCCCAGCTGATGTTCCGTTGGCTTTAGTAAGTGATTTGCAAACATTGACTCATTGGGCCAAATTGCCTCCTTCTGTGCTGTAATAATTCTCAATTGCTTTGCACGTACTTCACGGGCTTGCTTGTATGCTGCAGAGGTACCAACTGCAATGTTATTCCCATCGATGAGGATTAGGCTTGAGAATTTTCGGAAGTTCCATACATGAGATTCCATGCCTGCTCTACTTAAATCTAGCAAGCCTTTACACAGCTATGGAAGGATGACTAAACAGCACCAACTCAACAGCAGGCTTCCTGGACTGCAGATTCAGGTGGACAGAGGTGGGCACTTAGGACTTTGTTCACCCTGTCTGAGAGGCTGCAAGAGATATCTGAAAGTATGGAGAGGTCTGTCACTAAACATGCCTGTGGTTTTGCATAGAGTTTGGAGCTTCTTCTTTCTAGCATGGAAGTGGGGACCAGATGCAGGTTAATTCTCCCAGATCCAACCATGGTGAAGGATCCAACAGTTCCATTGTTGTTCTGGAGAAAGCTTCACGGTTTTTGAGTGCTGCAGAGATAGGTTTAGGTTTATTATTGTCACGTTAACTGAGGTACAGTGAAAAGATTTGTATGCATGCTATCCAATCAAATGAGATAATAGTATACAAACTATACTCAAGCCAAAAGCAAGTACAATAGGTGGAGCAAAAGGGAAGATACAGATTGCAGGATATAGTTCTCAGCATTGTAGTGCATCAGTTCCATAGACAAAGTCCAATGTCTGCAATAGGGTAGAAGTGAATCAAACTGTACCCTTAATTATGGAAGGATCATTCAGAAGCCTTATAACGGAGGGGTGAGAAGCTGTTTCTGAGTTTGGTGGTGATCGTTTTCAAGC
The DNA here is from genome assembly GCF_053455715.1 of Rhinoraja longicauda. Classification (NCBI taxonomy): domain Eukaryota; kingdom Metazoa; phylum Chordata; class Chondrichthyes; order Rajiformes; family Arhynchobatidae; genus Rhinoraja; species Rhinoraja longicauda. The sequence continues at coordinate 31,132,767 of NC_135955.1, forward strand.
TTCTGTACGTTCTACCCGACGGGAACAGGGGCTCTAAGGTTCAAAATTCTACATGCTGGAGATCGTCAAAGCGCATTAAGCAATCCATCCCACAGCAGCGTGATGGGACTGTTCTGTGATGGCCCCTGTGAAGCATGAATTTGGTGATTATAGCACCAACGATGCCACTACCACAAATCCATCAGGCCCCTTGCATTTAACCCTCTGCCAGTGAGCGTGATGGTGCAATCAGAAGCCAAGACACCCGAAACAAGAGCTCGGATACAGGGAACTGCAGACGCTGGTTCACAAAAAAAAGACACAAAGTGCTGGAGTAACCCAGCAAATCAGACAGCATTTCTGGAGAACATGGATAGGTAATGTTTCGGGTCGGGACTGAAGAAGGGTCCCAACCAGAAATACCATCTATCCATGTTCCCCAGAGATGCTATCTGATTCACTGAGTTACTCCAGTACTTTGTGTTCTGTTTTAAAAAAAAGAAGAGCTCCATCTTATCACTATTCCCAACCATCTGCAATTTCCTTCATTCCAAGGAAGTAATAATTCATCAGATTGGCAGTGGCCATGAGGGGAGGACTCTTTAACCCTGTCCGTCACACTGTGAGCATCAGATGGGTGGTCCAAGTTTTTAGGCTAATTTTATCTTGCTTTTAAGGCTTCTTCAGTCTGGAAAGTGAGTTGCCCTCGATGGCAATATTGCCTGCATTGATGAATGGGATGGTTTACCCAATAGATTTATCCTCCTTCTTTGATAGGACAGTCCATAACCAGCAAGTCCAGCGACTCCAACTGAAATCACTGAAATGATGTCACTGGGATAATGACCCAGATTTATGGCTATACCAAGATAACGTGGATCTTGAAACCTTGGAACATGTATTACATTTAGGCGGAGGCACAAGAGTTCATTTTCATTACATTCAAGTCTTTCATGACAAAAGCACATTCATATTTGTAACCTCAGGCCATACCTCCCCAATATTTATCCTTTTTCACAGTGCAGCTACATGCCCAACATTTACAACTGCCCTTGAGCTGTTCGAGAGCTGTGTTTTGATGAGAAACTTGCTGGAGCATTTCAGAGAACAGTAAGAGTCAACATTCTATAATCTTATGAGACTGACCAGGTAAGGACAGCAGACTTCTTTCACTAAAGAACAAACAAATGAGTTTTTAGGATAATCCACTCGTTTAATGTGTCGGAAAGAACTGAAGATGCTGGTTTAAACCGAAGACTCATTAGTTCAATAGACGTCATTACAGGCAACCTTTGTTCTCTGCAGGGATTTACAGAGATACCGCATGGGAACAGGCCCTTTAGCTCACTGAGTCCAACTGACCACCGATCACCCGTTCACTCTAGTTCTATGTTATCCTACTTTCCCATTCCAAACACTGGAGGGGAATTTACAGAGGCCAATTAACCAACAAAACTGCATGTCTTTGGGATGTGGGATGATTTTGTTGATTTGTTCATCCGTAACTGAAAACTAGTATCAGCACAAGTCATTCCAACATGACAACCATTCAAGTAACGGAAATCCGCCATTGCAGAATTCTCAAATCACCACCCAAAAAGTTGAGATGTGCAATACAATACAATACAATACAATACAATATATCTTTATTGTCATTGTACAGGGGTACAACGAGATTGGGAATGCGCCTCCCATACGATACAATAAATGAATTAGCTAGTCAGTATTAATTTAAACAACCCAACGAAACAAATTGTAACAGTTTTAAAACAGAATAAAGTGCAAGTAGATCTGTGCCGGATCACTGTGCGATGTGACCATCCGGCTCAGCAGGACCGGTTCATAGCAGCTATGGCCCTGGGGATGAAGCTGTTCCTGAGTCTGGAGGTGCGGGCATAGAAGGCCTTGTATCGTCTGCCCGATGAAATTTGTCGCCACCGAACCTCTGTGAAAAAGAAGCAAAATTCATTTTTGTTTCACATCGCATTTCTTGAAGCATGTTCAGATAATTAATTATGGAAAATCGTAATGAGAACTGGCTTTGAGGAGCATACCAGCGGCACAGGGGTGCAGCTGGTTGAGCTGCTGCTTCACAGCACCAGAGACTCAGGTTTGATCCTGACCTGTCTGTCTGTGCCGAATTTCCACCTTCTCCCTGTGATCACACAGATTTCCTCCAGGTGCTCCGGTTTCCTCACACATCCCAAGGACATGTGGGTTTGTATGTTAATTGGCCTCTGTAAATTGCCCCTAGTGTGTAGGGAGTAGGAAAGTGAAATAACATCGAACTGGAGTGAATGGGTTGGTCCGAGTGGTCAGCGTGGACTCGGTAGGTCAAAAGGCCTGTTTCCATGCTCTAAACTAAAGTAAACTTGTATCAGAATAGAAACAGATGACTAAACGGTCCAGGTTATTCAGAATAAATATACGTGACATTAATTCATTTGACCCCCATCATTGTTTGTTGAGTTAACAGACGGAAATGTATCGAAGTAGTAACTGGGATTAATTGTATTTGTTCACACACAATATTATGAGTAGATCATTTTATAATGTCAGAATTAGTGCTCCTTATGTTAAATGGCTGAAACTTGATAGAGCAGCATACATCTTTTGTCGACAAATCTATTTGCTTTGATTAATGCCTGTAGTTAATACAAGAGGCACATTGGAGTAATATCTTTGTTGGCTATTCATCAAAATTCCTTTGTATAAACGACAGCATTTCTGCCTTTATTAACCAAACATTTATGACCGAGCTTTACTCTCACTGTTTCACTACCTTGTGCTAATGCCTGATGTAATTGTTATGTGTCAATACATCAGATCAGATGCTAGTGAGAATAAATGGATGAAGAACAGTTGACTAACTACTACCGACACACAGCACTGCTCATATGAAGAACAAGTGTAATCTATTTTTAATAACTCTACGCATTTTAATCAAACAATACAGACCTGTAACAGGTGTAACAGTGACAGTGAATGGTGGAGCAGTGTCCGAGTGCAGGGTTAAGAGTGCAGCAGGAGTTTTTGATGGTGCACTAAAAGTTTAATGATGGGATTACAAATTTCTGTGATCAGCTCTCATTCCAGAATGCTTTGCTGACCTGCTGTGTTTGAGCACACAGGAGGCCAGTTAGACTCTGAACTGCACTGCTAACCTTAGTAACATCAGGTGCAGAGACTCTGATTTTATTGGAGTGGGCATGAATGTTTGAGAGGGCAGCACCGTTGTAGAGCAGGTGATGTTGCTGCCACACTGTTCCAGCTAGCCTGGTTTGACCCTGACTTTGGGATTGGCTGTGTGGAGTTTCAACGTTCCCCATGTGTCCCCATCGGTCAGTCTGCTGCATCCCAAAGATGTGCGGGTAGGTTAAGTGGCCATTGTAAATTACTCCTGAATGCTAGTGGTTTGGGAAGAGCTCTGCCCAAGACCGCAAGAGATAGCAGGGAGTTGTGCACGTCGTCCAATCCATTACACAGACTGGACTCCCCACCATCGATTCCTAATGCACTTCATACTGCCTCAGGAAAGCAGCCAACATAATCAAGGACCTTTTTTTACCCCAGTCATTCATTGGGCAGAGGATACAAAAGCTTGAAAGCACATCCCATTAGATTCAGAAACTGCTTCTTCCCCTCTGTTATCTCAATAAACTGGGGCACAGTCCCAATCTTCCTTGCTAAGGACATTGGACTTTTTCTCTGAAAATGTAATGCAACACCAGTGACATGATCGCAACACAAAGACATGTCAACCACTATCATTTTAATTCTGAAAATGAAATATTCACCTACAGGAGTGGCACAGAGGTAGTGTTGGTGCCTTAAAGTGGCAGAGACCCAGATTCTTGCCTGTACGAAATTTGTACTTTTTCCCCGAGACCTGCGTGGGTTTTCCCCCCAGGAGTTCCGGTTTCCTTCCTCACTCTAAAGACATACAGGTTTTTTAGGCTAATTGACTTGGTATAATTTTAAATTGTCCCCAGTGTGTGTATGATAGTGTTAGTGTATGGAGGTCACTGGTCAGCATGGACTCGGTGGGCAGAAAGGCCTGTTTCTGTGCTCTATCTCTAACATCTAAAGTAAGGTCTAAAGTTTAAAGTTCTCTAATTGCGTTGTATCTCTAAACTAAACTAAACTAAACTAAACTAAACTAAATTAAGGTCCCCTCCTCGTGAAAGAAAATTCAACAGGTAAAAATTGATGAAGGTCTATATTCTCTACTGAGTTGCCTCCCATTTAGACCTGATTACCCAATTCTGGACATGAGTTCCTTAACAGGAGTATGTTTATCATCATGGACCATGGAAGAGGCCCGTGTTAAATCCCACTCCAAGTTTATGTTGGAGCTTATGTTTAACATTTCCTTTTGAAGGACAACACCAGAATTATCTTGGTGTAAGGAAGTTGTATCTGTTTTTAATACAAGCTTCAATCAGTTGCACTCCATAAAATGTCAGGAAGATGTAACATATGGTAGTCATCACTTCCAAATCTTTATATGTTCAGCAACGCCAGAAAGAACAATGTACACTTACCCGATATGTTGAATCAAGCCCTTCCATCTGCCATGGAATATACTCTGGGTATTTAAAGGAAGTCTTTCATTGGAGGCCTGGTTACATTATCTGCAGTTTATTAATTTGTCATCGATCAACTTGCGACAAAGTGCAAAAGAAAACACCGGACTGAGAGCAAGCCAATAATGAAGGGAGCAGAGAAAATGGAACGGAATCTCTCGGATAAGGGCAGTGGAAGGGCAATATTCCCGATGAACAGGGAGGGCCCATTGTGAACAACTCTGCACGGGAAACATACACACATATATTTAATCCAGACATTTAGGTAAAAAGTTCTTTTTAAACAACAGATGTGTCTGGCTTTCGGTGTAATTAATGAAATTACTGAAGCACATGCCCTTGAAGCGTGTGATTTCTGAGCATGCCATTTTGGTTGTGGCACTGGAAGCCAGCAACTAATCAAACCACCCCCAAGATAATGACCATTTAATTCTCCTCAGTCAATTACCAAGCTGCTTAACCAGAGAAAAATTCAAACAGTTCACTGCTGCTTTGGAAAAGTACTTGTTGAAGTGGCTGGACTCCAAGATCGCAAGAGTAGATTAAGCAGGAGGCTATTTGAAATGTGGTGGCCTCTTTGTGAAGTGACTGTGGTGGATTTTGAGTCCAGCAGACAAATCTATAAATCAGCTTACAGTCTTGGCAACGTGCCCCTCATAAACTGAAACAAGACAATGTCCCATTAAAGGACTTGGCTGATGCTTGTTATTACCTGAAACAGGCACCAGTGCTTTGTAACAAGATAGCACTGCAGACACCATTGGCCTTATGGGCCTCCCCTTCAATGATGGTCCAAGCACGGTGAGAGGCTTCATAATATGGATATGCTATTAAACTCTGATGATCATGTTGGCCTTCATAGGGCGAGGTTTTGAGTATTGGAGCAAAGAGGTCCTACTGCAGTTGTACAGGGCCATGGTGAGACCGCACCTGGAGTATTGTGTGCCGTTTTGGTCTCCTAATCTTGATGATCCTGGCAGCCTTTTTGAGACGGTGCCTGCTGTAGATTACTTTGACGGTAGGAGGTCAGTGCCTGTGATACTGGGAATGATTGGGATGGGTCTCGACTTGAAACGTCGACTGTTCATTTCCCTTCACAGATGCTATCAGACGTGCTGAGTTCCTCCAGCTCCTCTCCATTTTTTTGCTACAGATACCAGCACCTGCTTTTCCGTGCCTCAAGTGTTACCTGCTTTAGCATGAGCCACTGAATGCATGGCAATGCATTTCCAGTGTGAAGACCAGTTATGCCTGCAGTTGGGGGGTCTCTAGGGTTCCTTCTGAAAGTCTTCCTGATGTAATGGACGCCTGAAATGTCAAGCCACGCCATTTCTATCTGCAACTCTGCAAGAAAATCCCAAATGGTCATGAGGGGCTGAGTCTAGGAGTGCATGTACATTACTCACCACAATATAGCATTTACTTAAGCACTGCAGAAGGTATAAAACAATTGGTAGACTTTTATGTGGTATTGGAGTCTGGATTAGGAAGAGCTGTTCAAACTTGAAAGGCTGATAATTAATGCAGAAAAAAATATATCCAGGCATTAACCTGATATAAGTATATAAAATGATGAAAGACATACATAGGATAGATTGTCAGAGTATTTTTCCCAGGGTGGAAATTACATGCACTAGAGGCCATAGCATTAAGATGAGAGGGGGAAGGTTTAAAAGAGATATTCCGGTCCAGTTTTTTAGACAGAGAGTGATAGTTGCCTGGAATGTGCTGCCAGACAAAGTGGTGAAAACAGATGTGGCCATGGTGTTTACAGGGCATTTAGGCAAACACATAAACAGGAAGATGATAGAGGGATAGAGACAATTACAGGCAAATGAGATTAGTTTAGATTGGCATCATGGATGGCACAGACAGATGGGCCAAAGGGACTGACACTGTGTGTTCACTCAAATCGCATCAAAGGACAAGGTCATGAGGATTCTGACTGGTGAATATCAAGTTCAGGACAAATATCAGAATGTCTTTGGTCATTCAAAAATAGTTCAATACATGCAATAGACTGGCAGATAGGACTGTTGTGCAAGAGTCCTAAAATCACAATCTAATCAGCTTTGGTTTTGTGGGTGACATTTTGAGCCACAAGGTTGAAGATTCATGAATTAGTCCTTGGAGTTGATCGCAAACATCTCCATTGGCACTTTAAAGCAGTAAAATCAACTACAACACAGCTAGATGTGACCTAAACCAAGGCTTCATCCATTTTTTTAATAAAGTAGACTGCTCTAAATAAACCTGGTTCTGTCTTCAGTTATATTGCTCAGTTCAAATAATTGTAAAAGGTGACATGCTAAGCTTTCTGCTGTGTGCATGATCATGCTTTGTACAAGATGTTGTGTTTCTATATAGAAGATAGAGCAAAGGGCAGACAGCATAGGAACAGGCCCTTCAGCTCACAATGTCTACGCTGTACATGGTGCTAAGTTAAACTAATCTCCTCACCCTGCATATGATCCATATCCTCCTTTCACTGCAAATGCATACACCCATCTGAAAGCCTCTTAAATACCACCAATGTGTCAATAACCATCCTATCAACAACTAGAGAACGGTCCTGAGCAACTATCTACTTCAATGGAGCACCTATCTTTAATCGGATTATATTGGACTTTATCTTGCACTAAACGTTATTCTCTTTATCATATATCTGTACACTGTGGATGACTCGATTGTAATCAAGCGTAGGCCTGGTTAGCCTGACTGGTTAGCATACAACAATAAAATGTTGTGTACCTTGGTGGCAATAAACTAAACTCACTAAACTAATCATATCTGCCTCCAGCACCACCCCTGGCAGCAAGTTCCAGGCATCCACCACTCTGTGTAACAAAACTGTCTGCAAATCTCCTTTAAACATTGCCCCTCTCACCTCAAAGCTATTCCCTCAAGTCTTTTCACATTTCCAAATGATGGATTTAACTACATCTCAAAAGTTCTTAATTTGTCCAAACGACAACACAGTCCCACAGGATTGTAACTGGTGCAATATAATTGCAAGTAACCTTCTTTGCAAAATATTTTAAATAGCAGCTTATTGCTGTTTGTGTGGTGAGGGCGATAAATTGTGTTCCAGCTGAATGAGCTGGAATGAGCTGCCCTGTTTCCTCAAATCTTGCAATCTTATAGATGTTAAATGATGCATGCTTCCAGAGGCTATTGGCAGCACATGTGGCCTCAGTTGTTGCTTTGCTTTTGCACTTACTGCTGGTGTCATTCCACAGTGTGCTCTGAAGGTCCTTGTTTCAAATCTACTTGGGACTTTGAGTGTTAACAGGAATGGCCTCAGTGCCCCATTGTAATCATGTTTCCCACTGACTGGTTAGCATGCTACAAAAGCTTTTCACTGTACACGTATCCAGAAGTCCGCCCGTGCCACACGTCGATCTTCACTCATGAACACTCACCATCGGGATGAGGTGTGGGAGGGTCTGTGGAACATTTCTCAAGTATTATGAGTCACTGGCTTTGTGCAAAAAAGTAAGGGAATTTTGAAGTTCATTCAGGAAACCCTGTAAATCTCTCAGGGATGCTAGAAAAGGTCAGTGAAAATGAATGGGAAAACTCCAGACCGCCTCAGTTTCCTTACAAAAAATCCCAAATAAAGCTTGCTTGATGCAAGAATAAGTGGGTGAACAGTTTGCGCAACGCGGAACATATTAATTAGATGGTTACTCAGAGACTATTTTTAGTCCATGTGTTCTTGCAGTCATCTTACACTTCCTTCCTGACTGTTTTTAGTTTTAAGCTCCTTACGTCTGCACAGTGGCCACAGTATCTAAGGCCTGTTCTTAGACCTCCTCTGCCAGGACACGAGCCTCTCTGGTTTTGGTCATTTCTTCTTTCCCGAGAGTAATGTATTTCAGGTCCACCATTTTTTCCACTTGCCAGCTACCTTTCTCTTCAGGTTGCATAATCTACAACTCTTTGTTGTCTCAGCTAATCACCTACCAGCCTCTGTCACTATCTCCACCTCTCCCTGCCCCAGCTGGCTCCATCTGCCCATCAGTACCCTCCTGGATCCAGCTATCATTTCCACCTCCTGGCTCACTGCTCTCTCTCGCCTCTTTATATTGGTTTTCTCCTCTTTACACCCTCAGCCCTGAATGTGGGGTCGCGATCAGAAATATAACAAATGTTCCCTTGCTCCACAGATGCTGCTTGCCCCCCCCCGGGTTCCTCCAGCAGCTTGTTTTTATTTCCAAAGAAGGCATATGGCATGCCCTGCCTTCATCATTTGTGGCATTGAGTTTAAGAGTCAGGAAGTCTTTATAAAACTTTGGTTCAGCCAATATATTTTGGAGTATTGTGTGTGGTCCTGGTCACCCCATTGCAGGCATAATGTGGAGGATTAGGAGAGAGCGCAGAAGAAGTGTACCAGAAAGTCGTCGGGATTAGAGGGTATTACATATAAGGTGACGTTGGAAAAACTTGCATTGTGTACTCTGGAGTGGTGTGGATGGGGTCAACAGTCAAAACCTTTTTTTCCTGGGTATAAATGTCAAGGACTGCAGGGAATTAAATTCAGATGGGTAAAGTTTAAAGGAGATGTGCAAGGCTAGATTTTTATGCAGAGATTGGTGGATGCCTGAAAAATGCTGTCGGGGACAGTGGTGGAGGTAGATATCATAGTGGCACATTAGAAGCTTTTGAAAGGTACATGGATATTCAGGGATGGAGGGATAGGGATTACATGCAGGCAGAGTCGGTAACTTTAACTTGGCATCATGTTTGGCACCGTAACTGTGGCCCGAAAGGCCTGTCTGTACCTGTGCTATATCTGCCAGGACATGAACCTCTCTGGTTTTGGTCATTTCTTCTTTCCCGAGAGTAATGTATTTCAGGTCCACCATTTTTTCCACTTGCCAGCTACCTTTCTCTTCAGGTTGCATAATCTACAACTCTTTGTTGTCTCAGCTAATCACCAACCAGCCTCTGTCACTATTTCTACCTCTGTATCTATATTCTATGTCCCATCCCTTAAGCTTAGTTTAATTTAGTTTAGTTTAGAGATACAGTGTAGAAACAAGCCTTTCAGCCCACCGAGTCCTCGCCGACCAGTGATCACCCCGTATACTAACACTATCCTACACACTAGGGACAATTTACAATTTTACCAAATCCAATTAACCTACAAACCAGGATGTCTTTGGAGTGTGGGGGTAAACCGGAGCTCCCATAGGAAACCTACATGGCCATATGGAAGAACGTAAAAATGCTGTACAAACAGCACCCATAGTTAAGATTGAACCCGGGTCTCTGGCGCTATAAGGCAGCAAATCTATCACTATGCCACTGTACCAGAATGGAAGTTGCACGTATGAGCTTTAGACTAGAGATACAGCATGGAAGCAGGCCCTTCGGCCCACCAACCAGCGATTACCCCATACACTAACATTATCCTACACACTAGGGAAAATGTTCAATTTTGGAGAGTGGGATGAAACTGAAGCACCTGGAGAAAACCCACGTGGTCACAGTGAAGAGCATACTAACTTTGTACAGACAGCACTCGTAGTTTGTATTGAACCCAGGTCTCTGGCACTGTGAGGCAGCAGCTCTACTGCCATGTCACCATGCCGCCCTTGTACTATAATCCACTGCCAGTTGTAACCATCTTGATAAAGATTCAGAGAGCGATTAGCGTATCCACCTGAAGCTGGCTGGTTATACAGTGTTTAAAACTGTGAGTCCGCACAGGAGAACGTTCACATTGCATGATGTGGGACTGACCTCAGAGTATGCTCCATCCACAGTTTTATCAGCTCCATCTATGACTGTTCCTTTGTTTCAGGTGCAGTGATTTCACAATTTCTTCTCCCAGGGTGAATGCTACAAAGTCTCTCCTCTGCTGACAAATCAAATTGTGCTTTAATGAGGCTTGGGAATGTGGAGTGCCTGTGTTTCTGGCTTGGCATGGCATGTTCATCCACGCTTACATTCATTTACTCTATTCTTTATTTTTAAACAACTGCTTTTGGATTGAGGTTCCCAGTTTCTTGCCAAATGTGATTTACAATCTTTGAACAAAGCCATTGTTGATTAACGTGTGTGCTTAAAGTTAACGTGCAGCTACTTAAAGTGTAATTTTAGAAGAGGTTGTTTTTTTCTCCCGCGTGGACAATGCACAACAGGATGTATTAACTTGTAGAGAAACTAAACACCGAAGCTTTTCAGTAAATTTGCCAAATTAATTTCCGCAAATTGTGCCACGTCCCAAGAAACACACGAGCTATATTCACTCAGAAATGAAAATCACTGTGTTTCTGCACAGTCCAAAGCAGAGCTGAGGGGCAATGCTCTTGGGGTACATTTCTCTGTAAATTGGGACAAAGGATTAAAGGAGGAGTACCATTAGATAGTTGTGAAAGTCTGTCCACAATATGGAGATGAGATCCCAGATATAACTCTAATATATAACAATGTCCATAAACTTTTTTACATTTTTTTAGAGATGCAGCATGGAAACAGGTCCTCTGGCACACCAAGTCCACACCGATCAGCGATCACCCATACACTAGTTCCATCCTACACATTAGGAGCAATTTGCTGAAGCCAAATAACCAACTGAACGATTCAAACCAATGATTGAAAAGACTCGGCTTGTATTCACTGGAATTTAGAAGGATGAAAGAGGATCTTATTGAGACATATACAATTATAGAAGGACTGGACAAGCTAGATGCAGGAAAAATGTTCCCAATGTTGGGCGAGTTCAGAACCAGGGCCACAGTCTTTGAATAAAGGGGAGGCCATTTAAAACTGAGGTGAGAAGGAACTTTTTCACCCAGAGTTGTGAATTTGTGGAATTTTCTGCCACAGAGAGCAGTGGAGGCCAAATCACTGGATGGATTTAAGAGAGAGTTAGATAGAGCTCTAGGGGTTAGTGGAATCTAGGGAAATGGGGAGAAGGCAGGCACGGGTTATTGATCGTGGATGATCAGCCATGATCACAATGAATAGTGGTGCTGGCTCGAAGGGCCAAATGGCCTCCTCCTGCACCTATTTTCTATGTTTCTATGTTTCTATGTAACAAACCTGCACCTCTTTCGAATGTGGGAGGAAACTGGAGCAACTGAAGAAAGCCATTAATGTTACAGGGAGAACATACAAACATGTGTGGAGACAACACGTATAGTCAGGTTGGAGCCTGGGTCTCTGGTGCTGTAAGGCAACAACTCTACTGCTGTATCACCGTGTGCCGCCCACGGAACTGACAGAAATTACGTTTTTCAAGTCAGGTGAGGTCAAGTGAGTTTATTATCACATTTACAAGTAGAGTAAAGTAAAGGTGCAATAAAAACCTTGCTTGCAGCAACATTATAGACTCAGATATTCATGATTTTCCTCATGATGTTTCCATGGAAAAATCTTGCAATAGTTCAGCATGGAGGTCAAATATTCCCCTCAGACTAACGCAGCCATGGTCTCACCATCACAACTCCAAACATCTGGTTTCCACACATGTACCACCATGGAAATATGATTCGGACATTTTATTTAAAAGGTGACTGTTGAAAAGACATATGGATAAATATATGGATCGGAAGGGTTTAGAGGGTTATGGACGAATGCAGGCAAATGGGTCTGGGCTGATATGCCAACTTGGCTGGCATGGACAAGGTGGGCTGAAGAGCCTGTTTCCATATAGTATGGCTCTCTGACTCCACGTGTCGACAATATGAAGACAGAAAATACTGGGAATGCTCAGAAGGTTGGCCAGCATCTGTGGAAGATAAATAGAATTAAAGTCAGGGAGCTGAGCCTGAAACATTAACTCAGTTTCTCGTTCCACGGAGGTTACTTGACTTGCTGTGTGCTTCTATCATTTTCTGGTTTTATTTCTGATTTTGAACATCTGTTTTTCTGCTATAATTTTCATTGACCTTTTCAGTTGCTTGATGCATCTATGAATCTACTTCAAGCAACTGAATAAGGTCAATGAAAATTAAGCATTTGTGAATTGCAAGGCTATGGAACTAGCGCAGAAAGTGGGAACAGGCTGGGTCGCTTCTTGTTAACCTTCACAATCATTCTGGGCTCAATGGCTTCCTTCTGCATCATAACATGTTCTTTTGTCCTAAGACTCTTTGCTGTTCCACTATATCATGCAAAACCAGTCTCACTCTCCCCTTCCACTCCATCCACACTTCACACTGCCTCCGGAAGCAAGCCAAGGACAGTGCTAAGAACCACTCACACCTCGGTCATTCTTCCTCTCCCCTCACCCATCGGGCTGAAGGTACACAGGTTTGAAAGCATGAACCACCAGATTCAACACACAGTTTTTTCTCCACTATTATCAGATTCTTGAACGGACCTCTCACATGTTATGGGGCCTATTCCCAACCCTCCAGTCTACCTAATTGTGCATGTTAGACCTTTTGTTTATCGACAATTGTTTGTAGCTGTGGTACTGGATTCTGCACTTTGTTTCCTTTCTCTTTGCACGACCTGTTGCACCCATGAATGGTTTTTTATTGTATTGTAGTGGGCCAAGTAGGCCAAAATAACGACAAGTAGGCAAGGTTAACGAAAGCGTGTTTACTGTATCTCTGGAACTCCAAAAGGGAGGAGAGTCATGCGGTCCTTGACCTTTATACTCCCGGCCGAAGTCCGCCTCCTTGGCTCGACCCATTCCCGTGCCGAGGGGTCGTGAGTGGTATGGCCCGACCCTCGGGAGCCGCCACAGGACCCCCCCCCAGAACCAGAGGCACGAAGCGCACCGGTGGTCGCACTAGTCGACCGAACCGTGTACGGTACCCGTCCGACGGGGGGTTTGGCGGGGGCTCAGCTGAAGGGACAACCGGGGGGGCTGGCGGGGGCAGAGAAGGGGGTACAAATACCGGTCGAGATGAGGGGATCGGCGGGTGCGGTGTTGGAGGCACTTGTAAAGGGGGGCGCCCGCGCGGCCGAGGCTGTGCAACCCGCACCGGCTGGTCAATGTCCAAGTGCGCTGGCTTGAGGCGATTAATTGACACGGCCTCCGGTCGGCCCTCCATGTCCAACACAAAAGTTGTCTCACCGTGCTTCAGCACCTTGAAAGGGCCCTCATAAGGTCTCTGAAGCTGTGCTCGATGGGCGTCGCGGCGGAGAAAAACGTAGGCACAATCTCGAAGGGCCAATGGGACGTGCGGGTGGAACGTCCCATGGTGAGACGTAGGGACGGGTGCCAGTTTTCCCACTCGCTCACGAAGGCGCTGTAGGGTGGACGAGGACGGTTCCTGCTGCCCCGGCGATGAGGGCACGAACTCCCCGGGCACGGTGAGCGGCGACCCGTAGACGAGCTCGGCTGATGACGTTGCGAGGTCCTCCTTGGGTGCCGTCCGGATGCCTAATAAGACCCACGGCAGTGCGTCCATCCAATCGGGGCCGGAAAGTCGTGCCTTCAACGCAGCCTTGAGCTGCCGGTGGAACCTCTCCACCAGGCCGTTAGCCTGCGGATGGTAGGCCGTGGTGTGGTGAAGCCGAACCCCTAACAGCTCAGCCATGGCTGACCACAACTCAGAGGTGAACTGTGGTCCCCGGTCTGATGTAAGGTCCACCGGCACCCCAAAGCGTGCGATCCAATTTGCAGCCAACGCTCGAGCACACGTGGCCGTGGACGTGTCGGTCAATGGTATGGCCTCTGGCCACCGGGTGAACCTGTCAACCACCGTGAGGAGGTGAGTAATGCCCCTCGAAGTCGGGAGGGGACCCACAATGTCCACGTGCAGGTGGTCAAATCGGCGGTTTGGCAGACCGATTTGCTGGAGAGGCGCCCGGACGTGGCGCTGGATCTTCGCCGTCTGGCACGCGATGCAGGTGCGGGCCCAATTGCCAACCTGCTTGCGGAGACCGTGCCACATGAACCGTGTGGCCACCAGTGCGACTGTCGTCCGGATGGATGGGTGAGCCAACCCGTGGATTACATCGAAAATCCGCCTGCGCCAGGCAGCAGGCACGATGGGGCGTGGTTGGCCCAATGACACGTCGCACAAAATTGTCGCTCCATTGGGGCCGAGAGGGACATCCTCAAGGCGGAGGCCGGAGATGGCAGTCCGGTAGGCGGGTATCTCGTCGTCCACCAGTTGAGCCACCGCCAGGGCTGAATAGTCAATGCCAGGCGCCACATCCAAAACCACCTCGACGGCGGGGCGCGACAACGCGTCGGCCACCCGGTTTTCTTTCCCCTCCACGAAACGGATGGAGGTTGTGTACTCTGAAATGTACGCCAACTGACGCTGTTGTCGGGCGGACCACGGGTCTGCAACCTTCGTGAAGGCGAAAGTTAGTGGCTTGTGGTCCGTGAATGCTGTGAACGGACGTCCCTCCAGAAAGTAGCGGAAGTGTATAGATTTTTTTTAGCATACTAAAGAAAGATTTTTCAGTGTATCTCGGTATACAGCAGAATAAACCAATACCAAACTGTTTCACGCACTATTAAGTCATTTTTGAAATATAACTACATTTCAGGGAATAAATCAATGGAATTTTGCACAGCAAGCTGCCATAGACTGCATTGGAATACCGATAAGCTGATGTGTTTCAGGCACTGTTATGTATTACGAACCAGAACACTTCAAACTATGCGACAGCATCTTTTCCATTTACTGAGAGAACATTAATATCTCATCCGAATGATGCCAAATCTGATGCACTTCAAACACCCTCAGTATGGCCCTAATGGTATCATGGCCTTCTCTTGGGACTGACTTTACTGCAGTTTCCTCAGAACCAATCCCCTTACAGTGCTCTGATCTCTCAGTGCAGCTATTCTGACAGCACACCATGGCCCTGAGTTTTGTATCGATAAAATGATGTGAGGCATAGATATGGTAGACAGTCAGAATCTTTTTCCCAGGAGATGTGTGAGACTTTTACACATAGTAGTGAGTGCCTGGAATCCGCTTCTGGGGGTGGCGGTTGAAACAGATAGGTTGGTGACATTTAAAAGACTTTAGATAGGCATATGGATATGCAGGGAATGGAGAGATATGCGTATGTGCAGGGGAATAAGCATTGGTCTTGGTCTCAGGTTCGGCATAGACATTGTGGGCAGAAGGACAGGTTCTTGTGCTATACTGTTCTGTGACTGTAAAGTTCTCCGTTGTTACTGCTCCCTCAACAGTGCAGGGTTCTTTCGGTGCTGCACTCCAGCTATGCAGTGCTACCTTTGCATGGCTAGATATTGTGTCCAAATTGCTAGAGCAGGGCTTGATTCCATAACTTTCTAATACCAAGGTATGTAACAGTAATAATACTGTGGGCAAGCAGCCATGGGAAATCTGCCCTAGAGAGCATCAATTAAACAGATGCAAGTTAAGTTCGGAACATCTGTATTTCAGAACATTTTGATTCTGCCAAAATGCAATTCTCAGTGTATGCAAAAGCAACAATTAATGTGCCTGGATATAATATAATTGTTCCAACTTTTGAAATTGAATTCTATAAAATAGTTACTTCACCATAAAACTGGATCATGAATGTTGTTGCGTTATTGAAAATATCGCATGGATTTGTAATTGTTTTTCCAGAATGGGAACTGCCCACCCTAATCTGCTTAATCTAGCCGTGATTCTGATTCATTCTCTGCGTAATTCACAATGTTCTCTGAAGTGAATTATAAAGGTGTTCCGATGTGAGAACTGGAAAACTGGTGAGAAATTCAGCCTACTTATGATCAGTTTAAACTTCTGCCTTCTCACTAGTTCTAAGTTATCTCACTTTTACATCCTCTATCTACACACAAGGGGTAATTTACACAGTATCAATTAACTTGCAAACCCATAACGTCTTTATGGTGTGGGAGGTAACCAGAGCACCCGGTGGAAGCCCACGCAGTCACAGGGAGAACGTACAAACCCCACACAGACAGTACCCGAGGTCAGGGTTGAACCTAGGTTTCTGCTTAGGCAGCAGGTCTACCAGCTGTGCCACTGTGCCTCCCTAAATGCAAACATAAGAGTGATCTCCACTGATGCTCAGAGAGAGTTCTTGGATTGCAGTAGATTTTTATCCACTCTTTCACCTCTGCTTGTATTGGGATTAGGGGGCTGACATGGATAGAAAATAGGTTGGCAAACAGGAAACAAAGAGTAGGGATTAACGGGTCGCTTTCAGAATGGCAGGCAGTGATTAGTGGGGTACCGAAAGGCTCGGTGCTGAGACCGCAGCTATTTACAATATACATTAAAGACTTGGATGAAGGGATTAAAAGTAACATTAGCAAATTTGCAGATGACACAAAGCTAGGTGGCAGTGTGAACTGTGAGGAGGATGCTATGAGGATGCAGATGACTTGGACAGTTTGTGTGAGTGAGCAGATACATGGCAGATACAGTTTAATGTGGATAAATGTGAGGTTATCCACTTTGGTGGTAAGAACAGGAAGGCAGGTTATTATCTGAATGATGTCGTTAGGAAATGGGGAAGTACAAAGAGATCTGGGTGACCTTGTTCATCAGTCACTGAAAGTAAGCATGCAGGTACAGCAGGCAGTGAAGAAAGTTAATGGCATGTTGGCCTTCATGACAAGAGGAGTTGAGTATAGGAGCAAAGAGGTCCTGCTGCAATTATACAGGGCCCTAGAGAGACCGCACCTGGAGTAAGGTGTGCAGTTTTGGTCTCCAAATTTGAGGAAGCACATTCTTGCCATTGAGGGAGTGCAGCATAGGTTCACTAGGTTAATTTCCGGAATGGAGGGACTGTCGTATGTTGAAAGACTGGAGTGACTGGGCATGTATACACTGGAATTTAGAAGAATGAGAGGGGATCTTATTGAAACATATAAGTAGTGTAGGAAAATAACTGCAGATGCTGGTACAAATCGAAGGTATCACAAAATGCTGGAGTAACTCAGCAGGTCAGGCAGCATCTCTGGAGAGAAGGAATAGGTGACGTTTCGGGTCGAGATCCTTCTTCAGACTGATGTCAGGGGGGCGGGACAAAGGAAGGATATAGGTGGAGACTGGAAGATAGAGGGAGAACTGGGAAGGGGGAGGGGAAGAGAGGGACAGAGGAACTATCTAAAGTTGGAGAAGTCAATGTTCATACCGTTGGGCTGCAAGCTGCCTAAGCGCAATCCGCCGGGCAGCTTACAGCCCAAGCGCAGCCCAGCGGTATGAACATTGACTTCTCCAACTTTAGATAATTCCTCTGTCCCTCTCTTCCCCTCCCCCTTCCCAGTTCTCCCTCTATCTTCCTGTCTCCACCTATATCCTTCATTTGTCCCGCCCCCCTGACATCAGTCTGAAGAAGGATCTCGACCTGAAACGTCACCCATTCCTGCATTGAAACCTATAAGATTATTAAGGGATTGGACACACAAGAGGCAGTAAACATGTGTCCAAAGTTGGGGGAATCCAGAACCAGGGGCCACAGTTTAAGAATAAGGGGTAGGCCATTTAGAACGGAGATGAGGAAAAACTTTTTCACTCAGAGAGTTGTAAATCTGTGGAATTCTCTGCATCAGAAGGCAGTGGAGGCCAATTCTCTGGAAGCTTTCAAGAGAGAGTTAGATAGAGCTCTTAATGATAGCGGAGACAGGGGGTATGGGGAGAAGGCAGGAACGGGGTACTGATTGTGGATGATTAGCCATGATCACATTGAATGGCGGTGCTGGCTCGAAGGGCTGAATGGCCTACTCCTGCACCTATTGTCTATTGTCTACTGCTAGGAACTTAAATAGCTCCAATAGACACCAAAAGCTGGGGTATCTCAGTGGGACAGGTAGCATCTCTGGAGAGAAGGAATGGGTGATGTTTCGGGAGATCCCAGAACATCACCCATTCCTTCTCTCCAGAGATGCTGCCTGTCCCACTGAGTTACTCCAGCTTTTTGTATCTATCTTCAGTTTAAACCAGCATCTGCAGTTCCTTCTTACTCACTTAAATATCTTCGCTGGAATGAGAGTCGGCAATTGTACAGAGTATGAAAGCATGCTTAATCCATGCCCAGTGTAGGTGTTGTACACACGACACAAAGAAATCTCATTCTTGTTTGGTAATTGATTTTACGCCTCAATTCAATTGCACCATGCACAGACCCGATGCATTAGGATTTCCAGGTGCGTATGCTGGGATACACATAGGAATCGTCTTTCTGTGGACAGACCTGCTGAAATATTTTCACTCCGCAAAGAGAATTGTCCCTTGCCCGAGATTTTAAAGTTAAATTAGTTCAGTGGGCTGCCAGAGTTCAAGTTTGGGAGGTTGAATTGACACTGGCTGTAGCTGTTTTCTGTGAAAATAAACTGGAAACTTCACTGCTTGACGCCTGATGCTGGTTAATTTTGTTTTGAAAGCGTAACCTGTTCTCCTCCAGCAAGCAGAAAGGGACATAATGCAAAAGTTAGACAAACATGATTTTGATTAAACAACTCTTGAATAAACAAATAATCCTGACACTCTCCCATAGCACAGTGTCCAAGTAATAGAGTGTCTTTGGAACAATATATCTCATCTCTCTGCTGATATCCCATTATGGAAATTTATTCACAAAATGCTGGAGTAACTCAGCAGGTCAGGCAGCATCTCAGGAGGGAAGGAATGGGCGACGTTTCGGGTCGAGACCCTTCTTCAGACAGTCTTCCATTATGGAAATGTCTCTTGAAGGGTCTCCACCTAGTTATTAGATGGCTCCAAAAAGATCCCACTCTAGATTATTAACTGTTGTTCAAGGCTATCAGAGGGACATACATCAGAAGTATCAATAAATCCAATAGGGATTTCGGAAGCGTCTTTAGTTGCCCAGAGGTAAGAATGTGTAACTCAATGTAAGCTGTGGTTCTCTATTTAAGTTCTCTCCTCTGTGTGGAGTTTGTACAACTTCCCTGTGGTCGTGTTGGTTTCCTTCGGATGCACCGGTTTCCAAAGACTTGCGGGTTTGTAAGTTAATTTGCCTCTGTAAATTGTCCCCTGTGTGTTGAGTGGATGCGAAAGTGGTATAACATAAAACTCGTGTGAACTGGTGATCAATGATCAGTGTGGACTTGGTGGACCAAAGTGCCTGTTTCATGCTGCATCTTTCAATCGATTGTAATAATAATAATTTCAACACTAATCATAATAATAAACAATTAATAAATAATAAACCCACTATTCAATTTCTGTGCTTCACATTATTATCATAGTCATAGAGTCATGGAGCAATATTGTCATATAGCCCAGAAACAGGCTCTTGGGCCCAGTTTCCCCATGCCGACCAAGGTGCCCCATTGGCCCATATCCCTCTAAACTTTTCTTATCCATGTATCTGTCCAAATATCTTTTAAATCTTGTTATGTATTTTGCCTCAACTATCTACTCTGACAACTCATTCCATCTACCTACCACCCCTTCACCTTAAACCCATGTCCTCTGGTTCTTGATTTCCATACTTTGGGTAAAAGATCTGTGCATGGACCCTATCCATTCCCCTCATTTTCCTATACAGCTCTATAAGTTTATTTTTTAGACAATAGACAATAGGTGCAGGAGTAGGCCATTCAGCCCCTCGAGCCAGCACCGCCATTCAATGCGATCATGGTTGATCACACTCAATCAGTACCCCGTTCCTGTCTTCTCCCCATACCCCCTCACTCCGCTATCCTTAAGAGCTCTATCCAGCTCTCTCTTGAAAGCATCCAGCGAACTGGCCTCCATTGCCTTCTGAGGCAGAGAATTCCACACCTTCACCACTCTCTGACTGAAAAAGTTCTTCCTCATCTCCGTTCTAAATGGCCTACCCCTTATTCTTAAACTGTGGCCCCTTGTTCTGGACTCCCCCAACATTGGGATCATGTTTCCTGCCTCTAATGTGTCCAATCCCCTAATTATCTTATATGTTTCAATAAGATCGCCCCTCATCCTTCTAAATTCCAGTGTATACTAGTTTAGTTTACTTTATTGTCACTTGTACTGAGATACAGTGAAAAGCTTTTTTGTTGCGTGGTATCCAGTCAGCAGAAAGACTATACCTGATTACAATCAAGCTGCCCACAGTGTACAGATACAGGATAAAGGGAATAACATTTAGTGCAAG
This sequence comes from Rhinoraja longicauda, assembly GCF_053455715.1. Lineage (NCBI taxonomy): Eukaryota > Metazoa > Chordata > Chondrichthyes > Rajiformes > Arhynchobatidae > Rhinoraja > Rhinoraja longicauda. The sequence goes on from NC_135955.1 coordinate 31,153,349, forward strand.
ATAAATTCCAGAAATGTCAGATTAAAGATAGTCCAAGGGTCTCCAATGCGGTGGATGGTAGCTCTGGACTGCTCTCTAGTTGGTGATAGGATGGTTCAGTTGCGTAGATGTAGGTTGGTTTGCGTGATAGTCAGGGCTTTGTCCACAGTTCTCTGGAATTTCTTGCGGTCTTGGATGGAGCTGTTTCCAAACCATGCTGTGATGCATCCCAATAAAATGCTTTCAAAGGTGCCTCTCATCCTCTTGTGTCCTCTCATCCTCCTGCGCTCCACGGAATAAAGTTCTATCCTGTCCTCTAGCTTAGGCCCTCAAGTCCTGGCAACATTCTGATAAATTATTAGAAAGGAATAGAAACATAGTGGGTGGCATCATGGTGCAGCGGTAGAGATGCTGTCTTACAGTGCCAGAGACCTGATTACGATCCTGACTACGGGTGCTGTCTGTACGGAGTTTGAACGTTCTCACCGTGACCGGCATGGGTTTTCTCCTGATGCTCCAATTTCCTCCCACACTCCACAGACGTATAGGTTTGTAAGTTAATTGTCTTGGTAACATTTTAAATTATCCCTAATGTGTGTAGGATAGTGTTAATGTATGGGGATCACTGGTTGGCATGGACCCGGTGGGCCAAAGGGCCTGTTTCCACGCTGTATCTCTAAACTAATGATGTAATAGGGAGAAATAAAGAAAGGTGCAAGGATGCTCATGCTTAGCAAAACATTAGTATTGGGCTAAATGGACTGTTTTGGCCCTGTATTGCAAATACTCCTTAACCTCATGCAAGTCATGCTTATTAGAAACCCCAGGCATCCAATAGATTACTGTCATCCATACTATTTAAAGTGCCATGACAAAATGAAATAACCCACATTCATGGACAGAATGATATTTTTTCTTTCTATTTTTATGAGATGCAAAAATGCAGGATAATTTTGCTAATAGCATTTAATCTAGCACTTTGAAAGCTCTTATATAATGAGCTACTTCCACTGTTGCCAACTCAATTTCCTTCTGCAATCTCCCAAATCATGAATGATTTCAGAAATGTCAATTTATTTATTGGGACTCTTTAGCTCTGGCATCCAGTCCAGTTCCCCACCTGTTGCAGATAATTGTGCTTCCAATGTCCATTATATTCCATTTCCTTGCAATAAATTTGTTCAGCACTACATGAAGCTCATGACCCCTGAAGCATAGCCTGCATACTTGTGACATCTGATAAGCCACTTTGCTTCAGTTACTCCCCATACAAATCAGTCATGGATCTTAAGAGAGGTCAAGTGGTTCATTTCCTGCTGTCATGGTTAATTCTATTCAAAGGCTGAATTTTCATTGATGGTGAGTAAATATGAAAAGAAAAGGACAGCAAGTTTATCGGTGCTTGTTAACCACTCCACATCTGCTGTTGAAACCATCATTGTGACCAAAAGTACAATTCTGCTGATTGCTTGTTCAGCTCGGAAAGGTTGACAATAACTTATATGAAGGCTTGAGGGGTTATGGCAAAATATTCCTTTATTTGAGACTGTAAGGGGCCTAAATTAACATTCATTTCAAGATTGCTAGTGGAACTGATAAGCGGCAAATGGGCCTAAAGAAGCTGAAGTTGTTTAGAATAAACAAGGATATCAACCCGAAATGTCACCTGTTCCTTCTCCCCAGCAGGGAAAGAAGCTGTTTTTGAATCTTATGGTACATCTTTTCAAGCATTTGTAACTTCTGCTGGACAGGAGAGAGGAGAAAAGGGAATACCGGGGTGTGATTGGTCCTTATGTTGGCTGCTTCACCGAGGCAGTGTGATATATAGATGAAGTAGTTGTGGAGGAGGGGGATTGGGGATAGGGGCGGGCTGGTGGGAAGCTGGTTTCCCTGATGGGCTGGGCTGCATTCACAACTCTTTGCAATTTCTAGCAGTTGCCAAACAAGTTAAGATGCATCCGTATAGGATGCTTTCCATGGTGCATGTGTAGAAATTGGTAAGAGTCCTTACCAAATTTCCTAACATATTCCTAATGTAGTTAGTTTAACATGTTTAACATGTTCCCACAAGTTCATTATTATAATGACAAGATTAACTGCTTCAAAAATATTGACTGAGGTATATGCCTTGCTAAAGTTACAGGGGAAACTTCCTATGCTTTTCTTCAAATAATCCCATCAGATCTCATACCTCAGAGTTGGAGAGTGGGATTTACTGGTTTGTTCTGTTGAAGTATTGGCAGAAAGGCACGAATACCATCCTTCTGTGTCATAATGATCAATGCCGCTTAACTTTTGTTATTGGTAGTGACGACTTGGAGACTTTAATGGAAAAAATTAATTATTATGGAAAGTTTGTCTTTTCCTGAATCACCCTCAATTTGGACTTTCCATTTTTACTGATGAGCAGAGTGAATGGTTCAGACCATCAGGACCTAATTAAATCAATCCTTTGCAGTTGGAGATCAGCCTGGTAACATTTATGCACAGATTCAAACATTGGCAGCTGTAGATCCAATATGAAAATTAACCAGGAAAGCATGCTAGGTATCACAGCCTGTAATTTTCTTGTAATGATGCTACTATGAGCAAAAGCTGGAAATGCATGCCATTTGCAACTGTCTTTTCCATGCTGGAATGTGATACCATTTTCATCTAATGTTCATTATGATCCGACAAGTTAAGTCAGTCCGGAAGAGACGTTATATGGGTAAGCCAGTTCAAATCTTACATCTTGGTGAACCTGGAAAATCATCCCTGGCTTCGAACGATCTGCAGATATCTCTAAATAAATGTTGAAAGTGCACTTCCAATCTTTCAACCTTTTCTGGTACCACTCTAAAAAGGCTTCCCCATTTATTGGGATGGGAGTTGTGTGTTTAACAATAGTGATCGCCCGAGGGGAGACAAATGAGCCAATCTGTACATCATCAAGAAGGTTCAACTTTCCATGCCATACCAGTCATTACTGTGTAGGAAAGAACTGCAGATGCTGGTTTAAATCGAAGGTAGACACAAAATGCTGGAGTAACTCAGGGGGACAGGCAGCATCTCTGGTGAGAAGGGATGGGTGATGTTTTGGGTCGAGACCCTTCTTCAGACTGAAGAAGAGTTTGAAGAAGGGTCTCAACCCGAAACGTCACCCATTCCTTCTCTCCAGAGATGCTGTCTGTCCCGTTGATTTACTCCAGCATTTTGTGTCTACCAGTTATTACTGTGGTACTTTGACCAGAAATATCCATGCTCTGTCCTTTGACTCTGAGCATTCCCCTCATTAATAATTGTGAAGTCCTAATGTCCCTATTTATGCCTTTGAGTTCATTCCTATTGATGTCACCTGAATGAAATTCTTTGCTTGACAATATAATCACACAAAGGGTGGTGGGTGTATGGAATGGGCTGCTGGAGGCAGTAGTTGAGGCAGGGACAATCACAATGTTTAAGAAGCAATTGGACAGGTACATGGATAGGACAGGTTTAGAGGGGTGTGGGCTAAATGCAGGCAATTGGGACTAGTGTAGATGGGACATGTTGATCGTAGGCATGTTGGGCCGAATGGCCTGTTTCCGCACTGTATGACTGTATGACATCATAAGTCAACAATCAAGAGTATTTAATTGACATGAGCACTGAAAGTGGAACAATGAAATTCTGAAGAAGGGTCTCAACCCGAAACGTCAGTCTGAAGAAGAGTCTCAACCTGAAACATCAGTCTGAAGAAGGGTCTCGATCCAAAATATTACCCATTCCTTCTCTCCAGAGTTGCTGCCTGTCTCACTGAGTTACTCCAGCATTTTGTGTCTAAATTCTTGCATGCTGCAGCTTTACAGGCACATTAACACAACAGAACACCAAATACATATACAATAAGCCATAATACAATAAACTATCAGTTATACTTAGAAACCAAACCATAATCGTGCAAACTGAGATATGTAGTGCAACTTTATACAAAGCCCACAGTAGTTCGGTGCTGAGGTAAGGCTATGATGAGGTGGCTTAATGCAATGGTTACAGTTACAACCATGGCTGGTCTTTGTTTGATTCTCGCATTAAAGCAACATGTTTTGAAGGCATAAAACTTTTAACAGTTGTGAAAGAGAAATGTGAGAAACAACTTTAAGCTGAAATAATTATTGGTTAAGGTACTACAGTTTTCAAGCCATACAATAGTGATTATAACCTTCATTGCAATACCTGTGGCATAAGTACAAACACTCGTCCAGCATTCAAGTGAGGCAGTCTTAGAGAGTTTTATCCTTTCTAGGGATTTGGGCTTCACAGGCTGAGCCAGCCTTTAGTTCCCCACCCCTGAATGCTCTTGCGAAGTGGGAGGTGAACTGCTGCAGTAGATGTGGGTATACACCCATGCTATTTGGGAGAGCTCCTGAATTTGAACCCAGAGATGGTTACAGAGTGCAGGAGAACCTGATCAGAGGAATAGACATAATTCAATTAGATGTCCGGTTCAGTTTAGTTTATTGTCACGTATACCGAGCTACAGTGAAAAGCTTTTGTTGCGTGCTAACCAGTCAGCGGAAAGACAATGCATGATTACAATCGAGCCATTTACAGTGTTCAGATACATGATAAGGGAATAATGTTTAATGCAAGATGAAGCCAGTAAAGTCCGATCAAAGCTAGTCCGAGGGTCACCAATGAGTAGTTCATGACTGCTCCCTAGTTGTGGTAGGATGATTCAGTTGCCTGATAACAGCTGGGAAGAAACTGTCCCTGAATCTGGAGGTGTGTATTTGCACACTTCTATACCTTTCGCCCAATGGGAGAGGGGAGAAGAGGGAGTAGCTGGGGTGCGACTCGTCCTTGATTTTGCTGCTGACCTTGGTGAGGCAGCATGAGGTGTAAAGGGAGTCAATGGAAGGGAGGTTCATTTGTGTGACGGTGCAATTTCGCTGCAATTTCTTGCATCTTGGACGAAGCTTTCCCAAACCAACCTGTGATGCACCCCGATAAAATGCTTTCTATGGCGCATCTGTAGAAGTTGGTGAGAGTTATCGGGGGCATGCTGGACTTCCTAATCTGATGCTGCAGATGATGGAAATTGGAAACAAAAAAAGAAAATTTTTGAAAATGCTCATTTGGTCAGGCAGTGCCTTTGGATAGAGAAACACGAATCAGTGAAGGATCGTTCATCCGAACTGGAGCAAGGGTATCAACTTGTGAATTGGGAGGGGGATAAAAAGATCTGAAGGAAACTTTGAGAGGATGGAGTCCAAGGTTGCTGAGGTAACAATGACTTTGGAAGCCTGCACATGGAACAAACGGTATAATTCAAGCATTACTAAATGAAAGAGTTGCAGCTGTATCTCTGAAAAAAGGGGTTCACCTGAAATTAAAATGTTTAAGTCCCTGTTTTAACAACAGACATGCTGCTGTTGTGTATACAAGCTCTGGGTTACAAAGACCCACCTTACAGGCATCTATAAGTACAAACGAGCTCATATATTATTAACTTCAAAGTCTAACATACGTACATGGCAGAGCTAGTTTCTTCTCTCTGCATCTTTAGTAATTGTTCCTCACAATGCCATGGAGGCATGGGTTCATATTGAGAGACTTTTGTGAATCTCTGACTTATGCACTTAATGACATCTGGAAAAATGCTACACGTTCGTTATCCTGTGTATTCAATTAAGGTTCAAGTCCCTGTGGAAAGCATCCTTAGATACCTTGGATTGCTATGATATCTCCATTCTACTAGCTGGATCTAATTACACCTGATAATTATAAATAGATAGAAATTAATGAATAGGTAGGAATTAATAATGGAAAACTGTTGCCAGCATATAATATAGCAAAAAATTATGAAAAGATCATGTAACTATTGTCCAATCTTTTGCATATTACTGCGTAAATTTACCACAACGTCGCACCCGTTATTGAGAAGTGGGAATTTACAGGGAAAAGAAGGTAGTTTTACACATATGATAGAATCACAGTCATAGAGTTATATAGCACAGATGTAGGCCCTTCGGTCCAACTTTTCCAAGCTGACCAAGTTGCCTAATCAAGCTCATCACATTTTCCTGTGCCTGACCCAAACCTCTCCAAACCTTTCCTATCCATGTACCTGTCCAAGCGTCTTTTAAATGTCATAGTTGTACGCGCCTCTACCACTTCTTGTGGCCCCCCTACCAGTTGGAAAGGCCATTCCGATTGATCAAAATTCCCAGCTTTTCATCCCTACCTCTGTACCATTAGCGCATATCACTGACAAATTGAGTCTGTTGAAATGAGGTAAGTATGTTGTCTCAAAGATAGACACAAAAAGCTGGAGTAACTCAGCGGGCCAGGCAGCATCTCTGGAGAGAAGGAATGGGTGACGTTTCGGGTTGAGACCCATCTCCACCATTCTCGTCACCTTTTGAATAGAACAGTCTCCACTCCTATCTAATCTTTTTATTACCTTTAACTGTCACCAACTAACTGACTCTGCAACAAGTATGTTGTCTAAAAGATAGACACAAAAAGCTGGTGTAACTCAGCGGGCCAGGCAGCATCTCTGGAGGGAAGGAAGGAGTGACTTTTCGGGTAGAGCCCCTTCTTCAGACTGGATATTATCTGCCAAATTTCAGTATCATACCTCTTAATTTACTTTTATTTCATCTTTAATAAATTAAAGCATGTTAAATATTAGAATTGCTGATATTGAAAAGCAAAACTGGAACAAAGCAAATTATAAAGACAAAAGGTCCAAACATTCTGGCAGCAACTTTCATTGTGCCGATTGCCTGTGCTCTTTCCCATCCCCTTCCTCTCACCAAGCCCCATAACCTTTTACTTCCTATTGCTTCTCACAAGGGTGTGCAATGTGGAGGACAGATTTTCCAGATTAGCCAGTTGTGTCATTAGTTAGGAGGTAGGATTGTACTTTAGGGAAAGTTGACACGGGGGAACCAAATACATGCACGACAATGTGAGGGAAGATGGAAGACAGAGAGAGAAGACAGAGAGGGAGGGGTGGTGAGGGAGTTGGGGAGGGATGGAAGAGGGGTGGGGAGGAAGCAGTCGAGAAGCAGAGAAAAGGAATGAAAAAGGAGGCCGAGAAAAGGCAAGATGAGCTGAATGAAAAGAGAGAAAGGGAGAGGGAAGAGGTGGGGATGGAGAATGGGAAGGGAAGGAAAGGGGAAAGTGTGGATTGGAGAAAGAGAAAGAAAAAGGAAAATGAGCAAATCAACTGGACGGAGAGGTGAAGAGAGGGAAAGAGGAAAAGAGGGGAAGTGTAATGCATCCTGTGGAATTGGATATTGCTGGAGGTCTTGTAATTTCTACTTACAATAACATTTACAGAACACAGGAGCTTTGAACAACTGTTTATTCTAACTAACAAGGGAATCACTGCACGTGGAGCTTACATCGTGCAAGCTTTTGCTAAAATCTCTGCATGAATTATTTATATAACTGTATACAAATACAATCCCACAGAAAGAGAGAGAGAGAGAGAGAGAGAGAGAGAGAGAGGGTGAGTGAGGGAGGGAGAGGGAGAGAGAGAGAGGGAGAGAGAGGGAGAGAGAGGGAGAGAGAGGGAGAGGGAAGGAGAGGGAGAGAGAGAGAGGGAGAGAGGGAAGAAGGGGAAGAAGACAGAACCGGGCGGTCGGTGGTAGAGAGAGAGTGTAAGAGAGGGAGAGATAATGGGGGAGGGGCAGAGTGAGGGGGAGGGGGGAGATTAAGATAGAGGGAGGGGGAGAGAGAGGGGGAATCCCTTTAATGAATATCTAATCTGCAACATTAGTAACACTGAAGAATAATGCTGAAAACATATTCCAATACCTGGCCCCACTTGATAAAATCTCTACATGTTCTTTCCTCGTGCTTTCAACACATACACTTTAAACAACGTATTTTTCATATTTCATGGGCAGTGTGTGGAAAGAATGTCGGTCCTGTTCACTATTCATCTTTCCCTTGCATGAAGGAAAGTATTTATACTACGACTGTAAATGTAATTTACTCTGAATTCACAGCTGTTCTTGATTAAAAACTCAAATATAATTTTGTTCGCCTTGCTATTTGTTCAAAGAATAATAATCCTCTGACTGCAAACTCTTGCGGAGATGAAGGAACTGGTGGACAGTGAAAGATCTCATTTGAATGTTCCATCTTCTCTGGTGCTGTGGTAAACCACAAACATACTTACTACGATCAAATCCACTCTTGATTTGAGAACTTCCTCAGAAAAGAGGGGCAATGCAAATGTTGGAGAGACTGAACTCAATTTGGGTCTTCAGATCAGAACTTATTGTGACCTTCCAGTGTAAATGAAGTGTTAGCAGATCAGTCCACACTTGTGTCATTTTGTTTGACTCTTGGGATTTGACTCTTTTGTTGGCTGCTTGCCTTCGGTATTCATCGGTGACCTGGGAATATTATACAGACAAGGTTGATTAATATAATGTACTGCTGAATATTGTACTTCAAGAGCTTAAGTTTGACACAATGATAACAAAACATTAAAAAATTATTAAGAGGAGAAACACTTCATGTTTACTCTGTTCTGCTCAGCAGGTCGGCCCCAGGTTACAGCAGGGTTCTGTACTTGTGAATCGTTCATGACTTGAATGGTTCACAAGTCATAAATGTGACCGCGATCTGAGTTCCTACTCGGGATCCAAGCAGCAGCTGTCAAATCCACCCGCCTGTCTCCCAAATGTTCGCTCATATCGAGTGGACGTGGAAAGGATGTTTCTGGTGATGGGAGAGTCTAGAACCAGGCACAGCTCCAGAATAAAAGGACATACCTTCAGAATGGAGATGAGGAGGAATATCTTTAGCCAGAGGGTGGTGAATCTGTGGAATTCATTGCCACAGACGGCTGTGGAGGCTACGGGAGGAGGCAGGATAATGGTGTTGAGAAGGAAAAATAGATCAGCCATGATGGAATGGTGGAGCAGACTCGATGGGCTGAATGGCCTAATTCTGCTCCTATTTCATATGGTTGCATGGTGACTTATTAGTGACCACTGAATTAAATAGCAAAAACAATCCACAAATCATAAATCAGTGTCATTGGTTGCATTAAGGACCTTGGGTGCTTTATGCTCCAGTATCAAGGTTATTGATTTATTAACTTTTTGGTTTGTTACATTATCTATTTATATTGCATTTACTGACCTGTTAGGCAGCTGCAATTAAGAATTTAATTGTTCCATTGTCAGTGAATATGATAATTAAACACTCTTGACTCTCTTGACAAAATAAGACATTAAAAAAAAACACAGCAGGTCAGACAGTATCGGTGAAAAGAATTGGGTTTCAGGTCGAAGTCCCTTCTTCAGAATCATCATCCTCGACCTGAAGCATTAACTCTGTTTTTCTTTCCACAAATGCTGCCCGACCCCTAACTTTTTCCAGTATTTTCTGTGTCTATTTCAGACTTGCGATACCTGAAGGCTTTTGCTTTTTGATTTAAAATATAAGCCATTTTATATATATAAATATATGTTGATTAATGTACGCAGCATATTAAAAATCCATACTAGGTCAGTTAGCATCCGTGGAGAGAGATACAGAGTTAATGATTCAGTTCAATAGTGAGACATTATTTCACTCATTTGCTTGTGTTCATTTATTATAAACAGATGGCATCATTGACCTTATGTTTTTCACACCCAATGTCCACACTGTGCACTTTCCCTGGTTTTTGGATTATTTGATTATTTGTTTACCTGATCCAATGGTTCATCTCTCCAACCATCCAGCTTATACCTTCTGTCTCAACAGACTGAAAATTGAGCAGAGAGTTCCCAAGATAGAACTGCGTTCATCAGTGCAAAGTAGATCAGAAAATGGCTGACTGCCTAGAAAAGCTAAAGTGTTTGAGTCTGTATTCCTTGGGGTTTAAAAGAGTAGACTTATTTAAACATATAAAATCCTAAGAGCTCTTGACAGGGTAGATGTTGAGAAATTTCCACCAGTGGGAGAGTCTCGATCAAGAGGACATGGCCACAGGATAACTGGACGGTTGTTTAAAATTGAGGTGCGTAGAAATTTCTTCTCTCTGGGGGTGGGGAATCCCTGAAATTCTCTGCTCCGGAGGGTGTTATAAGCCAGATCGTTCGATATCGTTCATGTGGAGATGGATAAATAAATGAAAGATTGAGGAATTAAAAGTTATGGGGAATCGGCACAGAAGAGGAGTTGATGGCAGTATAGATCAGCCATAATCATATCGAATGGTAGGTTTGAGAGTGGGTTCCTCCTGCTCCTATTGCTCCTATTGTCCAGCATTCTTGTGCTCTCATGACTCTCCACAGGTTTCCATCAGGAAGAACAGAATTTGAGATTTCCCAATGTCTTCTCCTGGTGCAGAAAACCTTGTGCTGGGAATGGGTGTCCACAAAGCACTATACTGTATTCGATAGCACAAGAGTCTGAGGAATTAATAATGGAAAACACGGAAAAGGCAGGAGTTTTGCATCGATTTTCACTAAAGAGGATATTAATAGCATCCCAGAAACAGCTATGATCCAGAATCAGAAATGGGGTGAAACTTGGGAATCTTGCCAGCACCAGGGTAGTGGTGCCAAGAAAGTTATTGGAATTGCAGGCTGACAAGTCTCTTGGTCCTGAAGATAGACACAAAGTCCTGGAATAACTCAGTGGGTCAGTCAGCATCTCTGGAGAAAATGAATAGGAGATTTTTTGGGTCGGGACCCTTCTTCCCACCACATTTCAGGTCGGGACCCTTCTCCTGGGTCTTGATGGTCTTCATCATACAGTCTCAAGCAAAGAGGTGACTGAGACAGTTGATGTGTCAGTTTTACTTTTTCAAAGGTTCCTCAAATTCAAACAATTTTCCATGAAATTAGAGAATATTTAAAGTGACTCCTTTACTCTCAAAGGACAGGAGGCAGAAGGCAGCATACTACAAGTTTGTTGGTTTAATACAGGTGACCGTTACATTATTCTCATAGCCATTAGCCTTTGCAGAATTCACAAAGCACCTCCCAAAAAACTGGAATTCAGAAGTCACCTCTGAAAAGGAATAACATTTGCTCTTTGTGTCAACTTTTATTTTAATTTCCGATCGCATTTCTTGATAAGTGCAAATAACATGGCTTTGCATTATGGAAAATTGCAATACGGAAATACATTTCAAAATGGGAGTGCAAACCTCTCTTGAAGCGGGCGTCGCCTGGATCTGTCAAAGGAAAAGTCTTAGTTATTAAAGATGTTACAGCAGGCGGCATAGAAAAATTCACAGTGATCAAATAGATGTGGTTTTGTAAAAGGGAAATCGTATTTGACCAATCTCTTCGAGTTCTTTGAAGGAGTAACATGTGCTCAGGATAAAGTAAGCACAGTACGTTCTCCCCTTTATCCTGAGCACATGAAGGCATTTGGTAAGGTGTAGCATCAAAGGGTATTGTGGCAAACAAAAGATGATAGTGCAGGAGGTAACACATTGGCATGGATAGAAGTTTCGGCAGTGGAAGGAGGCATAAATGAGTATTTTCTTAATTGAATGGATGCAACGTGAGGTGTGCGACAGGTTTGAGTTGTGGACCTCAACGTTTTACAATTGATGTTAATGGCTTGGATTAAGGGACAAAAGATTGCTGAAGTGACCAATGTTGCTAAATTTACTGATAACACAAAGATAGCTAGGAATGTAAGTTGTGAAGTGAACGTAAGGAGTTTGCATAGGGATCTAGAGAAGGTGGGTAAGTTGGAGAGATCTGGCAAATGGAATAGTACGTGAAATTATCCATTTTAACAGGAACATTTGTAAAAAAAGAACATTATCTCAATGTAGAGACATGCAGAGCCACACAGGTGTCCAAGTGAATAGTTCACAAAAAGCTAGTATTCAGGTATAGCAAGTAAATAAGAGATCTAATAAAATGTTAGCGCTTATTTGAAGAGATTTAAATACAAAGGTAGGGAGATTATGCTTTGGCTATATTGGATGTTGGTGTGATCACATCTGGAATGCAATATCTAGTATTTGTCTTCTTACTTAACAAAGCAAGTTAATCCATTGGAAAGTTTGCAGAACTGATACCCTGAATGGACATGTTGTTTTATGAGGTAGACAGGCTAGGCTTGTATCCAATGAAGTTTAGAAGATTGAAAAGGGACTTGAGGGAAACATAAGATTCTGACTGGATGGAAACAGAGACAATGTTTCCTCTTGAGGCTAAACGCAAATTGGTGGAACAGCATCTCATGTTTCGCTTGAGCAGCTTACAGCCCTGTGGTGTGAATATTGATTTCTCTAACTTCAGATAGCCCGGCATTCCCTCTCTCTCCATCCCTCCCCCACCCCAGTCGCACAAAGTTTCAACCAACAAACAGCTCACAATTGCCTGTTTCCTTTATCATCGTTACTTTTTTGCATATCTTTCATTCATTATTCTATATCTATCTACATCATTGTCTATATCTCTCATTTCCCTTTCCCGTGACTTTCAGTCTGAAGAAGGGCCTCAACCCGAAACGTCACCCATTCCTTCTCTCCAGAGATGTTGCCTGTCCCACTGAGTTACTCCAGCTTCATGTGTCCTTCGGTTTAAAACAACATCTACAGTTCTTTCCTACCCATTTATACTGTTGAGGAATGTATTATTTTATGCAGCAGACTATGACGTATCTCTTGTTTACTTTGATTTATAACATGATAATATTTATAACATTAACTTTACTTTAATTATAACATTGGTTGCTTTAAAATATTTCTCAGTTTCAGATTGACCTTTACAGATTGGATTGGGAGAATCCCATCAGCATTCTACCAAGGTGGGCAGCACATTGGTGAGGTTAGTCGAGCCACTGCCTCACAGCACCAGAGACCCTGGTGCATTCCTGACCTCCAGTGCAGTCTGCAGTTTGCATATCCTCCATGTAACTGCGTGGGTTTACTCCAGAAGCGCCGGTCTCCTCCCACATCCTAAAGACATGTGAGTTGTCCACTGTAAATGGCCTATAGTTTGCAGGTGAGTGGTAGAATTACGTAGGAGCTAATCAAAATATGGGAGGAATAAAAAAATCAGACTAATGTAGGAATAGTGTAAATGCCTGGTTGATGGTCAGTGAAGATTCAATGGGCCAAAAGGCCAGTTTCTGTGCAGCACCTCTTCCTTTATCTATAATTAGTGGAAAAGTGTTGAACTAGCATTTTTGTGAATACCTGCTTTGTATTCTCCCACCTACTTAACCTCCTGACTTCAGACTTGAATGCTAAATAGACCTCTTGCATCTATTAATTGGACATTTCCGTGATCATAGTGCTTTCTGAGCTATAATAACATCCTGCTTATTGAATCTAAAGCACTGATCCTCACTCCATCTCTCCATCTTCCCGATTTCCTCCAGCTATGCACCTTTTCTATGGCCATCTGAAACTAGGTTTTGTATCACCAGCCCCTATTCCACTCAATCAACAGTGGCTGGGCTTACTGCTGTCCCCTCTTCACTCTCCAAAACTTCCCCCTTGTATCTCTCCTCCAAACAGAATCATATAGTCATTCAGCACAAAAACAGGGCCTTTAACGCACATGCCAACCATGAAGCACTGACTTTATTTCCCCCACATTCCCATCATATGAAGGAAAGTATTTTTTTTTACTGGTACAATCATAATGCAAACAGTGTGTCAGCCACCTTCAAACCCATCCTATCAACAACTAGAGCTAGAGTGGTCTAGAGCTACTATGTACCTTATTGGAGACCATCAGGCTATCTTTAATCTGACATTATTGGAGTTTATCTTCACAACATTTTGTTACCTTGTGCAACTTAGCCAAGGAGGCATCATCATAGAAACATAGAAACAAAGAAACATAGAAAAATAGGTGCAGGAGTAGGCCATTCGGCCCTTCGAGCCAGCACCATCATTCAATATGATCATGGCTGATCATCTAAAATCAGTACCCCGTTCCTGCTATTTCCCCATATCCCTTAATTCCTTTAGCTCTAAGAGCTAAATCTAACTCACTCTTGAAAGCATCCAGTGAACTGGCCTCCACTGCCTTCTGTGGCCGACAATTGCACAGATTCACAACTCTCTGGCCGAGGAGGTTTTTCCTCATCTAAGTCCTAAATTGTCTACCCCTTATTCTTAAACTGTGACCCCTGGTTCTGGACTCCCTCAATATCAGGAACATTTTTCCTGCACATCGGGATATCAACCTTCATCCTTCAACAGGATATCAACCTTTCTCCACCTAATAGTTCTGCCAGGGAAAGGATGGTATGGTAAAGAACGCTCCTCATCCAACAGGCATTACAACCAGCACCAAGGTCCATCGATCAATCATTGAATCGTGGGTTGCTACAATGTAGATAGAGACTATTTAGTCAATAGACAATAGACAATAGACAATAGGTGCAGGAGTAGGCCATTCAGCCCTTCGAGCCAGCACCGCCATTCAATACAGTCATGGCTGATCACTCTCAATCAGTACCCCGTTCCTGCCTTCTCCCCATACCCCCTCACTCCGCTATCCTTAAGAGCTCTATCCAGCTCTCTCTTGAAAGCATCCAACGAACTGGCCTCCACTGCCTTCTGAGGCAGAGAATTCCACACCTTCACCACTCTCTGACTGAAAAAGTTCTTCCTCATCTCCGTTCTAAATGGCCTACCCCTTATTCTTAAACTGTGGCCCCTTGTTCTGGACTCCCCCAACATTGGGAACATGTTTCCTGCCTCTAATGTGTCCAATCCCCTAATTATCTTATATGTTTCAATAAGATCCCCCCTCATCCTTCTAAATTCCAGTGTATACAAGCCTAATTGCTCCAGCCTTTCAACATACGACAGTCCCGCCATTCCGGGAATTAACCTAGTGAACCTACGCTGCACGCCCTCAATAGCAAGAATATCCTTCCTCAAATTTGGAGACCAAAACTGCACACAGTACTCCAGGTGCGGTCTCACCAGGGCCCGGTACAACTGTAGAAGGACCACTTTGCTCCTATACTCAACTCCTCTTGTTATGAAGGCCAACATTCCATTGGCTTTCTTCACTGCCTGCTGTACCTGCATGCTTCCTTTCAGTGACTGATGCACTAGGACACCCAGATCTCGTTGAACATCCCCTCTTCCTAACTTGATACCATTCAGATAATAATCTGCCTTTCTATTCTTACTTCCAAAGTGAATAACCTCACACTTATCTACATTAAACTGCATCTGCCATGTATCCGCCCACTCACACAACCTGTCCAAGTCACCCTGCAGCCTTATTGCATCTTCCTCACAATTCACACTACCCCCCAGCTTAGTATCATCTGCAAATTTGCTAATGGTACTTTTAATCCCTTCGTCTAAGTCATTAATGTATATCGTAAATAGCTGGGGTCCCAGCACCGAACCTTGCGGTACCCCACTGGTCACTGCCTGCCATTCCGAAAGGGACCCATTTATCCCCACTCTTTGCTTTCTGTCTGTCAATCAATTTTCTATCCATGTCAGTACCCTACCCCCAATACCATGTGCTCTAATTTTGCCCACTAATCTCCTATGTGGGACCATGTCGAAGGCTTTCTGAAAGTCGAGGTACACCACATCCACTGACTCTCCCCTGTCAATTTTCCTAGTTACATCCTCAAAAAATTCCAGTAGATTTGTCAAGCATGATTTCCCCTTCGTAAATCCATGCTGACTCGGAATGATCCTGTTACTGCTATCCAAATGCTCAGCAATTTCGTCTTTTATAATTGACTCCAGCATCTTCCCCACGACGGATGTCAGACTAACTGGTCTATAATTACCCGTTTTCTCTCTCCCTCCTTTCTTAAAAAGTGGGATAACATTTGCTATCCTCCAATCCACAGGAACTGATCCTGAATCTATAGAACATTGAAAAATGATCTCCAATGCTTCCACTATTTCTAGAGCCACCTCCTTAAGTACCCTGGGATGCAGACCATCAGGCCCTGGGGATTTATCAGCCTTCAGTCCCATCAGTCTACCCAAAACCATTTCCTGCCTAATGTGGATTTCCTTTAGTTCCTCCATCACCCTAGGTTCTCTGGCCCCTAGAACATTTGGGAGATTGTGTGTATCTTCCTCAGTGAAGACAGATCCAAAGTAACGGTTTAACTCATCTGCCATTTCTTTGTTCCCCATAATAAATTCCCCTGCTTCTGTCTTCAAGGGACCCACATTTGCCTTGACTATTTTTTTCCTCTTCACGTACCTAAAAAAACTTTTGCTATCCTCCTTTATATTATTGGCTAGTTTACCCTCGTACCTCATCTTTTCTCCCCGTATTGCCTTTTTAGTTAACTTTTGTTGCTCTTTAAAAGAGTCCCAATCCTCTGTCTTCCCACTCTTCTTTGCTATGTTATACTTCCTCTCCTTAATTTTTATGCTGTCCTTGACTTCCCTTGTCAGCCACAGGTGTCTCTTACTCCCCTTAGAGTCTTTCCGCCTCTTTGGGATAAATTGATCCTGCAACCTCTGCATTATTCCCAGGAATACCTGCCATTGGTGTTCTACCATCTTCCCTGCTAGGGCCTCCTTCCAGTCAATTTTGGCCAGCTCCTGCCTCATGCCTCTGTAATCCCCTTTGCTATACTGTAATACTGACACTTCCGATTTTCCCTTCTGCCTTTCCATTTGTAGAGTAAAACTTATCATGTTGTGATCACTGCCTCCTAATGGCTCTTTTACCTCTAGTCCCCTTATCAGATCAGGATCATTACACAACACTAAATCCAGAATTGCCTTCTCCCTGGTAGGCTCCAGTACAAGCTGTTCTAAGAATCCATCTCGAAGGCACTCTACAAACTCTCTTTCCTGGGGTCCATTTCCAACCTGATTTTCCCAGTCTACCTGCATGTTAAAATCTAACATAACCACCGTATATCTACCAAATCTATGCTAGCTCAAAGTGTGGTGGTGCCAGAAGTGGATGTGGAGAGGATGTTTTCACTAGTGGGAGAGTCAAGGACCAGAGGCCATAGTCTCCGAATGAAAGGACGTACCTTTAGAAAGGAGATGAGGAAGAATTTCTTTAGTCAGAGGGTGGTGAATCTGTGGAATTTATTGGCACAGAAGGCCAACGATTCCCACACAATGACACTATCCTACACATACTATGGACAATATACAATTACACCAAGCTAATTAGCCTACAAACCTGTACGTCTTTGGTGCATGGGAGGAAACCAGAGATCCCAGAGAAAACCCCACAGTCAAGGGGAGGCCAAGACAACAAATATTTTTAAGGTGGAGATTGATATTTTTGAGGTGGAGATCCTCGGTTAATACGAATGTCGGGGGTTATAGGGAGAAGGAAGGAGAATGGGGTTGAGAGGGAAAGATCAATCAGCCATGATTGAATAGCAGAGTAGGCTTGATGGGCCGAATGGCGTAATTCTGCTCTTACAACTTATGAACTTATGAACAGTTACATTCCCAGCACTTTTCCAATTACAAAGCAATTTATTTTCTTTCAACTACCAATCCAATTCTAATTGAAGCCAACTATTGATTCTGCTGGACTGACAACAATGAATTCCAGATTCAACACCTTAATAAAATACATAGACACAAAGAATTGCAGATGCTGGTTTACTAAAAAGGCACAAAGTGCTAGAGGATAAAATACTTCTGCATTTAAATACTTAAATGCTGCATGTTAGGCAGCATCTCTGGAGAACATGGATAGGTGACATTTTGTGTTGGGACCTTTCTTCAGCCTGATTGTAGTAGGAAGGCAGAAAGCTGGAAGAGAGATGGAGGTGGGACAAAGCCTGGAAATTGATAGGTGGACACAGGTGAAGGGGGGGGGGGGGTGATTATTGGCAAATGGGTGGACAGTGATGGGAAGAACACCAAAGGCTATGAGATGAGGAGAAAAGACATAACATTTAGGCCAGTGGAAGGGATATAGATTGAAGGGGACAGGGGTGGGTAAGGGGAAAAGGGGTGGAATAGAGTGAAAAATGAGTACGCATCCGAGTGTGCACAGGGAAGAGAGGGGAGAAAAACATGTGGGGAGGGGGTGGGGGGTTGTTGTTAGGTTACCTAAAATTGGAGAATCCAATAATCATCCATTGGGTTGTAAACTACCCAAATGGAATATGAGGTGCTACTCCTCCAGTTTGTGTATAGTCTCACACTAGCAATGGAGGAGGTTGGGAATGGGAAGGGGAGCAAACATGGTTAGCAACTGGGAGATCCAGTAGGCCTTGGTGGACCGAATACAAGTGTACTCCTTTCCACTTACAGGACCAAGCATAGACTAGGTGATCGTTTCGCTAAACATGTGCTCAGTCCGAAAGTTGATCTTTGTCAGCACTGGTACTATGGATGTCCTCTTAAAGTAGATGGGGACCTTGGTGTGCAATAGCTAGAGTTTGAAGACACCTGTAAAAACTCCAGATAGTTGGTCTGGGTGGGTTTTAAGAATATGTTTCAAGAACACGTAAGTATTTAAGGCGGCACAGTGGTGCAGAAGTAGAGTTGCTACCTTACAGCATCAGAAACCCGGGTTTGATCCTGACTATGGGTGCTTGTCTGTAAGGAGTTTGTACGTTCTCCCCCTGACTGCGTGGGGTTTTTCTGGGATCTCCGGTTTCCTCCCACGCACCAAAGACGTACAGGTTTGTAGGCTAATTAGCTTGGTATGATTGTAGATTGTCCAAAGTGCGTGTAGGATAGTGTAATTGTGTGGGAATGGCTGGCCTTTACAGCCGTCTGTGCCAATGGATTCCACAGATTCACCACCCTCTGGCGAAAGAAATTCCTCCTCATCTCCTTTCTAAAGGTATGTCCTTTTATTCTGAGGCTCTGGTCTCTGGACCTAGATTCTCCCACTGGTGGAAACACCCTCTCCACGTCCACTCTCTCCAGGCCTTTCACTATTCTGTACGTTTCAATGGGGTCTCCCTCCATCCTTCCAAACTCCAGCGAGTACAGGCCCAGCACCGTCAAACGCTCATCGTATGTCAACCCAATCATTCCTGGGATCATTCCCGTAAGCCTCCTCTGGACCCTGTCCAACGCCAGCACATCCTTCCTCAGATACAGGAAGAAGGAACACAGCCAAGTGGTCGGATTTCCAAAGTGTGGGTGATGGTGGAGTAGCAGCGGTCGAGAGTTTTTAATCCTCTGGTATTGCAGCTAACGTTCTGGTGGTAGCTTGGAAGTGTCATATTTAATCTAGACTTTTTGAAGACAACATCCATTGAGGAAAACCCAATATAGTGGAAAAATAAACTCCAAAAATTAGTTTAATCAACCAGCTCTCTCCCTTTCAAAAAAACAAACTATTTCTAAGAGGGTTAGATCAAGAAACATCGAAATGTTGGGTATTACTGGAAGAAAGAGGTTCCTGTTTTCCTGCACCGCAGTTTAGAAAAGCTGACTTAGAAAATTTGACTGTTTACTGTACATATTGTATGATTTGTGTGGGGAAAATAGTAATTGTGGTTTGTGGGGATGTGTCGGTATGGCATGCGCCTTCTGTGGCTTCCAGCAAGAACCTTAGCTTCATTCTAAGTGATGGAGCATTTTCAATGAATACTTGGGTTTTTAACCTTTTAAAGGTTTCCAACATTAATTTCATTTGAATTGCTCCCTTAGCCTCAAAATTATCCTTAAATATCTGGTGGACCACAACAACCTGCTTCCAGAAATGGCGACAGGATTGGGATCTGATTCACCGCTGCCAAAAGGGATCAGATGGAGACACACGGATTATTACAGTGTGGAATGATCCCACTTAGCTGACCTTGTTGAGTGAACCTATCCAAGATTATGCATCATGACTTATAACGTTTTCTGTGTTACTCCAGCACTTACTCAAAACACAGCAATGTGCGAGGGTACAATCCTCAGTGAGTGACTGTGATCCTCTAGCAGTGCCTGTAATTGATCCATTACCCAAACAAGCTGGGTACTTAGTATTAGGTAGGTACTTAAACATAGAAGACATAGAAGAGTGCAGCACAGGAACAGGCTCTTCGGGCCACAATGTCTGTGCGGAACATAATGCTAAGATAAATTAACCGCATCTGCCTGCACTTGACCCATACTCCTCCATTCCCTGCATATCCACATGCCTATTTGAAAGCCTCTTAAACACCACTGCCAATTTTACGTCTACCACCAACCTTGGATGCGCATTCCAGGCCAGGCACTCACCACCTTCTGTGTAAACAAAGTCGCCACCACATTTCCTTTAAACTTTGTCCCTCTTACCTTTATGTTATGCCTCCTAGTCTTATGACATTTTCACTCTGGGACAAATGATATGACTCCACCCTAACTATTTTAGTTTAGAGATATAGCATGGAAACAGTCCCGTCGGCCCACAGAGTCCATGTTGACCATTGGTCACTTGTTCACATTAGTTCTATGTTATCCCACTTTCTCTTCCACTCCCTGCACAAGGGGCAATTTACAGAGGCCAATTAACCTACAAACCTGAACGTCTTTGGGATGTGGGAGGAAACCGTAGGGTGCAGAGAAAACCGATATGGTTACAAGGGAGACACAACGTCAGGATTCAACCTGGGGCTTTGGTGCTGTGAAGCTTCAGCTCTACCAGCTGCACCCTGTACCTCTCATAATTTTACATATGGCTCTTGGGTCTCCCTTTAATCTCTGCATTCGAGAGAAAAAAAAATGTTCATCCAGTTTTCATCCACGACACGCTTGACAATGAAAAAATTGTCACAGGTGAATGTTCATGTGTCTACATCAGGCGATTATATAGAGTTAACCCAGGAGTTGGAAAACACCCATTGAGAATTTTCCACCGTCGAAATATTTCATCTTAGGCATCATGGACCGATACAGGATGAAGGATCTTTATAGAGATGAAGGGGAACTTAGATTGGAAAACTGTAGGGCATCTCAGCATGAAGGACAAATTAATATTTAGTTTGAGATTTTTTTTGCGATACAGTATGGAAACAGGCCACTTGGCCCGCTGAGTCCACACCTACCATCGATCACCCATTCTATATGGGTCTTGACCTGAAATGTCAGAGATGCTGTCTGACCCGCTGAGTTACTCCAGCGTTTTGTCTATCTATATTGATCAGCTTGATTTTGTGCTCTGATTGCCAAAATTGGACTGCACATAATCTTGGGCCTCAAGGGTGACTCTGAGTTGGACTCTGGTTTAACTCTGACCTGTGATAGCTGGTAAATATAAGCATGTTCGGGTCCACTGAGCAGATGCATGGGTAGTGAACTTGGGTAGTGGGCTCCACTGGTGATTTCCAGCTGTGCAACACCACTGGACTGCACATGGTGTTCAGCAGCAGAACAGAAACCTACTATTGGGGATTATTTTCATGCATCCTGCACCACCTTCATCCTGGAAGAACATTCATGTTCATTGGGATTTTACACCTGTGAAGAAGAAAGATATGAAAAAGGTTCCATTTCAGTGACTCTGTTCTGAATTACTTAGAAGTGTTTTCTTCAGCGAATTTATGTTTTAATTTTGTTTCATATATGATCAATGATTGATTATTTCATTTGTAATAGATTCTAAATGTTTCTCAGTGTTGGGGACATTGAAATGTCTTGAAAAGTTGTGAACAGTGGCAAAACTGAGAGTGTGACTTAGCCACCAATGAAAGATTTGTAGCGGAGCTGTTGGGTTGGGTTGGGCTGGACTGGCCTACTCCCGTCACCTGATTCCTCTGCTCAAGGCTCAGTCATCATTCGGGGTCGCAGCTGGGAAATCCTGCACCAACAAGATTTCCTTTCCAGATGTAGACAAGGTAAGTAATGGATACCAAGCCATTTCATTAAGAGAAACACGAGATATAGACGAGATAAAGAACAAAGAATGAAAGATGTGCAAAAAGGTGACGATGATAAAGGAAACAGACCATTGTTAGCTGTTAAGGCAGCATCTCAAGAGAGAAGGAATGGGTGATGTCTCCGGTCGAGACCCTTCTTGAAGAAGGGTCTCAACCCCAAACATCACCCATTCCTTTGCTCCAGAGATGCTGCCTGTCCCGTTGAGTTACTCCAGCTTTTTGTGTCTATCTTCGGTTTAAACCAGCATCTGCAGTTCCTTCCTACACATTGTTAACTGATGTTTGGGTGAAAACGAGAAACTGGTGCGACATGGGTGGGGGAGGGATGGAGAGAGAGAGGGAATGCCGGGGTTACTTGAAGTTAGAGAAATCAATATTCATACCACTGCGCCGTAAGCTGCCCAAGTGAAATACAGGAACAGGCCCTTTACCATCCTCTCCCTCACACATAGCAACAAACACACAATCCACTAATTAACCAAAGTAAATAGATCATTTGAATATAATGAGATAATCCTTTAAATCAACAATGCTTTCGGTAGAGAGACACAAAAAGCTGGAGTAACTTAGCGGGTCAGGCAGCATCTCTGGAGAACATGGATAGGTGATTTTTTTGGGTCGAGACACTTCTTCAGACTGATTGTAGGGGAGAGAGGTGAAGAAGAAAGCTGGATAGGGGGCGAGGCAGGACATAGTGTGGCAGGTAATGGGATAACAGAGCCGAGGGGGGGGTTATTGACAGGCAGATGACACAATGCCAAAGGCCAGAGATAAGAAAGGACGATGAGACCAGGTTTTAAATAGCTGGGTACCTTCCCCTGCAACCGTAGGAAATGTAACACATGTTCTTACACCTCCTCCCGTGCCTCCATTTAGAGACCCTGGGAGTTTATCCAGGTGAGTCAGAGATTCACGTGCACCTCCTCCAATCTTATCTATTGCATCCGGTGTTCCTGATGTGGCATCCTGTACATCGGTGAGACTATGCGTAGACTCGGCGTGGACTCGGCGACCGTTTCGCTGAACACGAACTCGGCCTGCCAAGGCCAGCTGAATCTCTTGGTTGCTAACCACTTTTACTCGTCTTGTCACTCGCACTGACCTCTCTGTCTTGGGCCTCCTCCACTGTCAGTGTGAGGCCACGCGCAAACTGGAGGAACAACACCTCATATTCCACTTGGGTAGCTTACAACCCAACAGTATCAACACTGAACTCTCCAATTTTAGGTGACCTCGCAATAAACCCCCCTTAAATATCCCCTCATTCTCCCCCACAACCTCCCCGCCCCTCATCTTCCCCTCACCCTCCCCCCCCCCCCCCGCACTCCTCCTGGACTCCCACCCATTTCCCCCCTCCACCCATCAATTCCTCCTTCCCCCCTGGCCCTGTTACTTTCTTCAGTTTTGTTTTGCAATCCACAACACTTCAAACTTGGCTTATCCCTTCCTCTCTTATCTCTGGCCTTTGTTTCAACCATCTGCTTGTTAAAACCCCTTTCGCCTGTGTTGGCCTATTCTCCCCCCTACACTCAGTCTGAAGAAGCACGGAGGCGCAGCTGACCCGGGTTCGATCCTGACTAGGGGTTCTTGTCTGTATGGAGTTTGGGCGTTCTCTCCATGACCTGCGTGGGTTTTCTCTGGGGTCTCCGGTTTCCTCCCACACTCCAAAGGTATACAGGTTTGTAGGTTAATTGGCTTGGTAAAATTGTAAATTGTCCCCAGTGTGTGTAGGATAGTGTTAATGTGTGGGGATTGCTGGTCGGCATGGACTCGGTGGGCCGAAGGGCATAGGGTATTTCCGCGCTGTATCTCTTAACTAAACTAAACTAAACTAAACTAAACTAAACTAAAAAGGGTCTTGACCCGAAACATCACGTATCCATATTCTCCAGAGATGCTGTCAGCCCTGCTGAGTTACTCCAGCACTTTGTGCCATTTAATGCTTTCAGTTGCTTAATAAGCAGTGCAACAACATAATCTGTGGCTTTTTCAGTTGGATGGAATAGTTGATGTGTTTTGATGTGCAGCTGTTATTATAGCTGACCATGAACTAAACCATGAGCCGGGGAAGTCAAAAGTTGCTTTTATGCTGGTGCTTGTTTAAGTTGGATTGGAAAAGCAGCATTGGTGAACTTGTTCCTGGTCTATACGTTGCTAAAACTAATTCCCTTACCGTTGTGGTAAGATTCAAACCAAGTTTTTTTATATATGAACTTACGAGTGTATCACCACGATAAGGGAGCTGAATTTAGCAATGCAAACATTGGTTTCTGGCTCACAGTCGGCTGTGACCTACAGCTCAATGTAAACAAACAGAAGTGAATAAGGATGCTCTGGGTCATTGGTTCAAATTACAGTGTTAGTGACCTTGCCAGTTAAATGTGCCCCTTTTTGGCCAAGAGAACATTTTGAAGTGCCTTTGACCGAATTGCAGAAGGATGCATTGGTTATGATGCAGAGAATCTAGGAAACAGATGAATTCACCCAGAATGCTGGTGAAGACCTTAATGTCTTTCGGAAGGAGGAAAGGAAACAATTTTTTTTTCAAGGAGGCTTTGTGAATTTCCTTGAAACATTTTCTCTATTCTCCCGCATTTGGACATTGTCACTTGCCCTGCAGAGATGGCTGTGCATGATCACAGCCGTGAAATTGTCTGGTAGTGAATGTTGACACTGGTTCACATACCTTACCCAGGGATATGAGTTACCTGTTTAAGCTTCCTATGTTTTCAAAGCATACACAAGGTTGGGACTCACTGCATGAGTTTGACACTGAATTTGAGATCTTGCTCTCGACTCAAGTTGCCCACCAACCCCTCCGGAAAATCAGAGGTCCGCCACGCCATCAAAGTAACCTGGTCATCTTTGATGAATTTTAGTTCGGTTTTAGTTTAGAGATTCAGAGTGGAAACAGGCCCTTCGGCCATCGAGTCGGTACCGACCAGTGATCCCTGCACATTAACACGATCCTACACACACTTGGGACAATTTTACACTTGACACCAAGCCAATTAACTTATGTACCTGTACGTCTTTGGAGTGTGGAAGAAAACCACAGATCTCGGAGAAAACCCACATAGGGCACAGAGAACAGACAGACTCCGTACAGACAGCACCCGTAGTCGGGATCGAACCCGGATCTCTGGTGCTGTAAGGCAGTAGCTCTGTTGCCTCACCACCGTGCCGCTGGCGACTTCTGGTTTGTGTTTTATTATAAAGACAAAGGAAGTGCCAACTGAGTTATACTGTATGTTCTCAGCTTAACAAGCAGAATGAGTTTGGAAACACTTGGAAAAAAAATTACAAATTTAAACCTAAATCGAAAATCAACTAGCATTTCCGATCCTGATTGGTAACCCAAGATAGTTGTCAGAAAATAGACACACGTTGACTGTAAATTACAGGATTTCATTTCCATCCTTGTCCTCCATCAAATTACTTATACCTATCAAAGACTGTACGAAGAATGTAATTAACTTAGAGAAACGATTCACAAGGATGTGTTGCCTGGACTGGAGGATTTGAGTCACATGTGACTCAAGAAATAAGTGATTTGTTTAATCTTGAAAGAGTTATTTATTTTAATACATCACTTCAGTGAAGCTCATAGTCATACAGCATAGAAACTCTAAATCTTTCCTATCTGGGTACCTGTCCAAATGCTTTTTAAATGTTGTTATAGGACCTGCCTCTGGCAGCTCAATCCGTTTATCTATCATCCACCTTTTGGAAAAGTTACCCCTCAAATTCCTATTAAATCTTTCCCTTATCAGCTTAAGCCTATAGTTCTTGATTACCCTGCCTCTGGGTTAAAGACTCTCTGCATTTACTTTATCTACTACCTCATGATTATATACATCTCTAAAAGATCACCCCTCATCCTCTTGCACCCCAAGCAATAAAGTCCAAGCTTGCCCAAATTCTCCCTACAGCTGAAGCCATGTCCTGGCAACATCCTCGTAAATCTTCCTTGCACTCTTTCCAGCTTAACAACATCCTTCCGAAAGCACGGTTGAATACAATTCTCCAAATGTGACCTCACCAACGTCTTGTACAACTGTAACACAACATCCCAATATCTATACACAATCCCTGACTGATGAAGACCATTGGACTGAAAGACTTCTTGACCACCCTACTTACCTGTGATTCCACCTTCTGAGAACTATGTTCCCTCTGCAACACTCCCTGGGGCTGGACTGCCATATGTTGAAAGAATGGAACAACTGGGCTTGTGTACACTGGAATATAGAAGGATGAGAGGGGATCTTATTGAAACATATAAAATTATTAAGGGATTGGACACCCTAGAGGCAGGAAACATGTTCCCAATGTTGGGGGAATGCAGAACCAAGGGACACAGTTTAAGAATAAGGGGGAGGCCATTTAGAACGGAGATGAGGAAAATCTTTTTCACCGAGAGTTTTGAATCTGTGGAATTCTCTGCCGCAGAAGGCAGTGGAGGCCAATTCTCTGGATGCATTCAAGAGAGAGTTAGATACTCTTAGGGATAGTGGAGTCAAGGGATTATGGGGAGAAGGCAGGAACAGGGTACTGATAGTGGATGGTCAGCCATGATCACGGTGAATGGCGGTGCTGGCTCGAAGGGCCGAATGGCCTACTCCTGCACCTATTGTCTATTGTCTATTGTTTATTGCCTACTATTCGCTGTGAAGGTCCTGCCCTGGTTTGACTTCCCAGAATGCAACACCTCGTATGTATCGGTATTAAAGTTTATTAACTATTCCACAGCCTGATTAAGATCCTGTTGTAATTTTTGATAACCGTCTTCACTATCTACAATACTAACTAATCATGCATTGGGTATTCTCATCTAAATCATTAATATAAACCATTAAGAGCAATGGGCTCAGCACCGATCCTGAGGCATCCAGTCCAAAAAAACAACTTTCCACTATCACCTCTTCCACTCTGGGCCTGTCCTGTCTTTATCCAGAACTATTTTAAAGCTAATATAACAGTGGTCACTGATCCTGAAAGTCTAGCCGTTCCCTACACTTTAGCCCTTCCCAATCTCCTAAGAGTATTTCTTTCTTTGCCCTCAACGATGTTGGGCCCTGCACAAATTGTCTGAGGAAAAATTCCTGAACACATTTGACAAATTCCATAGTAAATTTTATTAGGTGATTTCCATAGGTCACTCTGCCGCAGGTGTCATAGATGCACCAAAGAGTCCTGGACTTAGTTAGGAGCACATATTCATGTTCTGCAGAGATGCTGCCTGACTCGCTGAGTTACACTGACACTTTGTATGTAACTGGTACGTCCTTAGCTTCATGTGGCGTGCGGTGGGATGGCCTTTGCCTGTGAGCGGTTCTGTGACTGCTGCCTCGAAAGGAAGGCAAGGACTCTCTGCAGGATGGACTATTCAGCCAGCCGTGTTGGCCAGGTTAGATGACTTTGGCTGACACCCACTGGCTGCTCCGTATAAATGCAGCTTCTGATTTATGAACATTGTTTTGAAGACAAACCTGTGGCTGGTTGTAAAAGTCCTGAATGAATGGCAGAGAGCATGCTGTGGTGGTCTGAATCAGGAAGCCAAGTTGATTCAACTGCACTGATCCCTCACAACGGACATCAGTTCTCGTACATTCCAATAATCTGATGAAGATTCCTGTGCTGGGTGTGGTAACCCTGGAAATGGATTCAATATGATCTGGATTTACAGTTTTGCTGCCGCTTGTGCTGGCTTTAGTGCACATGTTCCAAAGGCACTTTCTGGTGAGGCGAATCTCTGTAACAGCACATGATTCAAATTGAACACGTAGCGGTCAGAAGAAGGGGAAGGTTCAAACTCCAAATAATTCTGCCATGGGGTTCCATCTAACTAAACATCTTAATGTGGAGGTATTTATTCACAAAATGCTGGAGTAACTCAGCAGGTCAGGCAGCATCTCGGGAGAGAAGGAATGGGTGACGTTTCGGCTCGAGACCCTTCTTCAGACTGATGTCAGGGGGGCGGGACAAAGGAAGGATATAGGTGGAGACAGGAAGATAGAGGGAGATCTGGGAAGGAGGAGGGGAAGAGAGGGACAGATGAACTATCTAAAGTGGGAGTCAGGGGGGCGGGGCGGGACTTCGAAAGTATTCGCTAAATACCTTCGATTTGTACCAGCATCTGCAGTTATTTTCTTATATATCTTAATGTGGAGCCCTTGTACGCAAATCCTCCCCACATACCACCCACGATAGGATGAAGCAATAATCGCAGGTACATGACAACTTTCTATACACGCTAGAAGGATATTTCGTGGGCAACAGTTTTTATATTGAAATAACAGCATCTACTGGCATGGCAGAATTTTTCACAGCAAAGTGCGCTGGGATATTTGCACGTTAGTGAACAAATGAGAGAAAAAGAGATTTGCCTTTTCTCATCATGTTGCCAGGGGCATTGACAATAGAATTCTAGCTCACGGTAACACCTGAAATGGAGCCTCGTATTGTGCAAGACAAACAGACAGTACCTTAAACAGTACTATTTAATTAATCTAAAATGTAAATGGCAATGTTTAAAAGGTGGACTTGGATATATATCCAGGTTGTTAATGGAACAGTTGCTATGTTATGGAGCAATACTTTACTCCCGTTTGGTATACATGCTGATTCTAATCCAAGCAATCGACATCTCTGATGCAATACTAAAGTATGCAAGTAATTTACTAGGCCAACTTATATAATGTACATTAGTGCCCACAGCATAATCTGTTGAACTCTATATAGATTTATATTATATATTTTTTTTTTACTTCAAGCTCCAGGCAAGTCCTCCTTTGTACAAGAAATATCATATCAGAACCTCAGGCACCAAGTTCAGTGGGAGACAATTATTTTCTGAAGTGTACTCCAGGTGGTTTAAAGCTCCGCACCGTAAATGCATTGATGAAACGTACAATTATATGGCAATGATAATTCTATGGCATTATGATACCTGGCTGCCAAACAATCTGTCGTTTCCAGTGGGAAGAAGCTCCTGTCTCAACCACAATTAAATCCTGTTCTGTTTCCCTGACTCCAGGTGCTTTTACATTAGAAAGCATATTTTGCAAAACAAAAGATTTAAGTAAAATAACAACAGAACATCCTGGGCACACTCAACAGGTCAGGGGGCATCTGTTGAGAAAGAAACAGTCTTCACTAATGATCCTTTGCTCTGCAACAACTTCAAGAATTCATTCAAGTCACTTCTCAGTAACAATTCTGAATCTCTATCCTCCAACTGACTGTAGCTCAGTCACATCCTGAACAATCAATGTTCAAAAAACAATCTCCTTGTTTTCCTGTGATTCTTTTACCATTTTCTTTAAATCTGAGCCTTTTGATTATTGGCTAGTCATAGGAGACAACTGCTTCTTGTTTACTTCTGATCATATCAAGCACCACTTCAAAATTCCTGCTGTTTATTACAGCTGTTAGGAGCACATTCTTGACTTCCCAATCACTGTAAATTCCCATCAAAAATGTATTCCGGTAAATCTCTGTAATACATTCTCCAGGCCCTTCACATCTTCTATATACTAAAACTCTGGTTTGTTTGTTTGCTCCTGAGCTGCAACCAAAATGGTACACAATAGCACAACAATTTTAGGCCCACCTTACTCACTGTCGTCCCTTTGGTGCTAATAGAAGGTTTAATTGAAATTGGTGTTATATTTTTAGTTATTCACATTTTAAAGTTTAAATCTATCTCCAAGGGAGGGAGGGAGGAAGGAGGGGGGGAGGGAGGGGGGGAGGGAGGAGTGGGCAGGGAGGGGGGGATAAGGGGGTTTGAGGGGGATGGAGTTGGGGTGGGGGGGGAGGGGGGGATGGGGAGGGGAAGGGGGTGGGAGGGGATTTGGAGGGGGAGGGAGGGGGGATAAGGGGGGTTGAGGGGGATGGAGTGGGGTGGAGGGATAGGGGTAAGGGGGGAAGTGGAGGGGAAGGGGGGTTGGGGATGGAGGGAGGGGGTGGAGGGAGGGGGAGGGGGAGGGTAGTGGAGATGGAGGGGAGAGGGGAGGGGAATGGAGGAGGGGAGGGGGAGGGAGGGAGAAGGGAGAGGGGGAGGGAGGGGGCAGAGGGGAGGGGGAGGGGGAGAGGGGAGGGGGACTGGGGGGGAGAGGGGAGAGGTGAGGGGGGAGTGGTGGAGGGGGGAGTGGAGGAGGAGAGGGTGCTGCACCAATGCAGGTTTGGGCCCAATGGGCCCACTTGGTCTAGTTCTTCCTAAAACAGTGCTTTGAATAGAATACAATTCTCCAAACAAGGCCAATGATTTAATGATTGCAAAGCTCAAGAACTTGAATTGATTTCTTTTTCATTGTTTTATTGACCTAAGTGATAGAAGCATATAAAATTACACTTGATAAAATTATATAAACTTATGAGAGGCATAGATAGGGTAGACAGTCAGAACCTTTTTTCCAGGGTGGAAATGTCCAACACAGGAGGGCATGGCTATAAGGTGAGAGGGACAAAGTTTAATCAAGATGTGCAGGGCAAGCTTTTTATATAGAGAATGGTGGGGGCCTGGAATGCACTGCCAGGTTTAATGGTGGAGGCAGATATGGTAGTGACGCTTAAAAGGCTTTTAATTAGAAATATAGAAGTGCAGGGAATAGAAGGATATAGTTCATGTACAGGCAAATGAGATCAGTTTAACTCATCATGTTTGGCACAAACATTGGGTGTCGAAGTTCCTGGACTGTGTTGTTGTATGTTCTATGAACATTTGATAATGCACAAATGATTCTGGCTCCTGATTCTGCATACAAATTGGCCTGACTGATAGCAAATAAAGCCTTCCCCTTTCCAATCAGTATATGGCATTAGATTCCCACTTCCTAGTTGAATGTTTATCATGTGAGTTCCTTGAGTGCTGGATGCTTGCATTGCCAATCTGGCTAATCTGAGTCAAGCATCCAATTTGGTGTCTTTATGTGTTTAACTGCTACTAATTGTGATCTTTAGACTTTTATGGAGGCACAGGGAACTGCAGATGCTGGAATCTTGAGTGAAACACAAAGTGCTGGCATAACTCAGCAGGTCTGGAGGTATCTTTGGAGGACGTCGGTAGGTGAAGTTTTGGGTTAGGGTCTTTCTTCAGAACTAATTGTAGTCGGGGAACAAAGCTGGTAATGAGGTAGGGATGAGATACACCCTGGCAAGTGATAGGTAGGTGCAAGTGAGGGGAGTTTAATTGGCAGATGGGTGGATAAAGGCTAGAGATGAAAAGGAGACAAAGATGTATCAGATAAGGAGAGAAGAGAAGTGAAATTTAAAGCCAGAGGGAGGGATAGGATTTTATGACTCTACAACCTCTAATTTGATAAACTAATAACTACCAAATATAGAATCAAATTAAAATTTGAAAAATTAGAAAATCTTGTTTTAAATACTTTAGAAATACTGGTATGCTGTATGCAGTCACGAAAAAAGCACTGCAAATAATATTTCCTAATGCATCTCTCGTGCTATATCCAATTAGCTTTATGAAAACACATGCTAAATCAAAACTATCCGTATCTACCTCATGACTTTCACCTTGGAAATTTTCAAGGTTATTTTCTGTCTTTGGCTTCATGCTCTTATTATCCTTATACACAAAAAAATATAGCTGATTGTTTTTTCCGTTTTTCATCTTAATATTTTTCACTTGTAAGGTTCTCATGTTGTGAGGTAAAATGGCCGTCTTCTTTGTGCTACGTCTTAATTCATCGAGTTCTGCAAAAAGTTACCATTTTAGTACATTAGTTGCAGAGGAAAGAGACTGCAATGCCCCTGGCAAAGACACGAACATCTGCACAGACTTATAAGCATTCGAGGGGAAATGAAGACTACTGTTCACATGCCTTGTCAGTGCTTGCGTGCTGATTCTGCACACTATAAACCTGCTCCTTCACATGACCAGAGGGCTTGCTTACTCTGTTCGATCAGACTTGAATGTTCTGTCACTGGCTTGAGTGTGCTGAGCACAGCAAAACGTTATTTAATTGAGGATTTTATTGATGGGCTGCATGTTAAATATGAATGCATCTTCAGCGTTTTATCTTACTGTTCTTCCCAGGCTAGGACAGCTTATCTTTTTAACAAACCTTTAGCCATTTCTACTTTCTCATAAAAGCCATCTCACATGCCAAGAGATGCAAAAGGCCTGAGGCAGACAATGGAGATTGGTGTAATTTTCTAAGACAGATATTGATTTATTTGTCCTTCAAGATATACAGAAAAGTTAATGATTTTGTAAGAAAGAATGAAAGATACAAATACTTACTTTATCGTACCTTTCTCTCGGTGTGAATTTGGATGTCAGCTTTGAAATCATTTTTAGCAATCACATGATACTTTGATCAATGGCCCAGCTACCAGGTAAATTTTAGGAGAATTGTCAGACACTGGACATATGCCAAGAGTAAAATTTGTTATGGGTATGGCAGGGCAATGTTGTGGCCTGTTATTCTAGACATTGATGACCACTCAGAACTGACAAGAGTTTACTGACTTGAATCAGAGTGGAACAGCACAGAAACAGGCCCTACCTTCCATCCCATCTTTGCCAACCTTTTTGCCCAACTACACTAATCCTAGTTGCCTACTGATCCCACAAGGACCACATCTTTCTGTACCTAGTAGAAACAAGTAACAAGTTAGATGCTGAATTACACGAAAGGACACTATGTGCTGGAGTAAGCTCAGCGGGTCAGGCATGGAGAGCATGGAAAGATTACATTTTGGGTTGGGTCAAGGAAGGATCTGAAGAAGGGTCCTGACCCAAAACATCATCTATCCATATTCCCCAGAGAAGCCGTCTGACCCGTTGAGTTACTCCAGCACTTTGTGTCCTTCTATGCCAATTTAAGTATCAATCTTGACACTATTCATCTTTCCACAAATACTGCCACACCTTCTGAGTGCTTGTTGGGTTTTTTTCTGTTTTGATTTCCAAGTTTCCAGTATTGAGGTATTTGTGTATGTTTCTTTTAAAACTGGAATAATATGGGAGCTTGCTGTGTTTGCTTTCTGCGTAGAATGTGTAACAAAGTCCCGAGAGAACATTGAGGTCCTGCCTCAATGGGGGAAGAGAGAAAAGAACCACAAGACAACACATATAAGATGGAAAGTTTTAATACTCTTAATGCTGGTGGGAAAAATATCGAGTTTATTAACATCACAAAAGACAGATAAAACCTATCACATGGATGTTGTCAAAATGATAAAGGGAAACTTTAATCCAATGCCTCCAGCAAACTTTGTGAGTTACACACACATTAGTATGTGCGACAGACATTAGAGGAAAGAGTCAGTGATCATAAACTCAGGTTGAGGATGACAGCAAAGTGATCCTTTTTCAGTGTCTCCTCTGCTGGTGTGTTGACTGATTGTTGAGAGGGTTCAGTTGTTGGTAAAGTTTGGTATGGAAGTTTAACTCTTGGGGATGACCTTTGTCTCGTAATCAGACAAAAGAGCCTCAAGATCCGAGAGATACTACATTTTAAAAAAATTACAGTTTCTTATTTAACCAACCGAATTTAAAGGAAGACTAATTGCTTCCCAAAAGACAATAA
Source organism: Rhinoraja longicauda (assembly GCF_053455715.1). Lineage (NCBI taxonomy): Eukaryota > Metazoa > Chordata > Chondrichthyes > Rajiformes > Arhynchobatidae > Rhinoraja > Rhinoraja longicauda. The sequence goes on from NC_135955.1 coordinate 31,186,642, forward strand.
AAGACTCAATGCTTTCAGATTTGAGAAACAAGATGACAGAATATTAAGACAGAGAAGCAAGAAAATGCAGATGCTGGAATCTTGAGCAAAGTACAAGAAATGGCATCCGTCCATTTCCTCCACAAATGTTGCCCGACCCATTGAGTTCCTCCAGCACTTTCTGTTTAGGAAAAATATTCATTTTGATGAAGGTATCACAAAATGCTGGAGTAACTCAGCGGGTCAGGCAGCATCTCAGGAGAGAAGGAATGGGTGACGTTTCGCGTCGAGACCCTTCTTCAGACTGATGTCAGGGGAAGGGGCAGGACAAAGCTAGGATGTAGTGGGAGACAGGAAGACAGTGGGAGAACTGGGAAGAGGGAGGGGAAAGGGAGGGCAGAGGAACTATCTGAAGTTAGAGAAATCAATGTTCATACTGCTGGGGTGTAAGCTGCCCAAGCGAAATATGAGATGCTGTTCCTCCAATTTGCAGTGGGCCTCACTATGACAATGGAGGAAGCCCATGACAGAAAGGTCAGACTGGGAGTGGGAGGGGGAGTCGAAGTGCTGAGATCAGGTTGGTTAAGGCAGACTGAGCGAAGGTGTTGAGCGAAACGATCGCCGAGCCTGCGTTTGGTTTCATCGATGTAGAGAAGTTGACATCTGGAACAGTGGATACAATAGATACGGTTGGAGGAGGTGCAGGTGAACTTCTGCCTCGCCTGGAAAGACTGTTTGGGTCGGATGGAGTCGAGGGGGGAGGTAAAGGGACAGGTGTTGCATCTCCTGTGGTTGCAGGGGAAAGTACCTGGGGAGGGGGTGGTTTGGGTGGGAAGGGAGGAGTGGACCAGGGAGTTACGGAGGGAGCGGTCTCTGCGGAAAGCAGAAAGGGGAGGAGATGGGAAGATATGGCCAGTAGTGGGATCCCGTTGAAGGTGACGGAAATGTTGGAGGATAATTTGTTGTATACGTTGGCTGATGGGGTGGAAGGTGAGGACAAGGGGGACTATCCTTGTTACGAATGGGGAGGGGGATTTTGATGAAGAAAGCCAACAGACCCTTTGGCCCACCGAGTCCTCACTGACCAGCAATCCCCACATATTAACTATCCTACATACACAAGGGCCAATTTACATTTATGCAAAGCCAATCAACCTACAAACCTGTATGTATTTGGAGTGTGGGAGGAAACCAAAGATCTCGGAGAAAACCCACGTGGTATGGGGAGAACGTACAAACTCCATACCGACAGCACCCATAGTCGGGATCGAACCCGGGTCTCTGGCACTGAAAGCGCTGCAAGGCAGCAACACGACCACTGCGCCACCGTGCCATGTATTTGAACTAAAGGAAAAATCAGGCATAGCTATCAACTCAATATCACCATTTGGATATATCATACTGAGTTAAGATCTTCCCATCAATTATTAATAGTGCCCACTTTAAATATTTTTCCTTTCTTTTCCATTTCAGTTTCCTCAAGCCAACATCAGGCACGCATTCAAGCATGTATTTTTGAGATACTGAGATAGATTATTCACAAACAACTATTGCCAGATTTTGACACTTAATTCATAATTCTCAGTGTCTATACATTCAATGGTGTCATATTCAGTGGTATTTGCACCTATCTTTGGACAAAACATGCTTGCACTCATCTGCCCCCCCTGGGGTGATATTCCTTCCCTTGTCTGAGGGGTGATCCCATCGGCCACTCAATGTCCAGCAGTGGAAGGTCCCTAGGTTGTGGTCCTCATCAACAAACTTATGTTGCACTTAACCTAACAACATAACATACGGCTCGGTGTCTGTTATTGGAATATTTATACTTCTGCTGTCTGTACACCTGGACCGCATAATAGGAATTGTAATTTTACCTGAGTAAAATATGAGACGAGGAAGTGGAGGATGAGTCGTATTGCTTTCAAAGTGATGTGTTTTGTTTAGTGCCTTTTTGTAATGGCCTTTGTCTCTGGATGTAAAGAAAGCTCCTATAATGCAGCCTAAAATGGAATACCATTATCCTATCAATCCAATCAGATTTCCAAATGCCTGTAAATTCAGCAACAACAAAATAAGTTTGATACAGTTTTTGGTTGTTCTTGACTGTTATTCCCACCATGGTTGCATGTCTATGTGGAAAATTGTGGATAATTATGTAACCCCACTGTTATACGAGTAAAATCCGATTTCTCCCTTGTTCGTAGATTCCAATGGCCCTCCTTGAATGGTACTGAATCTGCTCATGCTTCAGTGTACCTACCCCAGCAGTGAACTTTAAATAAAGAGTGGTACAGTGGTTTAGTTACAGCTTTACAGCGCCAGAGACCCAGGTTCAATCCTGACTATGGGTGCTATCTGCATGGAGTTTGTATGTTCTCCCCATGACTGCGTGGGTTTTCTCTGGGATCCCTGGTTTCCTCCCACACTCCAGAGATGTACAGGTTTTTAGGCCAATTGGCTTGGTATAATTGTAAATTCTCCCCAGTGTGTGTAGGGTAGTGTTAGTGTACAGGGATCGCTGGTGGGCACAGACTCAGTGGGCCGAAGGGCCTGTTTCTGCGCTGCATCTCTAAAGTAAACTAAATTATTGCAATGCCTATTTGAGGTTCCTCACAGCATCAATAAAAAAGAATCAGAGAAGAGGTTAGAAATTGCATTATGTTGCACCTTCTTTTGTGACACTGTACAAATCCCTGCATTGATTGTTATGAAAACCTGTCAGACTCATTAACCTTCCTGATGCTATCCTGAACAAGTCCAGTCTGTAAGTGACCCACAGCAACACAGATGACCATTAAATACCCTGTGAAATAGCCTAACAATTGTTCAAGTGCAATTGTTCAGCTGTCAAGAGAATTAAGCCTTGCCAATTATTCTCACCTATTCAAAGAACAAATAAAATAATACTTTTGTGTGACACTCAGCCCCGTGGGTGTCAAGAATAATGTTTCTCTCCTGTCGTACAAGGATACGGAGATTTATCTCGAATCACATGATAAAATTTTGAGCCAAGTTGTATTAAACAAGGTTTCCTGTTCATTTCTTCGACATGCCACATACTTATCTAGACAATTCTTCAGGGGAAACTTTCTTTGCCGAGAGGAATGAAGAAATGGTGCCAAAACGGCACAAATTGTACTGGCGCCGACAATTTCAAGAGCTGTCAAGTTTTTCAAAAGAAGGGTTAGGAAAACAATTAAAACTTTATTAATTCTGCCTTTTATCTTCATAAGATGGATAGCACAGGGAAATTTCAGGAAAACAGTAATAATTATAAAATTAACATGCTAGTTCAATTCTCCTCTCAAAAACAATCTCTATAAGAATATCAGGCCATGCATCATTTTTGTTGTCCACCATCCAGTCCTTTCTGAATGGACATTGCAGCAGGATTTTTACACTGACATTAAACATTGTAAATATCCTTTTTACTAAAAATCCAGGGAATATATGATCAAGATGTAAGTCTTCAATGGTGTTATCCTTACCCATGAAACAAAACATTCTTAAATTGTGTTTATGGTCATTTAACCATTGGCTATTATTAAACAAGGAAAACAATGATGAGGATATTCCAACTTTCTCAAACAAAATATAGTCTTTGTAAACCCCCCCCCTCCCTTCTTCCCTCACCTCTTCCTCTCCCCTGTGCCCCACCTGGACTCGCACTTATTTCAACCCTCCCCCTGTCCTTCTGCCTACATTCCTTTCTCTAGCTGCACAATTTGCAACACTTTCATCCCTTTATCTCACACCTTCTGTCCTTTCATCTCTGGCCTTTTGTCCACCATCTGCATAACCTAAACCCGCTTCACCTGTATCAAACTATTACCTACCAGGCTATTTCCTGCCCCTACTCTCTTCCATCTTTTTTCCCACCAAACCTCCCACCACCGCCCCCCCCCCCCCCATCAGTCTGAAGAAGGGTCCCGACCTGAAATGTCACCTATTCACGTTGTACAGAGATGCTGCCTGACCCGCTGAGTTACTCCAGCATTTTGCCAGGCCAGGGGAGCAGCGAGGCCAGGTGGTGCGAGCGGTGGGGCCGGGCGAGCGGCGGGACTGGGCGAGGGGCCGGGCGAGGTGAGCGGTGAGGCATGTGTTTTGTGGAAAAATGGGAGGTGAAAGCGGAATGGCAGAAATGAAATAAGAAAGCAGAAACTTTCCGCCAAATTCAGAAGGGTTGGGAGGTCTGCTGACATCTCCAGCTCCCTCCTGGTTACACCGTCCGATGAGCCTTTGGGTGGGCTCTGTCTAGCCATCAGGCAGGTCCTGCAGATCGGCTCCGATCCCGGTTATGCTGTCTCTCGATCCATTGGATGGGCCCCGACAAACCTTTGGGCGGGTTTCTGGTCACACTGACCGACGACCCCTCGGGCGGTTCTTGGTCCCGCCTTCCTGGCGGTGCTGTCTTTAACATTTTATCTATATTTCCTCCAGTAAAAAGTCTAATAAAGGTTCCCACTCAACTGACATACTTTGTACTAAAGAAGGAATCATAACAAGCAGTAGCTTGTACTCTCCCAGTTCCCTGGTAGAATTTTTTCTGTCGTGATATGTATTATACCTGAAAAAAGTATTCAAATTGCCCTTGGTGAGAAACAATCTAGTTTACTGCCAGGAGCTATTAAGCATTTTTAGCTCATTTTAGAAGATCAAATAGATAAGCTTTAACATTTCAAAAACTCTTCTAAGCCCTTTGTTAAAGCAATGAGTATTTCTGCCTTCACCCTTACAAGCAGCACTTTCCAGACTCCTAACTCTCCAGATGAAATTTTCTCAAACCCCTATAATCTTTCTACCGATTGCCTTAAATCATACTCCCTGGTTACAGACCTCTCTGCTAATGGAAATACTCTATCTAGGCCTTCCATAAATATACACCTCTTGTTAAATCTCTCTCTCAGGCTCAGTACTCTAATATTCTTTTGCACTGCTTGGATTTTGCATTTCGATCTTGTACCATTGTGTTGTTTTGCACCCTTTGTTGTGTTTATTGTTGTATTTGTCATTACTGTGTGACTACTGTTTACTATGCTAATCTAATCTGATCCAGTGGAAGTACATCTTTCCTACAGTGTGCAATGAGAACTGCAAACTATTCTCCAAGATAGACACAAAAAGCTGGAGTAACTCAGCGGGACAGGCAGCATCTCCGGAGAGAAGGAATGGGTAATGTTTCAGATCGAGACCCTGCTGCCTGTCCCGCTGAGTTACTCCAGCTTTTTGTGTCTATCTTTGGTTTAAACCAGCATCTGCGGTTCCTTCCCACACAACTATTCTCCAAGTGTGGCCTGACCAGTGTTTTGTAAAGTTGCAACATGATGTCCCAACTCTTGTACTCTACATTCCAACATGACTCTGTTGCGTTGTAATACAGTTAAAAGAGTTGTTTTAAAGTAAGTCAGTGTAGCAAGAACATTACAGAAGGAACAATATGTGAGTTAAATTGCGCACCTTGAGTGGCCATTTTCCGTGTAAGCTGGGTAGCTGCATGATTGATGAATGCCTCAAACTGTACGTGTCTCCTGAGATGCTGCCTGATCTGCTGAGTTACTCCAGCATTTTGTGAATAAATATCTTCGATGTGTACCAGCATCTGCAGTTATTTTCTTACACTGTATGTGTATGTGTATGTGTATGTGTATGTGTATGTGTATGTGTATGTGTATGTGTATGTGTGTGTGTCTGTGTCTGTGTCTGTGTCTGTGTCTGTGTATGTGTATGTGTCTGTATGTGTATGTGTATGTGTGTATGTATGTGTGTATGTGTATGTGTATGTGTGCGTGTATGCATATGTGTATGTATATGTGAATGTGTAAGTGTATGTGTATGTATGTGCATGTGTATGTGAACTTCACATTTATGCATTGGTTGGTAGAATAACATTCAGAGAGTACAAATGTTAGAATCTTTGCATCTGCCCTGTTTCTGCGTTGCTGCCTGTGGCTTATCTGCCATGTGACGCAGGTGAAAATACCCCGAGAACACCAGCAATATTATATGCAGAGGGAAGCCGTCAACATTTTCAGCTCAAGAAATCAGAATAGCAACTCCAGGCCGAAAGCAAGAAGCAGTTGCAGTCAACAATGGGCAGCTCCAGCTGTCTCAGCTGATAATGCGGCATATCTGGATTCAGTCCATAAACCTTGTTGAATGAAATTCCAGGACATTGCTATCGCAAACATTCGAAGCAGTTGAGGTTGTACTTTGTGAAAGCGATAGCTACTTCTGGAGTGCGCGCATGCCTAGTTAAATATGGAAATGCCCAAGTTGATATCAATGATCCAGCCATCCTCCACTGGACCAACTACTCTAGAGCCTTCTCTGGTGTGACTTCCTGAAATCAGTCAACCGATTACAGGTTCTTATGAACTGTTCTGATTGCGATATCCAGAAACCATTTTTGTAGCATGAAAAACGTTAGAAGTTTTTAATGGGATGTTAAAACATAATTATTGCTTATGAAACTCCATGGTCCTATAAAAAGGTAACATTTACCATATGGATTGTAATTCTATATAAATATTTCACAATACTGTGGATCTCAAAATTGTGAAATGTATTTCATTGTTAATAATATTTTAAAATATTCCAGCTCCTACCTTAATATGATGTGTATGTTCCCATTTTTACACCAAACTTGGTGCGTAGGATAGTGTTAATGTGCGGGGATCGTTGGTCAATGCAGACTCGGTGGGCCAAAGGGCCTGTTTCTGTGCTGTATCTCTAAACGAATCTAAACTAAACTAATGTCTCGTCAACAAGTGTCTCATTACATTCATCTAGTTAACGCAGCCTTTCCAACTTTGAACAAGATATTGTTTAGTAGTGCAGACTTATACAGTCTCCTCAACATTCTGCATTTATATTTGTTTATCAGTATTGATAATCCCATTTTGTTGCGTGAGGTGTGATGTATGGGTGCTTGTCATGAGTCAGGGGAGTTTCTCATCACTCTACACCAATATTAGCTGCAATAAACTCAAGTGTGTTTGAAGTCTGTGATGCATCAACAGCTCTCCTGGGGTGATCCGATGATGGAATGTGATGCATTCAGATACTGGAACAGAAGATCGGCTAAATGAGGAAGTGCTGGCACGGTTGGTGTGGGAGGCAGATGCAATGGTGGTGTTTAAGAGGCTTTTAGATAGACACATGGATATGCAGAAAATGGAGGGATGTGGATTATGAATCATGTAGGAGATTAGTTTAACTCGGCGTCATGATCGGCACGGAGATTGTGGGCTGAAGGGCCTGTTCCTGTGCTGTCCTAATCACAGATCTGTGATGGTTTGACTTGAACAACTTTGGAAAATGTGTTCCTCCAAAGCTTCCTTGTGAATGTGTGCAGAGTCTTTGGATGCTCAGGTAAAGGATGGATGGCAAGGGGCGGATTAATGGCCTGGAATGGATTCTACTTCATCTTTCATTTCCAAAGAGAAATGTTAACAAGCCGCTGTGTAGGTGTCAGCATTTCCAGAAGCAAACCTCATTCATACTGAACTCATGAGAAGGAGACACTTTGTATCTGCCTATCAGCGATATATGTCTGTCCATCTTCACCTGCCTCCTTTATTTTCTCTGCCGTATGCCTCCACCTGTCTCACAATCCTACCCCTTCCCCTCCCCTACCTGGCTCCACCTGGCATTCCTTCACCCCTCCCCACTCTACCGATCGCCTATTGGCTCCTATCTCACCTTTCCCTCTCTCCTCTTTAAAAGATCAGTGACAATAAGAGTCAATTCTTCATTTTTTGTTGTTTTTGCTGGACTGACAAAAAGATAGATTTTTTTGGGGATACATTGGAATTTATTTTTTATATGATTTAAATCTATTGCCACAGTTTGTCGGTGTCTCTGATGGGAAAAGGAACATTTAGAAATAGCTGAAAAGGCATGTGGCACAATGACACCTGGCTGAACGAGGGATCTGTTGCTTGAGCCCAGAAGCACAAGAATAGAAGAACAAAGGGCATACTTAGGCAGTCAGACTGTCTAAGCGAGAGAAAAATAGAGCCAAAATTGCAGCTGAAACGGCCAACTCAGATGCAGTCAGAAAAAAAAGAGTGAATTATCTAAGATTGGAGAATTCAACATTGAGTCCAGAAGGCTACAACTTGTCCCTTTGGAAGATGAGGTGTTGTTCCTCAATCTTGCATTGGACTATGTTGCAATATTGCGGGAGGCTATAGACTGATTGTTCAGAGAGTGTGATGGAAAATTAACATGCTTGCTGACTATTTTCCATATGTTTCTGTTTTTATTTCGGATTTCTATCTTTTCAATTGTCTTATGATATATTCATGACCTACACTGTTGTGCAACACCAATTTGTCAGGTACCCCACCACGGGGGATAGTCATTCTCAAATCCAAATTGTTCCGTTTTCTGCTGTGGAAGATCCCTAATTTCAAATTCAAATCATTTTAGATAGAGCATTAATAATCACGTTATTGTTTGCATTTATCAATTAAAGACATTTATCATTGCCTTTCTGATAAAAGTGAACATGGACTCATCTGCTACCTCTAGATTAGAGATACAGCGTGGAAACAGGCTCTTCGGCCCATCGAGTCCGCACCGACCAGCGATTCACGCACATTAACACTATCCTACATGTACTAGGGACAATTTACACTTATACCAAGCCAATTAACCTACAAACCTACATGCCTTTGGAGTGTGGGAGAAAAAGGAGGATATCGGAGAAAACCCATGCAGTCACGGGAAGAACGTGCAAACTCTGTGCTGACAGCACCTGTAGTCGGGATCAAACCCGGGTCTCTGGCGCTGCAAGGGCGGTAAAACAGCAACTCTATCGCTGCACCATCGTGCCGTTTCTACATCTGTAGGAGTAGCTTTGGAGGTTTTATTCTGCCTGCACGACAGATTGCACATGTTAAAGCTAAATCATTTTGATCTCTGTCAAAACCTGGCCAAACTATGAAGCTTTTGGCAATAGCTTTCACGTTTACAATGATTGTATATTCCAAGCATGTTTCATCCACAATTTGTCTGTTAAGGACTTTGAAAGCAACTATTCCATGTCATCACTTTAGACATCTCTGATCCTCATTGGGCCAATGATGGAGGGTTTGCAAGTCTGTTTGTAGATTTTTTTAGAAACATTTTTTTAATGCTACCTCTGCAATTTCTGCAGCTGTAACTGGGAGGCTGTCATCCACCAAGGCAAAGAATATATTTTGTTATCTATGCAACAGCTGTTGTGTGGTAGTTTAAACAGAGAACATAGAACAAAGAACAATACAACACAGGGACAGGACCTTGTAAGGGGTTTCTGCGCCGAGCTTTCGCCCGACCTAAGGTCCCCGTGCCTTGCTCTGATCCCTTGACCAGGCCGCGCACACTGGTTCCCCGTGAGTGGTTCGACCCACTCACCCCCTACGGTTCTAGACACTGGACTTAGATGCAGGAGCGTTGATAGTGCAGAAAAAAACTCAACCAGACCAGATTTGAAGACCAGGGTTTAAATGGAAAAGGCTTTTATTGAGCGCTGGGGACTATTGTCCATGAATACTTAGACACAGTTCCAAACGACATATGCACCACTACACGAATACTTAGACACAGTTCTAAACGACATATGCATCACTTACACGAATACTTAGACACAGTTCTAAATGACAAATGCATGACTGTAAGATGGGGAACGTACGACACATCGCAAACTTGACCAACACATATTCATTTACACACCCACGTTTATTCAAACCACCCTCCCCTCTACACTAAACTATGTCCAGGATATGCAGGATCGGGGTACATGCTCACCATGGGGCTATTACTGAGGTTACTGGCTGTTTGTGCTGCTTCTCCGCTGCTTTCCGCGAGGGTTGTGCTTGTCCCCTGAGTTTCTTCCTTCCGTTTCTTGTGTTCCTTGCAGGTTTTCTTGCAGTATTTCTTCTCGAGTTGCGTGCCGGTTCCTCTCTCTTGCACTTCGCTTCTTCTTGCCTGTCTTTTCTTCCTCCTGCATCCGTTTGACTTGAGTTTAAAACCCAAAAGTCGTGGCCAGTTATACTATTCTGACCCGTCCTATCTCCCGCCAGATCTTGGGATCTCTTTGTTTAAAAGATATGTATGAGTTTTCTCTCTGATCTGCGCTTATGTCCGGGGGTACCGGGGATGGCCAGATGGTGTTAATTGGTATTTCGTTGCGAGGTGATGGGTTTAACTGGTTTCCCATCACCTACCAGGTAGTTTTCTATGGGCTATTGTGCCCCCTTAACGAGATTAACTGTGTAGGTCGGCTTGGGGCATTGTGAGTATGCTGATGTCAGCGCCCCAGTGTCTGGACTTCGACCTGGTTTCGCAGGTTTCTGCATGGCCAATACCCATCCATTGTTCTGGCCGTTGCTTTGCAGAAACCTAGAGACTGGGCTGTAAGGTTTTTGCTCTTGTGGCTGGTCACGAGGTCCTGCGGCCATTTTAGGACCCACATATTGTGACATCCCTTGGTAAACTGACCGCAGCCTTTCTCCGCTATCAGCCCCAGTCTCCCGTTTAAAATGTCCAAACTGCAGCTCTTTGGTTTGGTGTTGCTTTCAGAATGAGGGAAAACTTCTCAAATCTTACAACCTTCAGCCCACAATGTCACAATGCCAAGATAAACTAATCACATCCTTCTGCATGGATGAGAATGCATGCAGAATTGAACCATTTCCTTCCATTCTCTGCATATCCATGTGCCTAACTAAATGTCTTTTTCATGCCACCATTGTATCTGCATCCACCACCATCCTCGGTAGCACATTCTGGACACCTCTGTTTATAAAAAACCTGCACCAAATATATCTCCTTTAAACTCTGCCCATCTCATCTTAAAGCTATGCCCTCTAGTCTTTGACATTTTTACCCTGGGAAAAAGTTTCTGACTGCCTACCCTATCTATGCCTCTCATAAATGTATGGACTTCTATCAAGTTTCCTCTCAACCTCTGGCCTTCCAGAGAAAACAATCCAAGTTTGTCCCATCTCCCTTTGTAGCTTGGATAATGAATCCATGATTGTGTTTTGTTTTGTGTGGAAGAACATTTCTCAATAGTGCAGTTGTTTTGGGATAACTGAATCACCATCTCTGGAACCTGGGATAGCTACACAGTATTTGATTCTGTGACTAAAGTGAAACATCTCCCGAATAAAAACTGGTGAATTTCTTTATTCTACAAATGATGGCCAGTAATTCTTTTCCTATATGTGTGCCATACGATGAGTAAAATGCAAGACACAAAGTGTGTAGGAAAGAACTGCAGATGCTGGTTTAAATCGAAGGTATACACAAAATGCTGGAGTAACTCAGGGACTCAACCCGAAACATCACCCATTCCTTCTCTCCAGAGATGCTGCCTGTTACTAGAGCATTTTGTGTCTCCCTGCAAGGCACAAGGTTGTCCACTTCTCTAGGCCATGCCCCATGATGACAATGTATGCACTGTAATTAGAGGCATCACATCGCTGCAAGGCAATGAGAAAATTGAGCCTTGTTATAGACAATAGACAATAGACAATAGGTGCAGGAGTAGGCCATTCAGCCCCTCAAGCCAGCACCACCATTCAATGCGATCATGGCTGATAACTCTCAATCAGTACCCCGTTCCTGCCTTCTCCCCATACCCCCTCACTCCGCTATCCTTAAGAGCTCTATCCAGCTCTCTCTTGAAAGCATCCAACGAACTGGCCTCCACTGCCTTCTGAGGCAGAGACTTCCACACCTTCACCACTCTCTGACTGAAAAAGTTCTTCCTCATCTCCTTTCTAAATGGCCTACCCCTTATTCTTAAACTGTGGCCCCTTGTTCTGAACTCCCCCAACATTGGGAACATGTTTCCTGCCTCTAATGTGTCCAATCCCCTAATTATCTTATATGTTTCAATAAGATCCCCCCTCATCCTTCTAAATTCCAGTGTATACAAGCCTAATTGCTCCAGCCTTTCAACATACGACAGTCCCGCCATTCCGGGAATTAACCTAGTGAACCTACGCTGCACGCCCTCAATAGCAAGAATATCCTTCCTCAAATTTGGAGACCAAAACTGCACACAGTACTCCAGGTGCGGTCCCATCAGGGCCCGGTACAACTGTAGAAGGACCTCTTTGCTCCTATACTCAACTCCTCTTGTTATGAAGGCCAACATTCCATTGGCTTCCTTCAATGCCTGCTGTACCTGCATGCTTCCTTTCAGTGACTGATGCACTAGGACACCCAGATCTCGTTGAACATCCCCTCTTCCTAACTTGACACCATTCAGATAATAATCTGCCTTTCTATTCTTACTTCCAAAGTGAATAACCTCACACTTATCTACATTAAACTGCATCTGCCATGTATCCGCCCACTCACACAACCTGTCCAAGTCACCCTGCAGCCTTATTGCATCTTCCTCACAATTCACACTACCCCCCAGCTTAGTATCATCTGCAAATTTGCTAATGGTACTTTTAGTCCCTTCATCTAAGTCATTAATGTATATCGTAAATAGCTGGGGTCCCAGCACCGAACCTTGCGGTACCCCACTGGTCACTGCCTGCCATTCCGAAAGGGACCCATTTATCCCCACTCTTTGCTTTCTGTCTGTCAACCAATTGTTGTGATGTGAGGCTCAATGTGCACTACATTGTGTGCCAACAAAGGTCCCCTGCTTAAGCTTTGTTCATATCAATCGCATGGTTTGGTTGAAACTCATTTACGCACCGTTTTTAATTATTTCTATGTGGTGGATGTGGTGGTTCAACCACCACAGCTAAATCTGTCAAAAATCTCGAACAAGATTAAAAAACAACCCGTGCTCTCCATCATTTTCCGGTCTCGTCACTTGCGCAGTGACTTTGACTTTACCCCTGCAGATTGAATGTTATTGGAATCGACATTCAATCCAAGATAAACAAGTTCTGGTTGTGCAAAATTGTGCTTACTATATTTAAGTTTCATGCTGTGGTGTTGCAACCATTTGAGAAACTCTTTTAAAATGCAAAGATTGTCTTACTGAGCAGTTGGAATAACAAAATACCATCCAAGTTACACTGGCAATGTCTCGGCTCTGAGGCATCTTGTCCATCATTGACTGGAAACATTTGGTAAATGACTTATTTCCTTTTGGCAATTTTGTATGAGAGTGTAGAATCTGATGAGTTCTTATGGTGAGGATATATTAATTCTCTTCAAGTCAGCGTTTTAATTCAACACTAATCTTAGCAATGAACTCGGCGCCTGTCAATTTTTCATGATGATTTTGAAATGTTGGCAAAGGTATTGCTCATCATTAACAGCATGGTTGAGGGTCATTTTTTAATCGCCATGCAATGCACCATTTAATGAATGAAGCTCCATTAGCTTTTGGTGGGACCAGCAGATTGGTAAGCATGTGATAGGTTTCCATGGTGTGCAAAGCGCTCTTTGAAGAGTTTCTCCAAAGCATGCGTTTTATTTTTTCCAACTCTGATACAAATTAGAATTTTTCTTAAATTACCTCATTGCAAGTTGTGGTGTATTGGGAATTGCTGTGTGTGCAGATATTGTTGAATGTAGTGAATACTGTAATGAATATACTATAGGAGATCTATAGGGCCAACAACAGGTATTACGTGTACTGAGGGCACATGTACAATCTCACGTGTATCCATGATCCATTTATATACAGACTTGGGCAAATGTTAGGTTGGCTCCATCTGCCTATTCCTTGGTGGAATTGTCCACGTTAAATATGGCCAGATTAAAAGGCTGTGTCCATCAATGTGTCTGAAAAGCTTTTCAAAGCAACCATCCACCGTGTTAGCAACCAGCCCGTCTTACTCCCAGCCCTACATAGATACAAAATGCTGGAGTAACTCAGCGGGACAGGCAGCATTCATGGGAGAGTTGTAATAGATGACGTTTCGGGTCGGGACCCTTCTTCAGTCTGTTTGTGTCTACCTTCGGTTTAAATCAGCATCTGCAGTTCTTTCCTAAACATTACCCCCAGCCCTGTTCTACAGCGTTAAAAATAGGTGTCACATTTCCATTGTGCTTGTTTAGACCAACTAAAAGGCATGCAGCGCATAAAATATATAATTAGAGCAATAAAACATGGATGTTAGAGATGAAAGATATTTTGCCCTGATGTAGCAGGGGAATCAAACTATTTCTGAGTTGGGTCGGGTTCAAACCTTGCATGAGGAAATGCAGTATCCACAGTAACCTGCGATTGTTTCCAGATTACACCACAGTTTACTTCCTATTTCTGACAGCACATCGGAAGATAATATAAATTCTGGCTGAGCTTTTTTTTGTGGAGTTGAGTTATGAATTTATTTTTTCCAGTGCAGAACTTTCCTTGTTAAGTAGATGGGGAGGAGGCTAATAGGTATCATTGGATTTTCAGATCTACAACAATGGCAACAATGTTTTGATGAGAATTAGGAGCAGGAGTGGGCTACTTGGCCCTTTGTGTCTGCTCTGTGATCCACTAGAATCAAGACTATCTTCCTCAGTGCCATTTTGCTTCCCCTTTCTTATTCCTTGCAACATACAAGGAAGTCAACTTGGCCTTCAAGTCTTTGCTGGTGCATGGATCTCCCAATTTATTCATTCTTGTTATCTTTTTAAATCTAATAAGGGACAATGTGTACATCCAATGGGTTAAAGAAAGAAAGATCATCATTTCAAATAAAATAAAAATTAATGAACTTCGAGAAGAACAAAGGGATTCTCCCTGGTGTCCTGGGGTTAGTATTTATCCCAACATCACTATTGCTAAGAGACAGATTATCTGGTTTCTTTCACTCTCCTGCATTTGGGAGATTTGTGGGCTCAGATTAGCTGATCCATTTGTTGTAAATATAAAATAAAAAAGACTTGCATTTACATATAACTTTTCTTAACCTTAGGATATTTAATGGAGCTCTGGTGCCAATGAAATATTTTGTCTAAGTGTAATCATTATTTTAATGCAGGGAACATGTTGTCATGCCAGTATTTTAATGTTGGTTTTATAATGCTGTAATAATAATTATTATAATGAGTTATAATAATTGGTTTCCTAATCAAGAGCCTGTTATATTATTGTGTATTTCATTTGGGTCTAAGACAGAAAATCAATCACAGGATAGGGAGTCTGAACAGACATTCTGTGAGCAATTTGATCAAGTTCTAAAGATGAGCTATTAATACTCTCAGTGTGAAAAAAGGTCTCGACCCAAAACTTCACCTATTCCTTTTCTCCTGACCTGTTGAGTTACTCCAGCTTTTTGTGTCTATCCTTGTTTTCTGCCATGGATCATTGAATGGGCTTCTCACAGACAGCAAAGATCACAGGTGCCATTCAGAGTGGTTCCCTGCAAACTACTTGTTGCCGCTGCAGGTTTGATGGCAAGCATTTATTTTAAATAGTGAGCGCTTTTGTTTACAGTGCTTCTGAGCGGTCTGCGTTAGCAGAACGTAGTCTTTGTTTACTCAAACTCGGCCTGTAATTTCACCACGTATCACTATTTTAAGTACCATATACTTGCATTTTTCTCATTTCAAAGCCATTGAAAAAAAATCAAGTTGCATTTTGGAGCCGACCTCAGGACCATAAGAGTCTATGGAGAACAAGGAATGGATTTATGGATTCAATATTTCTTGCTCAAGAAGAACAGACTTGCAAAAGAGGGAGTGTAACAAAAGTTCATCAGAAAATGCAGCAATAGTTTAGTGAAAGAAGAGATAACCTCACTGAAAATTCTCAAGGGGCTCGACTGGGTGAATGCAAAGTTGATATTTCCCCTAGTTAGGGGTCACAAAACTAGGGGTCAAAATCACAGCTGGGAGCTTGGTCACTCAGAGCAGAAATGAGAAGGAAATTCTTTATTCCGAGGAAGCAAATTTTTGGATCTCTCTACCAAGGGTGCTATGGAGGTTCAGTCACTCAGTATGACAACATCTAAAGATGTACCCATCTATTACAGGGCTCAAGGAACATGAGCTTACTGCAGAAAAGTGGCACTGAGGGAAAATATTACGATCAGATCAGTCATGATCTCCTTTAATAGCAGAGCAAGCGGAAGTGGCTGATCAGTTTCCTGTCTGCTTCAAGTAATCCACCCAGCAGCCCCTTCTCATTCCTTGACCATCTTTCTCCCACTATCCCCAACACCCTCCTACTCCCCCCCCCCCCTTTCTTCTGCTCATCTCCCATCCTCTGTATTTTGATTTCCCCGTTCCCCTTTTAAGCCCTCCTCATTCCCCTTCCCCTTATGCCCTTTATCCTTCCGGCTTTAAACTTCACTCCCCCTCTTCTTTCTACCTGACCTCTGGCCTTCGTTACTGCCTGCACTCATTTGTTAATCACCGCTACACACCTGTGTCCTCCTATCAATTACCAGTTTTTACCATTTTTTACCAGCTTTCTCTCCCTTACTCCATTAATTTGAAGAAGGGTTCAAACCTGAAATGGCTTCTGTCCTTTTCCCTCCACAGATGCTGTCTGACAGTTTAGTGTTTTTAGTTTAGTTTAAAGATACAGTGCAGAAACAGGCCCTTTGGCCCATCGAGTCCGCGCACACTAACACTATCCTACACACAATAGGGATAGTTTTTACAATTATACCAAGCCAATTAACTTACAAACCTGTACGTGTTTGGAAAATGGGAGGAAACCGGAGCTCCCGGAGAAAACCTGCACAGGTCACGGGGAGTACATACAAACTCTGTGGTTCGGATCGAACCTGTGTCTCTGGCGCTTTAAGGCAGCAACTCCAGCACCTCTAGTTCCTCCAGCACTTTGTTTTTGCTAAAGATTCAGCTTCTGCATTCTCTTGTTTCCCCATTCTAGTGCTTATGTTCTCATTAATCTTTATAAAGCAGATATTTCATTCCTTATAACATGCCAGTTGTGGTTTTTTTTTACTGTGGGGAGACTAACTGCCACATTTCTTACATTATAACAATGACTATACTTGAAATGCACTTCATTGGCAATAAAACAGTTTGGTATGATGTAAAGAGGCGCTATAGTAATGCAAATCTCTCCCAGCCATGCTATTTTTTTTCTCTGTTGTGGCTTCACCATATTTTCCCAACAGTGTAATTAAAAACTGCAATAAACTATAATTGGTGATAAAGCCTCGTTTATTCCTCCCCTTTTGGCAGCCTACTTACACAGCCTGCGATTTGACTTGAGTGCTTGGAATGTGGTGCTGTCTGGATGGGAACTAAAAACTTGCATCACTGTTTGCAACTGTCCACAAACAAAAGCCTGCCTTGGGCACAGTGAGTTGCAGCGAAGCGATTATCAGGCCGCATCGTGCTTGCTCCGACCGATCGCCCGCACTCGGCCCCTGCATCATCAACCACATAGCTGCACTCACCCTGCAGTGACACCAAATTGGTCCACAGTTCCTAGGTGCTCCTTCATTTTGTGGACAGTGTGCAAGGACAGGGATGGCGTGCACATCTCAGGCAGTGGAATCCAGATGGTACAAAACTATGAGAGGCATAGAGAGGGTAGACTCTTTTCCAAGGGTGGAAATGTCAAAGGCTAGAGGGCGTGTTTAAGGTCAGAGGGGGTAAAATTTAATGGAGATGTGCAGGACATTTTTTTTTACACAGAGAGTGATGGGCACCTGGAAAGTGCTGCCAGTGGTGGCAGTGGAGGCAGATATGATCGTGGCATTTAAGGGGCTTTTAAATAGGCACATGGTTATGCAGGGTATGAAGGGATATGGATCATGTGCAGACAGAGATTAGTTTAATTTGGCGTCTTGTTTGGCACACCCATTAAAGGGCCTGTTCTTGCTCTGCATTGCCCCATGTTCCATGTTCTATGCCTTGTTGAAGCCAAAAGCAGAGCTCACTTAACTGTAACTAATATGGTTTTGAAAATTGAAGATTTAAATCACTTATAAAGCAAAAATTAAAGTAGGAAGTAAAAAGTTATCATAGAAAACGCAAAAGAAAAATTTTAAAAATAAGTAGTAAGTGAAAAGTAAAACCAACTTGAATCTGAACTTGCCTCTTTAATAACAAACTCCTGAAAGAGCTGGGTTAAAGTTGAGACCAGATACCGCACAAATTGGCATTCGGTTGGGTGTAATAAGGCTACCCATAACCATTTCCCCAGATAAAACATGATGGTGCTTCCTTGTGTGGAGAAGCTAAGTTCAACCAAGAGCAATGAAAATGCCCAGACTTTGAATGCCAGGACCACTTTTAGATCCAGTTAGTAAGAATGTTTGGCACCAGTGTACTGCATCCGTTTTATCTCAATGGAATAATTCGATGGCTGCAATCTTTGCAGAAGCAGGGGTGGGGAATTGATCAGTCCCTCAGAAAGGGGAGGTATTTGATTTACATTCCATCCCAATACCCATTTAATGGTGGTTACTGCCTCAGTGGGCATATTGCCCTCCCAAACCAGGTACTAGGCCCTCCGATTACAAAGGGTGGCTGCCTATAATCTAATGGATTGGTGATTTACCGCTTCAGAACTGTGCAGTGCGTTCACTATGCTAATTTTGCGCTATACAAATTGACGCTTAACCTACTCATAAAGATTACTTCATGCTGCAATTCTTCCAAATCATATACATTCTCACCCAAGACCTGGATCATTAATGACAACTTCTGAATCTTCCAAATAGCGTCATTGGATTTTTCCTTTCCAGTTGTGAGACCACAGACGGGCTCAGATTAACACCTCATCCAAAAGCCGCCACCTCCAACGATGCTGTTCTCCCTTAGTGTCACCAAGTCAACCAATGTTTTTATGCACTTGGATCCAGAATGGGATTTGAACTCATGACCTCTTGACTCACTCGGCAGAGAACAAGAGCTACTCACTGAGCCCTTGCTGACACATGGGCTAATTTTCTCTGTGGCTGTCTGGCCATCAAAACCATGGCCTAAATCTCACAAGGCTGACACTTTACAGTTTTTTTATAATTCTTTATGGGACATAGCACATTGAACATAGGCCCTTTGGCCTACACTGTCTTTGCCAAACATGATGCCAAGACCAACTCTTTTCTGCCTGCACATAATCTTTATTCCTCCATTCTCTACATATTCATATGCCTATCATAACATAACATAACAACACTTTATTGTCACTCGGCACAACACCGAGCGAAATTTCAGCAGTCACACAAAATACAGCAAAAAGAAAAGAACACAGGACACCCGACCCCAACACAAACATCCATCACAGTGACTCCAAACACCCCCTCACTGTGATGGAGGCAACAAAACTTCCCCTCTCTTCCCCCCGCACCCACGGACAGGCAGCTCGACCCCTACCGAGGCAAACGACACGCACAGCCCCCGCAAGGGGATGGGAGGCCCCCCGGCCGAGCCGCCCCGGGCACCGAAACGTCCCGCGGCCACACCGGGCGATGTTAAGTCCAACGGCCGAGCCGCACCGGGCACTGAAACGTCCCGCGGCCGAACAGCGCTGACGATGTTAAGTCCAGCGGCCAAGCCGCACCGGGCACTGAAACGTCCCGCGGCCACACCGGGCGATGTTAAGTCCAGCGGCCAAGCCGCACCGGGCATTGAAACGTCCCGCGGCCGAGCCGCACCGGGCACTGAAACATCCCGCGGCCACACCGGGCACTGAAACGTCCCGCGGCCACACCGGGCGATGTTAAGTCCAGCGGCCGAGCCGCACCGGGCACTGAAACGTCCCGCGGCCGAGCCGCACCGGGCACTGAAACGTCCCGCGGCCGCACCGGGCGATGTTAAGTCCAGCGGCCGAGCCGCACCGGGCACTGAAACGTCCCGCGGCCGAGCTGCGCCGGCGATGTAAAGGCCCGCAGCCGAGCCGCACCGGGCACTGAAACGTCCCGCAGCCGAGCTGCGCCGGCAATGTTAAGGCCCGCAGCCGAGCCGCGCCCCGGGGAAGAGACCTAATAAAATAAAGGTTTCCCCCCGCCCCACCCCCCCACCCCACCCCACACCCCCACCACACACCCCCACCACACATACACAGCCAAAAACAGAAACAAAAACCATCCCAACACCCACACAAACAAAAAAAAAAGAAAAAAAGACAACAGACTGCCAGAGAGCCGCAGCCGTTAGGCGCAGCCAACTCCTCCCTCTAAAAGCCTATTAAATACCACTATTGTATCTGCCTCAATCACCAGCCCAGCAGCACATTCCAGGTACTCACCACCCTCTGTGTAGAAAGTTTGCCCTGCAAAACTCATGTAAACTTTGCCCCTCTCACCTTAAACCTATGCCCAATAATATTTGAGCTTTCCATCCTGGTAAAAAGGCTCATGAAGGTACATCTTGTTTTCCCTTTTGAAGGGAGCAAAGAAAGCTTTGGGCTTGATTAGCAGTGAGACATTGTTGTCAGTTAAGCTACTAGGTTTCACCTTGAAGGAAGTGATGGCATGGAAGCCCTGGCAAAATTGCCATGCATCCATCTGAGCCTCCAGCTCAATCCAGAAGAGTATCTATGCATTCTTGATGACCTTCTGTAGATTTTGTTTAGAGATACAGCGCAGAAACAGGCCCTTCGGCGCACCGGGTCCGCGCCGCCCAGCGATCCCCGCACACTAACACTATCATACACCCACTAGGGACAATTTTTACATTTGACCAGCCAATTAACCTACATACCTGTATGTCTTTGGAGTGTGGGAGGAAACCGAAGATCTCGGAGAAAACCCACGCAGGTCACGGAGAGAACGTACAAACTCCGTACAGACAGTGCCCGTAGTCAGGATCGAACCTGAGTCTCTGACAGCGCTGCATTCGCTGTAAGGCAGCAACTCTACCGCTGCGCCACCATTCAAACTCAGTGGATTGCAGATCTTTTGGTTCATCTAAGACTTCCATTTAGGGAATACTTGGATGGTCTTGCTGGGAGCACACTTTTCCATGCTTTTTCTTATGAAATCAGTAACAGCAGTGGCATAGTCTTTCAGATCTGATGCTGATTCCGTGAACATTGCCCAGTCTACTGTGTCCAAGCAGACACATCCACTCCCTGCACACTCGGGACAATTTGCAGACTGAAATTTCAGCTCTTTGGGATGTTGGAGCAAACCGGAGTACCCAGAGTGCAGAGGTCAGAATCAAACACAGGTCTCTGGTGGTGTGACGGGTGGGAGAGCAAGAGTTTGACAAGACCAACATGTCCAAGCACCACAAAGCATTTACCATGAAGCAGACGTCACTGCCTCTCCCATAACGTGATGCCACCATTTGGATCATGCAATGGATGGAGAAACCCAAGCATTCCCACATGTCTCTTTGGTAAAGTAATCTTGCCCGAAAGCTCTTGGTCTTATTTTTTAGATACTGTGCATTGGCCAAGAGGAAGCTAGGGAGTATTGTGTGTGTGTGTGTGTGTGCGCGTGTGTGCGTGTGTGCGTGTGCGTGTGTGTGTGTGTGTGCGTGTGTGTGTGTGTGTGTGTGTGTGTGTGTGTGTGTGTGTGTGTGCGCGTGTGTGTGTGGGTGTGTGTAGAGGGGAGGTGGGAATCGTAGTCTCCAGCACTTCATTCTTACTTGCAGATGAGGGGAATGAGATTTCCAAAAGGATTTTTGACAAGGTGCCACATTAGAGGGTGGGGCATAAATTAAAAACCTAAGGTATTGTCTGTTGGCATGGATTGAAAGCTTGCAGTCACATAGAAAGCAAAGAAATTGAATAAATGGGTTTTCAGGCTGGAAGGAGGTAACTGGTGACGTATTCCAAGGATCAGTCCTTGGCTCTCAACTGTTTACCATTTACATTAATCAGCTGGAGGAAATGCAAGTTTGCTGATGATATGAAAATACAAGGTAGGGCATGTCGTGATGAGGACATTGTGATTCCACATTGGGATATAGAGAATAGATTGAGCGATTGGGCAAAAACTTGGAACTCCCTCACTAACAGCTTTGTGGGTATACCCACACCTTTAAGATTGCAGAGGTTGAAAAAGGCAGCTCACCACCACCTATTCAAGGACAATTAGGGAAGAGAATTAAATGCTGGCTCAGCTTGGGAAGCCACATCTCTTGAGTGAATAACAAAACAACCTGGCACATGAAATCTAATGTGGGGAAGTGTGGGGTCATGCACTTGAGAAAGAGGTGTCAACAAGTAGATTGTTATCTAAATGGAGAGAGACTACGTGAAGATCAAAGTGTTCTAAGATCTAGTACATGAATCACAAAATGTTACCAGCAGGCCCATAAGTGACTAAGAAGGCATACCAGTCTTTATTGAGAAGGGATTGTAGTTTAAGAATAAGGAGGTTTTGTTACAGTTGTACAATGTGCTACTAAGGAGTACTGCACACAGTTTTGGTCTCTTGACTTACAGTAAATAAGGTACAATTACATTCAAGGCAGTCCAAAGGAGATGCACTCGGCTCATTCCTAGGATGAGAAGGTAGACAATTTGTATTCCTGGGTACTTGGAAGAATGAGGGTGAGGCTTATTCAAATGCATAAGATCCTAAGGGATGTTTTCATGAGTGGGAAAGTCACAAACAAAGGGAGATTGTGACTAAATAGGGGGTTAGTCATTTAAAGCTGAGATGTATAGAAATGTCTTCTCTCAGAGGTAGTGAAGCTCTGGAATTCTTCACCCCTGAGGGTGGCGGAGGCCAGATCATTAAATATAGATAGATAAATATTTGAAAAAATCAAGGAATTAAGGATGAATGGGAACTAGCACAGAAGAGGAGCTGAGGCCACTATAAATCAGCCATGATGACACTGAATGGTAGAGAGTCTTGAGGGGCCTGGTAGCTTACTTCTGCTTCTATTTCCTTATGTTCTTGTTCAATGTGCAAGTTTGGTTGAGCATGTCAGAATGCCATCAAGATTTAACCACAGTGTGGAGCCCCTGTAGACCACAGTGAGTAAAGGTAGCAAATTTGCTTTCCGAAATGAGACGGATATTGTGTTAAGATTGTATGAGATTTGGAGCACACAATATAGAATGGATGTAATTGCACTGGAGACGGTGACAAGGAGATTCATCAGGATGATGGAGGAGAGAGATTGGCTGGGTTTGTTTTCCTTGGAACAGAGAAGGCTAAGAGAGGTCCTGATGGAGGTCTGCATGCTGATGAGGAATAAGGTAGACAGCAGTAAACTTTTCCACAATGCAAACATATCTATAAGCAGAGCGCAAAGTGTTAAGTTAAGAAGTAAGAGGTTAAAGTGCACAAGTAAACTTTTTATCACCCAGAAGGTACTTGGACTTTGGGATACTCTATCTGAGAGAGTGGTGGAGGCATTTAAGAAGTATCTAGATGTATACTTGAATCACCAAGGCATAGAATCCTATGGGCCACGTGCTGGTAAATGTGAAGAGTGTAGATGCACCTGTTTTTGTGCTATGTGACTCGAGGAGTCTATGTTTTTGCTTAAACATCCTGTAGGACTTGAGTCTAAATTTCGGAGTGAGAGTATTCTCAATATGACATCTGCTGCAAATCAAACTGCATTTTCATCCAAACTTTACCACATGCAACACGCCAGCAATAAACAGTGAGAGTATTTACCTTCACAAGCAGGTGGTGCAAAGTGCTGTTGGTTAAGCCTACATATGGACTCGGTCACCACCTCCCATCAGCAACCTCAAGGAATAGAGGGACAAACATTATACTTCTTGAAACAATATAAATAATAGAGAACATTCTTATTGGTTGGGGGCTGTAAGAACAGAGCTTCTTAGATGAGTTCATTTACAATCAGTAATACCTGATGTACCTTGCTGGGCTAAGAAAAGATGCACATATATGTAGTTAAATCCCCTTCCTTGGCAAACCAGCATCTGCAGTTCCTTGTTTCTATAAATATCTATTTTTCTGCATTAGGAAGACCAGAAGCTCTGAATTTGGCCTTAATTGCCCAACATCAATACAGCATGTGGAATCCACAACTGAATATACACTCCTTGACCACACAATAATAACCATTAATTATTATTTTTAGTAAGGTGCCTCACCTTCCTATTTTTCCTATATAGGTGATCAAATTGTCATGCAAAATCCCAGGAGCAATTGAAGCGGTGTTACATGTATTTACCATTCTGTTGCCAGGCAGGTTCCCTGCCTTTCCTTGTTTGACTGCAACTATACCGTAGGGCTTGTTGGTGGATTGCGATTGCATCTACAAAACCACATCTTGTCATATTGTAGCAAGAGAACGAGTGAGTAGGGGGTGCAGATGGTCTATGAAGTTGCAAAATGTGCTGCTAATTTGGAAAGTAGCGATACTTGACCTCAGTAATTAAAATAGGCGACTGAAATTATCCAGTCCTCCAACTCTCTTAAATGGGAATGTGAAAGCAGGAAGTGGAATGGCCCAATTTGGGCAAAAGAAATGCTAGACTAGCAGGACATACAGTGTGGTTTTTGGAATGGAGACAGATAAATGCAGTTCCACATTATGAACTGATAGCACAGACCAAATGTTTTAGCACTCTTGCCATGTCAGAACAAGTCTAAAGGATAAGTATTATATGAAAAAAATAATTAGAGAGTGGAACATTCCACTACTTAATTATAGAAGAAATTACATAACATTTGTTTGTTAGCGTCATTGGTATTCATTCTGAAAATATGTGTGGTGACCCACACGTGAGGATACAAGCTTTAATCATCCATCAGTGGGAAGGAAACTTAAACCATTTCAAAGAAGTAACATTATTTACTAAATGGCAAGGCTGCAAATGCATTTTTTTATTTCTCTAAAATAATGCATTAAAAATCTAAATATAATAATGATTGTAATGGCTTCTGAATGGCACTCAGTTTTGAAATTGCTTTACATATTTAAATGGATCAATGATCTCTGCTCCAACAAAGATGATTGGGGTCTATACTAATCAGAAACCCTGGATGGTCCAGGAAATACATTATCTGCTAAAGCCCAGATTTGAGGATTTTAAGAGGATGGATCCACATGGTACAGAAAGGCCATTGTTGATTTCTGCAAGGCTATCGGGGATGTCAAGATAGACTTCTGAAACAAACTGGAGGCTCAACGCAATTAAGTCGGTGGCAGTTGACCGAATAGCAAATGGGCTGCAAGTCAAAATCAGGGACAATCTCTGCCAACAAAAAAACTCTACCAGATGAGCTTAATGCCTTTTATGCACATTTTGACCAGGCAAATAAGATCTACCTCGCTCGGTGCCTCCCCTCATTTCCTGCTTGCTCTGCCTCTGCTTGCTCCCATACATCTCGGTGACAGATTGGTTGGCATGCAACAAAAGCATTTCACTGCACCTCGATACACGTGACAATAAACTAAACTAAACAGAGTCAAATCTACTTTCACGAGGGTAAACTCTTGGAAAATGGTCAGCACAGTTGCAGCCCCGGGATGGGTTCTGGAATCGTGTGTTAATCATGGGTCACGGTCTTCACCGATATCCTTAACCTTTCACATCAACAGTCTGCTGTCCTTATCTGCTTAAAGCAGGGCCGTCTTAACGCATGGGCCTGATGGGCACTTGCCCGGGGCCCCACGAGCATAGGGGCCCCATGCTGATCTGTGTATGTTAAGTGACTTGCAATAAATAAATACTACTTTAAAAATGTAGGTTCAATAAGTGCTTTTTTCGCAACATTTTCCATCCCTAAGTGCTTCTCACAGCGATCTGTTTCGCAACAATTAGCTCCCTAAGTGCTTTGCTTTTCCATCCCTAAGTGCTTCTCACAGCGATCTGTAAGTGCTTTTCGCAACAATGTAGCACCCTAAGTCCATCGCTAAGTACTTTTCGGTAAGTGCTTTTCGCCGGCACGACAGGGGGGGGCTGGTAGGGAAAGGGGGGTGGGGGAGAGTAATGGTGGGGGCGACGGGGAGGGTGGGAGGAGAGGGGCCCCAGTACACTGCTTTGCCCGGGGCCCATAATGCTGTAAAGACGGCCCTGGCTTAAAGGAAACCTCTATCACCTCAGTCCCAGTAAAATGACCGTCTCAATGACTACCACCCAGTAGCTCATAGAGTGAGTATTATAGAAACATAGAAAATAGGTGCAGGAGGAGGCCATTCGGCCCTTTGAGCCAGCACCGCCATTCATTGTGATCATGGCTGATCATCCACAATTAGTAACCCGTGCCTGCCTTCCCCCTTATCCCTTGATTCCACTAGCCCCTAGAGCTCTATCTAACTCTCTCTTAAATTCATCCAGTGATTTGGCCTCCACTGTCCTCTGTGGCACAGAATTCCACAAATTCACAACTCTCTGGGTGAAAAAGTTCCTTCTCACCTCAGTTTTAATTGGCATCCCCTTTATTCTAAGACTGTGGCCCCTGGTTCTGGACTCCCCGAACATTGGAAACATTTTTCCTGCATCTAACTTGTCCAGTCCTTTTATAACTTTACATGTCTCTATAAGATCCCCTCTCATCCTTCTAAACTCCAGTGAATACAAGCCTAGTCTTTTCAATCTTTCCTCATATGACAGTCCTGCCATCCCAGGGATCAATCTCGTGAACCTACTTAAAGAAGTGCTTTGAAAAATTGCCAATGGCCCACATGTGTGTCTTCTGGATAATCTAGACCCCTTGCAACTCACCTACAGGAAAAATACATCTACGGAGGCCGCCTACTCTCTTGGACTACATTCATCTCTGGATCACCATGCCAATAAGAACACCAATGTCAGGATGCTATTCAATGACTGCAGCTCAGCCTTCAACTCAATAATACTGAATAAGCTCATCCCTAAATTAATGAATGCTGACCTTGAGGTCTTCATCTGTAACTGGCTTCTGGACTTCTTGATCAGCAGACCTCAGTCAGTTAGAAATGGTCATAACATTTCTTCCATCCTGACCCTCAATACTGGTGACCCTTGGGGTCGTGTGCTCAGTCCATTGCTCCGTTCTCTGTACACCCATGACTGTGTGGCCAAGTACAACGCGATCTTTAAGTTTATCGATGATTGGACTATTTTTGATTGGGTCAACAACAACAATGAGTGAAAGTACAGGACGGAGATCAAGAACTTGTGCCATGGTGTCAGGACAACAATCAAGCCCTTAATATCAGCAAGATGAAAGTGTTGTTTGTTGACCAAAAGAAGCGAGGGGATGAACACAACTCAGTTCTTATCAATGGTTTCTTACACAGAGATCATCAACAGGCTTAAGTTCCAAGGCATTCATATCACCAGCAACCCAACTTTGTTCTTTCGCACTGGTGCTGTGATGAAGAAAGCTCATCACCGTGTTTACCTTCTTCGGCACCTGAGAAGATTTAGCATGTTCGCAAGGAATCTCTCGAATGTTTACAGATGTGCTACAGAAAATATCCTGCCGGGATGCATCTCAGCCTGGTATGGCAACAGTTCTGCTCTTGACTGCCCGAACCCACAGAGATCGATGAACACTGCCCAGTCCAAAATAGGCTGATCCCTTCCTTCCATCAAGTCATCTTAACATGCGATCTGTAATCAGGAAGGCTGCAAGTATCATCAAGGATGCTTGTCACCCTGGACATTCCTTTTTCCCTCTTTCTGGAAGAAGTTACAGGAGTTTGAAGCTCAGAAATCCATCTTATTGCCACTCCTATCCAACACCTCTTTCACACTCCATGCGTGGAGGTGCTGCCACATACTCTTAGTCTTAACCCTACCTCAAAGGTTACTCCACTTTGTACTTTCATATTCTAGTGCTCTATTTGTTTTTTACATTACTGCCTTGTACCATTCTTTAGTTTTACATGTGGTTGTGTTTATTGTTATATTTTTATCATTACTGTATGTATACTGTTTACCCTATGAGCTTCATGAGAACAAGGAATTTCATTGCACCCTGGTGTATATGACAATAATGTAATCTGGAATCTATCCCTACTTGCAATTTGGGAACATTGAAATCATTTCTGAATTTCCAAAATTAAATAAATTTGGACTACGAATGACCTGTCAACCTGTTGCTTGTCCATCATTTTCACATGGATAGTTTCCTAATACATTTTCTGGCTAATCCACCCTGGGTAGTTCTACGGAACTGGCAACATTTGCAGCAAAGCGTCAACTACGGTACTCTGAAGCACCAATTGCCATTTTTGATTGTTGTAGTTGACATACGAAAGAAAGAAGAAGATCCACCAGTTGCCCACTTGCAGTTTAGGGAAAGAGGTGGTCATCGCTTTTTTTCCGAGAATGTGTCTTCCTCTCCCCACAGCTGTGCACTCACTGTGCACCATCTTTGTTTATTCTCCAACAGTTCAAAGATGGCAACAATGGGAAATCAGCCAGTGTCTTGGAAGTCATTTGATTTTCATTAGTTTCAAGAGAATGGCCATGCACCCCCAAGAGGAGCCGGTGATGAGAGATCTTTGGAATTGGAGAAAATCTCAAAAGCTGGATTTAGGGAAAGGGATTAAACAACAGGACTTTACATTCCATTTCTACCAGAACAACAGTCAAGGCCTGCCAGAAAGCAAATGGATTTCCAGAGAAGGAGTCAGCCCTAAACCCCCAAAGGCATTCCTGAGCAATGGGATATTGGGATTCCAGTCCCAATTGGTCAACCACACAAAAGGCATGATTTATTTGTCAACGTTGTCCTAGCTTTCCCATAGGAGTTTAAAACTACTGCCTCACTCACTTCACTAGCAGATAAGCTAGAAATTCGTTGAAGCAGATTTTGGATCCTGAATTTGTGGCAGAAGCTCGTTATAATAAACAGGCCAAGTGTGGGTATCTGATTCATAATAAGAGCACCAATTTTGCTGCACATTTTATGTTGTTGCTTTTTTAAATTTAAATATCAAAAGCAGAGAATCTGTTAACACAGAATTGGGTCATTCAATCCACGGTATCTATGCCAATTCTTTGGAAGAACTTTTCTGTTAAACTTTCTCCTGCCCTTTTCCTCATGCATTTAAAATACATTTTCTTTTCTACTGTCTGTCCATTAACTTTGGGAAGTTTGGTGTTCTGACAAAGTACAAGCCATTTTAGGGCATAAAAATAATCTCATTCAATTATCAGAACCTTTTAACATTTGTTATTACACAGAGGTTTATTGAAGAGTGTTTCACAATGGAACCCCCTCCCTCATCCTAGACGTCCTACTAGTTCCTCTGTTTGCATCCCTGCATCCCTCTCGTTATCACCTCTTTCACAGCCAACAATGGGCCATTGTGGGCTCAACCCTTCCTTAGTCATCTGTTGCCTGCCCTGATTTGTTCTGGCCTTTTCCGACCTCCCCCCTCTACTTTCAGTCTGAAGAAGGGTTCCGACCTGAAACATCACCCATCCCTTTTCTCCAGAGATGCTGCCTGATCCGCTGTGTTACTCCAGCACTATGTCGCTTTGTGTCCATCTTAACCTGCGAACTTCAGAACAAAATAGAGAGAGGGTGGCATTGTTTGACAAGCTATATTTTGGATGGAGCCTCAGTCAATATTTAAAAATCCACAGGAATTTTCAAAGGTGAGTAAGAAGTCATGTTGATGAGGCAACCCTCATTTATCCCTCTGACACAACTGCAAATGGAAATATTTACTGAATTATTTGCTATTTGTGACATATTTTATTGCACACATTAGTTGTCATGACTACCCACATAACAACAGTATCTATACATTAAAGGAGTTAATTGACTGTTCTACATTTGAAACCTTTGTGAATAAAAATTATGTAACTTTTTCCTCCTTTCTGCTCTCAAAGCAAAACGTAAGCTTTTACTGACATAGTTTGAGCATCACAGTGGTGCAGCTAATCGAGTCGCTGCCTCACAGTTCCAGCAGTGTGGGTTCAATCCTGACCTCCACTGCTGTCTGTGTGGGGCTTACATGTTCTCCCTGTGTCCACATAGTTATGTTCCAGGTGCTCCGGTTTCCTCTCACCCCCCCCCAAAGATGTGCAGCATGGAGGTCGATAGACCTCTGTAAGTACCTAACTGCACAGGCGAGTAATAGAATCTGGGGGAGTTGCAGGAAATGTGGATAAAATATAATGGGATTAAAATAAGATATGTGTAAATGTGTGATGGAAGGCCGGTGTGGACTTGGTGGGTCGAAGGATCTGTTTCTGTGATGTGCCTCTCTGTGACTATAGGTCAAAACAGAAAAAAACACAATTTCTCAGAAATTAGACCCATCTGTACACATTTTCTAAAGTTCAAATTGTGTGTAAAAATTGTTCTGCACATGGCGGATCAATTTACAACCACTTCCCAGTCAAACAGCAACCGTTGAGAAAATGATCCAGACATTTGTAGGCTTAATTCACCTAAGCAAGTAGGATGCCTGTCCTGTATCAAATATACATCCAATTATGTTATCCAATGCATGGTGCCCATTTCAGTGCTTACTGACAGAAATTGAATGATGGAAATGTATCCTAAGACCTGCATTTTCTCAAGGAGAAAGTTGGCAGCTGAATCACAAGGAGATGTGACTTAAGAAGTTCCTTCTATTCCATCGATGTTTTGCAAACTGCCTCTGTTAGCCTCAGTTTCTATCTATAAATCTAGTTTAGTTTAACGATGAAGCATGGAACCAGGCCCTTTGGCCCACCAAGCCCATGCCAACCATCAAACCGCTGTCCGCACTACTATTTTTTTCCACTCTCTTGCCCGCTCCTCATACACTATTGGCAATTTACAGAGGCCAATGAACCTACAAACCCACACGTGCATGTGAGGAAACCGGAGCACCCAGAGGAAAACCCATGTGTTCACTGGGAAAACGTGCAGACTTCACAATGACAGCAGGAACAAGGAAGCAGATTATTATCTCAATGGTGTCAGATTAGGAAAATGGGAAGTGCATCGAGACCTGGGTGTCCTTGTACACCAGTCACTGAAAGTAAACATGCAGGTAGAGCAGGCAGTGAAGAAAACAAATGGCAAGTTGGCCTTCATAACGAGAGGATTTGAGTATAGGAGGAAAGAGGTCCTTCTGCAGTTGTACATGGCCATGGTGAGACCACATCTGGAGTATTGTGTGCAGTTTTGGTCTCCTAATATTAAGAAGGACATGCTCAAATTATGAGGGAGTGCAGCGTAAATTCACGAGGTTAATCGCCGGATGGCGGGACTGTCATATGAGGAAAGATTGGAAAGACTGGGCTTATATTCACTGGAATTTAGAAGGATGAGGGGGGATCTTTTCAAAACATATAAAATTATAAAAAGACTGGACAAGCTGGATGCAGAAAAAAATGTTCCCAATGTTGGGGGAGTCCAGAACCAGGGGCCACTATCTAAGAATAAAGGGAAGGCCATTTAAAACTGAGGTGAGAAGAAACTTTTTCACCCAGAGAGTTGTGAATTTGTGGAATTCTCTGCCACGGAAGGCCGTGGAGGACAATTCACTGGATGAATTTAAAAGAAAGTTAGATAGAGCTCTTGGGGCTAGCAGAATCAATGGGTATGGGGAGAAGGCAGGCATGGGTTACTGATTGTGGATGAACAGCCATGATCACAATGAATGGCGGTGCTGGCTCAAAGGGCTGAATGGCCTCCTCCTGCACCTATCTTCTATGTTTCTGTTTCACCTAAGGTCAGGCTCAAACCTGAGACTCTGACGTTATGAAGCAGCAGCCCTACCAGCTCCACCACTATGTCTCCTTACCGGAATATTTCGAACACTTTTGCTGGATATTCTATAACTTAGAGCAACCCAAATTAATTCACAACACAAATACATCTTTGCTCCGAGATCTTTGCCAGCAAGATAAGCCTTGCAATGGCATGGGGCCAATAAAGGCACAGCCCAATCATCTGTGTATATGATTGTGGGGTTGGATGGGACGGTGTCCAGATCGGCTGAATATAAAGGTTTCCCATTTCCTGTAGTTCCCCTCACCCCCGTGGCAGCGTTTTCTACTGCTGTGCTATGGCATCCATGGAGAGAGGCCCTCTGAGGATCTGGCAGCCCACCATGATTCATAACATTAATGACGTGGCCAATGTAAACTCTGCAGGCAGTTGTTGAGCAGAGCCATGCAGCGAAAAGCTTTTACACATGGAAAGGGTGAAACCACTCAAGCGATTTTTAACTGGTTTCTCTGCCAAGCTTTGGATTCTTTTGTGGGTCATCCATAATTTGATACGAGCGCAACAGTTGTTTAGTGCATTTTAAAAAAGGATGAAATCAAATTTCTAAGAAAATAACGTTAAATTCCCTCTTCCGACATTACGTAAGCCTTTAGCAGAGATATTAAACAGTTTAAACTAGAGAATAACAGAATAATAAAGTCATACAGCAATAAAGCAGGCCATCCGGCCCATGTCATCCACTCTGACCAGCCATATTAATGACATAATCTAGCACTCCAGAGGAGATTGCTTTAATCCGGCATCATCAGCCATGATCATATTGAATGGCGGTGCAGGCTCGAAGGGCCGAATGGCCTACTCCTGCACCTATTTTCTATGTTTCTATGTTTCTATCATGTCCAGCTGGGACATTGTGGGCCAAAAGGTCTGTTTCCTGTGTTGCACTTTTCAATGTTCCGTGTTCACTTGGCCTTTAACCTTCTATGCCTAGTCAATTTAAGTGTCTGTTTAGACGCCGGAAGGTCTACAGTGACTCGGCTTCCACCACTCTCTCCAGCAGTGCATGCCAGGTACTCATCACTCATCGGGGTGAAAACAGGTCTCCCTCCCTCAGATCCCCTCTTGAGGGCGGCACAATGGCGTAACCATGGAGTCACTGCCTTACAGCGTCATTGGCTTCTGTAAATTGTTGCTGGTGTCCAGGAGAGAACTTGTGTATGGGTAATCGTTGGTCAGCGTGGACTCAGTGGGCCGAAGGGGATGTTTCTACATTATAACACTAAACTAAACTAGACTAAATCTCCAACCCCTTATCCTAAATCTAGGTTGACTAGTTTTATCCACTTCTAGTAAGGGGTGACTTTTCCTGCACTCTAATTATCTATGTCTCCTCTTTCTTGGTAGCCTAGAATTACAGAAATAACAGATTAAGCATTTATACACCTGAATCCCAATTTTGAGGCAAAAGACTCCAACAAGCTCAACTTTTAAATTAAAATCATTTACACTCTGTGCCTACTTTTTCAGAACCTAGAGATTTCTGGGAATCATGGAAAAACTATTATGTTAAAACCCCACTTCCCCAAACCCCCCTACTGAGAATTAATGGAAAATCTCATAAAAACAGGTCCTCTTTTGGAACAAGGAATATTGCGTGGGATTTTTATACTCACATGCTCCGTTTTTCCAGTGAACAGACGCATAAATCTGCCACAAAGCAATTTATAGATGACCTTTTCTCAGGCAGTGTCTGGGTAATGCCCATCAGAACTCATTATTCCTGATGCTACACTATTCTTCATGACTCTAACCAATGGCCCCCTGACATTAAGCATGACAGCCAACCAATCCGAAATGACAGAGCCAGAAGCTGGCACAGTGCTAAGAACTCTGCTCTATTTTAAAACTCTTGGGATTAAGTGAATGGAGCTTTCATCGTGTACTTGACCGCCCTCATTAAAAACAGACGGCTTCTTGACAATTATACCAGTGTAATGCTATCTGATGTGAACAACTCAGGCCATTGGGCTTTAGGAAACGCTGAATTCCGTGACAATGAACCCTTAGTTTGGTTGCATTAAACGCTATCTGCTTTAAAGAGCCTTCGGAACAATTTGTGTTTTTGGAAGGTGATCAGCAGCACAGTCAGCAGCGGGAAATGAGAAACCCTAATTACTGAAAAATCTGCAATTAGCATTGCCACAAGAGTCAGTGCCTGCATAAAGAAGGCTCTCTGTTGCCTTGGTTACTACAATCCCTTGTAGTGTTTGATGGTAATTTCAATCACCACTGCCCATGACTAGTGAGCCATCTATTTGCAGCTCCACCTGACCAAAATGAGTGGAACAATTAGTTGGGTGGGGGGTGCCAGGTTTGATCGAAATGGCCAATATAATAGGTTGGGGTGAGATGACGGTGAGTGGTTAAGTTAAGTTGGCTCAAACTGCTGAATGGCCTGTTGTGCATTTTCACATGACTTTCATCAACAGAGTCAATGCTGTTCCAAGTTATGATCCAAGTTACCCTGGGAACACAATGCAACTCACCACTCTTGCTGGTGCACACCGGTTATTAAATTACTACTTGTAACTGAGAATTTCAAACACTGGTCAGATCTTTATAAAATCATCTGATTTACAGCTATTAGAAAGTAATATTTGTTAACTTGAAAGCCAACAGTAGGAGTTTGAACAGGGTTAATAATATTAAAAAGTTCATGCAATCTATTTTCATTTGATTGGATGGGAAATTTACAAGTAGAAGTTGGTAGCCTCAAATTGGATGTGATCGGAGAAGCATTAATATCTCTAGTCATTTTAAAACTCAAGGAACTGAGAGTTACATCTGTTTTTCTGCTGATCTTGTGCGGACATTTGACAAGGAGGTTCTACAAGGTAGGCTGCTCTGGAAGGTGAGATCGCATGGGATCCAAGGGGAGATAACTGACTGGATAGAGAATTGGCTTCATGGGTGGTGGTGGTCTGAAACGAGCTGCTGGAGGAGGTAGTTGAGGTAAGTACTATCGCAATGTTTAAGAATCATTGAGACAGGTACATGAATAGGACATGTTTAGAGGGATGTGGGCCAAACGCAGGCAAGTGGGGCTAGTGTAGATGGGGCATGTTGGTCGGTGTGGGCAAATTGGGCCAAAGAGCCTGTTTCCAGGCTGTACGACTCTATGATTCTATCTTGTATTTTTTTAAATTGGTTTCTAGATTGGGCCATATTTTGAAGTGTAGTGCCCCATAGAAGTCCCAGCAAGCTGAAGAGATCCGCAGCCAGAGTCCCAGAACCTCTAGCAGCTACTCACTAATGATTCTTATGACGTATTCAGTCCATTGGTAGAGCTTGAAGCTGCAGTGATTACTCATCACTTATTGCAGAAGATTCAACTTGGTACTTGGACCATTAGTTTTAATTGTGAAATTATTTGAATGTTTTAAGAGTTTTAGTTTTTGGATTTAAATTAGTTTAGTTTAGTTTTAGTTTAGAGATACAGCGCGGAAACAGGGCCTTCAGCCCACCGCGACCGCGCCGACCAGCGATCTTCGCACACTAACACCATCCTACACCCACTAGGGACAATTTTAATTTGTTTTTTTTACCAAGCCAATTAACCTACAAACCTGTACGTCTGGAGTGTGGGAGGAATCAGAAGATCTCGGAGAAAACCCACACAGGTCACGGGGAGAAAATACAAACTCCGTACAGACAGCACCCGTAGTCAGACTCAAACCCGGGTCTCCGGCGCTGCATTTGCTGTAAAGCAGCAACTCTACTGCCATTGTGACCGCCCTGCTGCACCACTGTGACCGCCCTAAATGTTCTAGTTATTTTTATATTCTTAAATCATTTTGGAACATTATTGAATGTATCTTCACCTCAAACAGTGTAGGGCACAGTGCGAACAATTGGCCCATAATTCTTGTCTAGGGATGGCGACATCAAGTTCTTTCTTCTGTTGTGTTATGCATCTTAATCCCTTCCTACTTATTTGTGGACTTCAAAGGCAATTGTCTATCAATTGCTAAATGCCTCTCCAATTACACAAACATTGGCTTTTTGACAGTTAGAAATAGAAAATGCTTTGATTCGGAATGAATGAATACCATTCATTAGGTATACTAAACACAACTCAGATTACTCATAATTCATACTGTGTGTCTTTGTATGTATGCATTGCAAAGTCAATGAAAGAAGGCCTGAAAGAATGGAAGATAACCAGAGAGATAATGGAGATTAAATGATAGAGGAGTGGTTATAAAAAGAAAGAATAATAAGTCTTTTATTTTTGATTGGAGGACACGTTGTTCAATTGTTGAACGTGCATTTTTCAGATGCACGAAATGTAAAACATAACTAGATGAAGGATGGGGACTTAACTCCACCATCTGCCACAAAGAATACACTCCATTCCCAGAGAAACCATGGAAATTGGTAAATAATTAAAATTTCCCAAATAATGTTCTTACACGTGCTGTACCAATACTTGAGACGAAGAATCGACATGCCCAATAGAAAACACTGTGATCAACCATGATCATCTTCCACAAATCATGGAATACTGGAGCTTTTTTAACCAACATCTTTAACCTGTCAGTTCAATTATCCATTGTCCCCATCTGCTTCAAGGAAACCTCTCTCATTCCAGAATGGCCTGCCTCAATAGCTGCCACAGAACAGCTTGAACATCAACCATATTGAAGTGCTTTGAAAGATTGGTAACGGCCCAATCTGTGCCATTCATCAGGACAATCTATACCCCTTGCAATTCGCAGACAGGACAATAGATCTGCAGAGGATGGCAGCTCCCTTGCATTGCAATCAGCTCTGGATCACCTTGGCTAACAGAACACCTACATCAGGATGCTTCTTCTGAAGGTTTTGAAGAAGGGTCTTGTCCCGAAATGTCACCTATTCCTTTTCGCCAGAGATACTGCCTGACCCGCTGAGTTACCCCAGCTTTTTGTGTCTACGAACACAACCTTTAAGTTTAAGTTTTCTGATGATACCACTGTTCGAGGCTGGATCAACAACTACGATTATATAGAGTACAGGAAATAATTGGCAAACCTGTGTCTTAATGTCAGAGTGACATCCCAGCCAACTAGCCGAGACAACCTAGTCTGAAGAACGGTTTTGATCCAAAATGTCACCTATTCCTTTTCTCCAAACATGCTGCGTGAGTTGCTCCAGCATTTTGTGTCTAACCTAGCTCTTAACTTCAGCAAGAGAAAAGAGTTGGTTGTTAATCTAAGGAAGTGTGCGGGGGTGGGGTGGTGGAGGGATGGTTTGAGAAGGGTGAACAAAACCCTTGACTCATCAACAGAGCTGCTGCAGAGATGATCAATGATTTCAAGTTCCTTGGCATCCACAGCACCAGCAACCTTACCCGGGCCCTTCACAATGATGCATTAAAGTGCACCAGCTTATTATCTTGGGCATCTGAGAAGATTCAGCATGCCCGCATGGATTCTGCTCTCAACCTTCTAAACCTGCAGAGAGTTGTGAACGCAGCCTACTTCAGTAGAGGCTCATCACCTCTTCCCATCACAGTCTATGTTCATAGTGCATTACATCAGGAAGGCTGGACGTATCAAGGATGCCCACCTCAATGGCTATGCCCTTTTCTCTCTTTAAGATACAGAAGCTTGAAAGACCAGGTGTTCAGAGTTAAGAACTGCTTCTTCTACACGGCTGTCAGAGTCCTGAACCAATCACCTCTTGAACACCCCATTCCCAGAGGTACTGCCACATACCCTTATTCTTAATTCAACATTATTTGGTTATTCTGTTTTTGCACTTTTTTTCGTCCTACTTTAGATTGCACTTCAATCTTTGCACCATTCTGCTGGTTTTAATATACTAAGCTGAATGTGAATGTAAATCTGAAACACTTCAGCAACCCAGTAGTGTGTGCTCAATGCCTAGTGTAAATCTAAGTGAGGTCTTTGTACTTTGTGCATCTATTAGTGAACCCCCAACATCCCACAAGCTTTACCAAGCACCATCTCAAAATGGACAAAGGTGAAAAATGATGAAAATGCCAGGAGATCAGGTAGCATCTTTTGATGGAGAAATAATTAACTTGGGATTAATTAGCTTTCAAAGGGACTAGGAACATTTAGAGTCCAGAGGGGAAGCAGAGTGGGAGAAGCTATGATCAAGAAATCAATGCATTTGAGTGTGAGCATTTGAATGGTTATTGGTTGCCAACCTATACCCTGAAATAGAGACAGAGAAGTCAACAACGGAAGGCAGGAGTCCGAGATGGACTAATAGAAAGTGAGAGTGGGGTGGACATTGGCGACAAAGATGATGAAACCTTTGAGACCAGTATAAGAGCAGGAAGCCACAGCATCAATAGACAATAGACAATAGACAATAGGTGCGGGAGTAGGCCATTCGGCCCTTTGAGCCAGCACCACCATTCAATGCGATCATGGCTGATCATTCTCAATCAGTACCCCGTTCCTGCCTTCTCCCCATACCCCCTGACTCCGCTATCCTTAAGAGCTCTATCTAGCTCTCTCTTGAAAGCATTCAGAGAATTGGCCTCCACTGCCTTCTGAGGCAGAGAATTCCACAGATTTACAACTCTCTGAGTGAAAAGGTTTTTCCTCATCTCCGTTCTAAATGGCCTATCCCTTATTCCCTTATTCCCTCATCCTCATCCTCATCAACCCCTCACTACCCTCAACACCATTTCACTCATTCAATCTCTTTTATTAGTTTGGTTTTGATTAGAGATACAGCACGGAAACAGGCCCTTCGGCCCACCAAGTCCGCACTGACCAGCGATCCCCATATATCTAATTGTATGCCCCATCATAAATAGTCCCTTTACTCCTTCCACCCCTCTTTTTACTGCAACTGAAAATACATTTTTACATTTTTTATTTTTCTGCAATTATAAGCCTGAAATGTAGTTCTATTTTTCTCTCAACAGTTGCGTCTGCAGTCTTGCTCTTTCAATATACCTTTGCAATCCCATGTTCATCCCAAGGTCTCTTTGTTCTGGCACATGAGCATCCGAGCTCCAAGGGATCAACTGGAAAGGTAGTTTCAGTGAATACTTATCCTTCAACCTCGGGGACAGATCCTGCAATTCGTCCCACAGTCGTTACAAAAGAATAATGTCACTATAATTGCAGCCAACAGCCAAGTGCCTAATCAATAATAAACGGTGCACTAAATGACACAGGGAGTTAGGAATGTATCTAATTGTCTAGTTTCACACCACAGTTTGAGATCAACTCATTTGCGTGTAGCGCCTCTTGAGGATTTTGTCGTGTCAACATCTTGTGCAACACTTTCTAATGTAGAAGATGGGACAATGAGTCATTGGTGTGCAATTGCGGAGGTTGTTTGCTAAATTGAAATACCAGAAAATAAATTAATGGAGTCTGAATCTTGTTGCTATGCTTCCTCTCACGTCGAATGGGTCTAATATTTTATGTTAGTCAATATTACTTTCCTAAACTATTTTATGAGCCTCTCTGATTAAAATAGTCATGGAATCGTAATGCACAGAAATGGGGATGAGAGGGAATGTTGGACCTGGGGCATACAGTACCTGGGCTTACCTGGGTTGGGGCACTCCAGTTTTTCCAACATGTGGACCGGATAAATGGTGCCAAAATATAGTAACTGTCCATTCGTGGGTTGTGCAAAATAATTTTGCTGTGTTGTGCAGATGTGAAAATAACGATCCATTGAATGTTGGACCCTTCAGCTGAACTCATCCATGCCAACTGTGATGTGCAGCCATACTGATCCCATTTGCCTGCATTGATCTGTTTCCCTGTTTGATTTTCCTATCTAAGTAGTCAAGATTCAAGAGTCAAGAGTGGTTATTTGCCATATGCACCAGAATTATGAATCGGAACAACACAATTCTAAACTCACTTCAGCTTTGCAGACCCATTAGATGCAATAGCAACAACAATAAGCATACAATGATATCAGTTGTGCAACAATAAATATATATTACATTGTCAATAATGCAACAATAATATCACTGTCCACATGTCTTTGAAATGTAATAATTGTATCTGCCTCAACCACCTCCTCTGGCAACTTGTTCCCTATAATCAGGCCTCTAATTTATATGCATATTAAATAGCACTGACTAGAATTTAAATATAAATGTATCAATGATTTTAAAAAAACTTTTTTTGCAGCAATTATTTCAACTGGTGGTGTACCTTCACTTCAATCCATCCATTATAGACATGCAGCTTAGGTCATTTTTAAACATGCCTGTCTTTCAACATTCGTTCTATCTTCTTTATAATTCATTTGATTTCCGCCTCTGGTAATAACTTTGGGACATGTGGATTTTGAAGTCCAGTGTCCTTTCTTTCATGAATTATTTCAAAGGAAAATGTGAAGCTGGGGGTCACCTGAAGTTTTTACAGCCTTGTTTGCAAAGACACAATTATTATTGTTTATCAGACTTATTGAAAATAATAATGAATATTGTTGTGAAATCCATTCCATTCATGACTTAACCTGGCACTGCTGGTAATTTGCTTGCAGCGTTCCTTTACCTCCGCAATAGCTATCATGGTTAACCTGGGTTATTATTGAAAGAGACACACAGGACAATTCAGCCCACAAGCATTAGTCTGGCTACTTCAGAAGGTTTGTCATGCATCTGTGCATGTTACTTCAGCTTCCCACACATCAGACTCATGGGCAAAAACAAACCAATTTGCCGAATGGAAATGAGCTCAAGCAAAAGCAGACGCACAAAGTAGTTCAGTCTGTGAACTTACTCAGATTTTTAATGAATCTAATTGTGGCGGTATGGTGGCGCAGTGGTAGAGTTGCTGCCTTACAGCACCAAAGCCCTGAGTTTGATCCTGACTATGGGTGCTGTCTGTAGAGACTGTGAGTTCTCCCCGTGACCGTGTGGGTTTTCTCCGGGTCTTCCGGTTTCAAGTCAAGTCAAGTTTATTTGTCACATACACATACACGATGTGCAGTGAAATGAAAGTGGCAATGCCTGCGGATTGTGCAAAAAAGAAAGAATTACAGTTACAGCATATAAATTAAAGTTAATACAGAGAAGACAGAGAAGACAAAATTTAGTCCCTGGAGTTATCAGTCCTGATGGCCTGTGGGAAGAAACTCCATCTCATCCTCTCTGTTTTCACAGCGTGACAGTGGAGGCGTTTGCCTGACCGTAGCATCTGGAACAGTCCGTTGCTGGGGTGGCAGGGGTCCCTCATAATCTTGCTTGCTCTCGATCTACACCTCCTGATGTATAGGTCCTGCAGGGGGGCGAGTGTAGTTCCCATGGTGCGTTCTGCCGAACGCACTACTCTCTGCAGGGCCTTCCTGTCCTGGGCAGAGCTGTTCCCAAACCAGACTGTAATGTTGCCGGACAGGATGCTCTCTACAGCCCCAGAGTAGAAGCAATGAAGGATCCTCAGAGACACTCTGAATTTCCTCAGCTGTCTAAGGTGGTAAAGGCGCTGCTTTGCCTTACCCACCAGTGCGGCAATGTGCGTTGCCCATGTCAGATCGTCTTTGATGCGGACTCCCAGGTATTTAAAACTGCTCTCCCTATCCACACTAGACCCATTTATTTCCAGTGGCGTGTACGTCCTTGGATGTTGAGCCCTTCTAAAGTCCACAATCAGCTCCTCCCACATTCCTCCCACATTTCCTCCCACATTCCAAAGACGTACAGGTTTGCAGGTTAATCGTCTTCGGTAAGAATGGTGAATTGTCCCTAGTATGTAGGATAGTGCTAGTGTACAGGTGATCATTGATCAGCATGGACTCAGTGGGCTGAAGGGCTTGTTCCCATGCTGTATCTCTAAAACTAAAAACTAAAAAAAACAACTCAC
Organism: Rhinoraja longicauda; assembly: GCF_053455715.1. Taxonomy (NCBI): domain Eukaryota; kingdom Metazoa; phylum Chordata; class Chondrichthyes; order Rajiformes; family Arhynchobatidae; genus Rhinoraja; species Rhinoraja longicauda. The sequence continues at coordinate 31,227,938 of NC_135955.1, forward strand.
TTTTCAATCTCACTGACACCAAACAGGCTGCTAATTTCCATGCAGGATCATTCACCATAATCTCTCCCGTCCAGGACCCGACATATCCTCCCCTCGCCTGACCCTCTGCATCATGAATTTGCACTCTACGGTCACCACTTCCCAACCCATTCCCTTTTATGATTCCCATCTCCTGGTGGTGATCCCCTCCACAATCCCCTCTTCTTTGCCTTTCCATCCAAGCTACTTTCGCCACCAGCCATTCCTCTTCACAATCCTCACTTCCCTTCGCCATCTCCTCCACAAGCCCCTTCCCCCACCCACCATTTCCTCCCCTTTCCCCTACCAGTTCCTCCGATGATCCTTTTGATCCTTTCTCCACACCCGCCAATCCCATACATGACCTCCTCTTCTCCCAACATTCCCCTCCACACTCCCTTCCCCTTGCCATTGCTCTCCACAATCCACTCTCTCCATCCACCCTTCCCCTCTGCAATCTCCTCTCCCCTAACATTCCCCTTCACAATCCTCTCTCCCCCTGCCATTTCTTTCCATAATCCTACTCCCCCACAATTACACTCCGTAATTCCCTCTCTTCCGGCTATTGCCCTCCACAATCCCTTCACCTCCTGTCATTCCCCATCTACAATCCACACCTCCTCCCACCATTCCTCTCTCACTCCTCTCCTGAGCTTACTGATTCCTCAGTCCTCACTCTCAGCAGTCGGGGAGGTCACAGAGAAAAGGCCTTTATAAAAAATGTTTTGCAAATCCCCAAGGACTGGAGTATCTCGATGGGCCATTGGGGAGGGAATAGACAGACAGCACTTTAGGGTCAGGACCTTACCTCAGATTCAACATTTCCTTGTGTAAGTTCTACTCTGCCATTCATGCTGCCCCGAATCTTAGTTGCATTAAAATTTTATCTTGAGGGTCTCACATAAAACTGCAATGCTCCACTTTCATCCTTCTTTTTCAGCCATGATAAAATTTCTCACCCAATCTCTATTATTTTTAAAACAAGTGCATGGTTTAAGGGAAGCCTACTTATGTAAATACTAGATCTGAATCCTTTTGTGAGACATCTGTTCAATGTTTGCTTTCACATATGAAGATTTCTTTCCAAAGGAATTGCAACAGACTTTACCAGCAGTCTTTCAGTGTACACTTACCACAATGCCCCTCTTCATAGAAACATAGAAACATAGAAATATAGGTGCAGAAGGAGGCCATTTGGCCCTTCGAGCTGATCGTCCCTAATCAATACCCCATGCCTGCCTTCTTTCCATATCCCTTGATTCCACTAGCCCCTAGAGCTCTATCTAACTCTCTCTTAAACACATCCAGTGATTTGGCTTCCACTGCCCTCTGTGGCAGAAAATTCCACAAATTCACAACTCTCGGGGTGAAAAAGTTTTTTCTCACCTCAGTTTTAAATGGCCTCCCCTTTATTCTAAGACTGTGGCCCCTGGTTCTGGACTCGCCCAACATTGGGAACATTTTTCCTGCATCTAGCTCGTCCAGTCCTTTTATAATTTTATATGTCTCTATAAGATCCCCTCTCATCCTTCTAAACTCCAGTGAATACAAGCCTAGTCTTTTCAATCTTTCCTCATATGTCAGTCCTGCCATCCCAGGGATCAATCTCGTGAACCTACGCTGCACTGCCTCAATTACAAGGATGTCCTTCCTCAAATTAGTAGACCAAAACTGTACACAATACTCCAGATGTCGTCTTACCAGGGCCCTATACAACTGCAGAAGAACCTCTTTACTCCTATACTGAAATCCTCTTGTTATGAAGGCCAACATTCCATTAGCTTTCTTCACTGCCTGCTGCACCTGTACGCCAACTTTCAGTGACTGGTGTACAAGGACACCCAGGTCTCGCTGCACCTCCCCCTTACCTAACCTAACTCCATTGAGATAATAATCTGCCTCCTTGTTTCTGCCGCCAAAGTGGATAACCTCATATTTATCTATATTATACTGCATCTGCCACGCATCTGCCCACTCACTCAACCTGTCCAGGTCACCCTGCAACCTCCTAACATCCTCTTCACAGTTTACACTGCCACCCAGCTTTGTGTCATCTGCAAACGTGCTAGTGTTGCTTCTAATTCCCTCTTCCAAATCATTAATATATATGGTAAACAGTTGCGGCTCCAACACCGAACCTTGTGGCACTCCACTCGCCACTGCCTGCCATTCTGAAAAGGACCTGTTTACTCCTACTCTTTGCTTCCTGTCTGCCAACCAATTTTCTATCCATGTCAACACCCTACCCCCAATACCATGTGCTCTAATTTTTGTCACCAATCTCCCGTGCGGGACCTTGTCAAAGGCTTTCTGAAAGTCTAGATACACTACATCCACTGGCTCCCCTTCATCCATTTTACTTGCCACGTCCTCAAAAAATTCCAGAAGATTAGTCAAGCATGGTTTCCCTTTTATAAATCCATGGTGACTTGGACTTATCCTTGGACTCTTTCTGTCAACATTTTCTCCATAGCTGTGGACACACTGCTAACCGTCAGCAATCCACTGGGCCTGTCAATGATTGTACATGAATTGAGGAAGGCGAGCAGCACCAGAACATGGCAGAGTAGATTAGACAGCCAGCAGCTGCCACTCATCCTGGCAGAACCAGTAAAATAACAAATTCCTGCAGTGCAATCCATTGGGAATCATTAACGTTCGAAGAGTGGCGATCATTCAATAGCATTGTCCTCAAGAGTGTTTTGAGGTTGATACTGAGCCTCACATCTACAAGACACCCACCAACACCCGGAGGTCTGGTGCTGATACAATTCAACCCTCCAACAGAATGCCGCTCAGCACAAACCCAGTTAACATCCCAGGGAATCTCTTCTGCTTTTAATTTACTGACATCCTTCCTGTACGTGGGCGACCAGAACTGCACATATTATTCCAAGTATGGTCTCACCAGCAACTTATACAACTGCATCATCATGTCCCAACCTTTGCATTCGAGACCCTTCCCAGTGACGGCATGCATGCCAAATAATTTTGTCACCACACTTTCCATCATTAGACTTTAAGATACAGCACTGAAACAGGCCCTTAGGCCTACCGATTCTGCTTTGACCAGTAGCACTCTCCTACACACTAGGGACAATTTTACAAATTTTTTCAAAGCCAATTAACCTACAAACCTGTACGTCTTTTGACTGTGGGAGGAAACTAGAGCACCTGGAAAAAACCTACGTAGTCACAGAGAGAATGTACAAACTCCGTACAGACAGCACCCATAGTCAGGATCAAATCCAGGTCTCTGGCGCTGTAAGGCAGTAACTCTACCACTGCGCCATTTGCCATCCTGTACAAAAGTTTAAATAGGAGTTTAGGGATACAGCATAGAAACATGCCCTTCGGCCCACCGAATCCATGCCGACCATTGATTGCCCGTTCACTAGTTCTATGTTATCCTATATTTTCACATCCATTTGTTACACACTATAGGTATTTTTTTTTACAGAAAGCCAATTAAACTACTAACCTACACGTCTTTGGCAAGTGGAAGGAAACCGGAGTACCTGGAGGAAAACGCATGTGGTCGCAGGGAGAATGTGCAAACTCCACACACAGACAGTGCTCGAGGTCAGGATCGAAACTGGGTATCACACAATGGCTCTACCAGCTGCAACACTGTGCTGCCCTGTCTTGCCATTTTTAGGGAACCATGCACCTGTACTCCCAGATCCCCCTGCTCCACAACAGTCTCCAGTGCTCTACCATTTTCTGATAACCATGATCACTGGGTGAACTCAAAGAGGTCGGAGTACAGGATTTAAAAGTAGTCCTGAATTATGTTAGCCCCACACATAATCTCAACCCCAATAATCAACCTCTGTCCTACGGTATCTTAAAGTGCCTTCAATTAGGTAACTTTCGGAACTGCATGGTTTATCTTGAGGGTCTGGCGAAAGACAAATTTCTGGCAATTCTGCCTAGTACTTGGGAATAATTCACAATAATCCCTTTGGTTTATATTCTTATAGCGACTGCTTCATTCCTTATGTCAATGCATTGCTGGTGTTTCATCCTTGGGGAGTCAGAATTATATCTTTCCAACACCTTTGCACCAAATTGCTAACGGCTGTCAGGGATATGAATTGAGGTAACCAGAGGCTCATATATTCCATTTTCACCAACACAAGACAGTTTTCAAATGAAAATGTTTTCTTGTAAAAGACCTTGTAAAATACCCTGCTCCACTAGCAAAGTGTAATAGATCCATACAATGCTGAATCCATGAAAGTTTTGGATTAATGTAATTGCTGTGTCTTTTTGTGAAGACCCGAAGCCTTTCTAAATGCTTCTTCTTGGTTAACCTGTGGTAGCATATAGTTCTCAAAGGACTAATAAAGTTATTCCCATTTACATTTACTTTTGATTCACATAATATAGTTGTCACATTTCAGGTTTCCTTAGCTGTACTTTCATTTTAAAAAACATTGGTAAAGTGTGACCTTCAATGTGAGCTTTTAAAAATGATGTGTATTCTTAAGATTTATTTCTTAAAAACCATTTGGATTAATGTCTTAGTGTGCAAGATGGATGATGCTCCCCACTGAGTGTTAACAATAAATGATTTGTTGCCTTGTCTCAATAATTGAAGAAACACCTCTCACCATTCCTTTGACAGTCGCTTAACTCTCTAGTTGTAAAACAGAGATGAAAAAGATTTCACTCAAAGAGTGGTAGGTGTATGTCCCAAGCTGCCAGAGGAGGTAGTTGAGGCTGGGAATATCCCAAAGTTTATGAAATAGTTAGACAGGTATATGGATAGGAGAAGTTTGGAGGGACATGGAGCAAATGCAGCAGGTGGGACTCGTATTGCTGGGACATTGTTGGCCCGTGTGGGCAAGTTGGGCTGAAGGGCCTGCATTTGGAGGATATTTCAGTTGGGCAGATTACAACCCAGTGGTGTGAATAGTGTTTTCTCTAATTTTAACTAACACCCGCATTCTCTCTCTCTCTGCCCCTCACCCACCCGAGTGTCGTCCCGCCAGTTCCACTTTTCGCATCAATATACCCCTTCATCATTGCCTCTTCCACGACCAACAATGGACCATTGTGGGCTCCACCTTTCCTTGGTCATCGGTGCCGGCTCTGATTTGTTTTGTACCTTTTCATACCACTATTTTCCCTCTCCCCTTACTCTCAGTCTGAAGAAAGGTTTCGACTCAAAACGTTACCAATTACTTTTCTCCAGAGATGCTGCCTGACCCGCTGAGTTACTGCAGCTGTGTGCGTCTATCAATAGCAACCATTGTTGTGAGAGCTGGAGTCTGTGAGGCCACGAGCATTTATATTATTAAATAGATTTCGCCACTGACTACCACATCAATTCCAAGGTGATTTAAAGCATTATGCAAATGTTCTCGGTACCCAAGCTGGCTGACGCGGCAGTCTGCATGGCAGACTTTGATTGCCTGTTTAGGCCTGTTCAGAATAATTTGCAATTGACTGATTTTGCTCTTTCATGAGCGCTCCAACATGTCCTGATTCTGATTAGTGTACAGTATCTGCACAATATGTTTACCAGAAATAAAACCTCTCAAAACAGCTGCTAAAAAGGAAACTTTTCGCTAAATTCTGGTCTGTTTACATGCCAGGAGAACACTGTGAACAAAGCAAAAACATTTTGTGTCCTGTCAGATTAGATCATTTATGTTTCCCTTACTGGGTGGCCCACAGCTCCTTGCCAGTGATTGAGACGGAGCAAAGATAGTGTGAAGGACAGATACTTGGAAAGCTGTGGGAGAAAGAGCTCGGGCAATGACACTGAGCCTTTCCAAAGAGCTAGCATGGGTAAAGTGGGCTGAAAGGTCACCATCTCTCCTTTATTGTTCTACAACTTTTCTCCTTGCTGCCATTAAAGCAAGAAGTGGACACAATCTATTATGGACAAGCTTAGCTGCGGTTGGAGATCGTAAAACGAGTAGTGTGAGGTTGGCGCCCACAAACATTATCACAAATAGGCATTTTTTGTCCCATTTACACTCTAATTTGTAGAAGATGCCGTCAACAACAGATGATACTTCCATGGGGAGCATTACCTCTCACCATTTACAAGGGCAGCATTATCAGCCACCCTTCACTTTGGCAACTAAACATTGAAACATGACGAGAAATTTTTGACTGGGCGTCAGGATGCATGGGAAGGAATTACCTGGGATTAGAATGTTCCTGAGATGATATCTTGCCTCATTTTAGTTTAAACTAGAGATACAGCATGGGAACAAGTCCTTTGGCCCAATGAGTCCACTCTGGCCATTATTCACAAAATGCTGGAGTACCTCAGCAGGTCAGGCAGCATCTCAGGGGAGAAGGAATGGGTGACGTTTCGGGTCGAGTACCTTCTTCAGACTCAGTTTAAGGTGACATTGGTTTAAGGTGAAGGGGAAAAGACTTAATAAGAATCTGAGGGATAACATGTTTACACAAAGGGTGGTGGGTGTATGGAACAAGCTGCCAGAGGAGGTATTTGAGGCCCGGACTATCCCAACATTTAAGAAACAGTTAGACAGGTACATGGATAGGACAGGTTTGGAGGGATATGGGGCAAACACGAGCAGGTGGGACTAGTGTAGCTGGAACATGTTGGCCGGTGTGGGCAAGTTGAGCCGAAGAGCCTGTTTGCACACTGTATCACTCTATGACTGTATGACGCCTGGAGAAAACCCATGGTCACAGGAAGAATGTACAAACTTTGGACAGAACGCACCCAGAGTCAGGATTGAACCCAGGTCCCTGGCGCTGTAAGGCAGCAGCTCTACCGCTGTGCCACTGTGCCAGAATGGAAGCTGCAAGTATGAGCTCTTGTACTATAATCCACTGCCAGTTGCCCACCTCTATCCACTGTGCCGTTCTTTCAGCATTACCTGGGGCAGCCAAAGTAGATTGTTGTACATTACTCAGGCCTGGTCCAAGACCAACCCCTGCTTGGTTACATGTGCACCTAAGCAGGAGCATCCAACCACTTTTCCACAAGGACGACGTATCAAGCCAAGGACACAATACGTTAAATTGAAATGAACAACCTCATTAATTTGTATCGCTCTTGCTGTAGTTATCTCCAGATTTGAGTCTTTTGATTAACCCTTCATCTGCCAATGAGGCAGCAACACCAGTAATAACTATGTCCAAGCATCCAGTACCACAAAACCCAGGCAGGAGAAGGGAGAGAAGAAGAGACGAAAGCCCATGAACCAAAATATGGCGTTGTGGTTGGGTTTCAAAGTGCAGACTGCCAAGGTATGTCTTTGGGCACACCGTTCGGCAAGTAGTTTATGGAATATTACTTATTGTGTGATGTGGAGGAGAAGCACTTCAAACATTGACAGTAATTAATAATCAACTTGATCACACTGCCTATCAGCAAGATTAAGTGCGAGCACTAATGAGAATAATTATCATAACTGCATGATAATTGTCTGTTCCTTTGCCTGTGGAGCCTAAACTGACTCAGACATGGTTTTGCTGTTTTGGAAAATCTCCAGGGCAAACATTACTGAGGGCTTGTTTAACTGTGTCACCAATATTAAGCACACAATACATCTGAGGGTTTAGACACATATCTTTTCTGGAAAATATCCAGCTTAAACATAATTAGTTTTGAAGAGCTTGGTACACTATTTGTTCTGGTACAATCAAATAAAATGGTTCAAGCTTTTTTTTAATAAATCCACTTCACATAATGAGATTTTGAATAGTATAATGTATTAACCTCTGGGTCAAAGGTTTAACTCGTAGAAGTAACTGTTTAGTGCATTGCTATTAAGTAAATTAAATTGATTCATCTGAATTCAATAATCAGAACCATGACAATCACACTCCACAACTACCTTTAACATTTATAAAATGCCTTTGGTTTAGGAAATGTCGCTGGTCATTTATTAAACAAAGATTAACATTAATCCAAAATAGGGAAAAGATAGATGTACAGAAAGGAATTGCAGATGCTGGTTAGAAGACAGACGCAAAGAACAGGAGTAACTCAGCGGGTCAGGAGAAAAAGGATGGGTGATGTTTCAGGTCAGAACCAGCCTGAAGAAGGGTTCCAACCCATCGTTTTTCTCCAGAGGTGCTGCCTGACCCGCTAAGTTACTCCAGCACTTTATGTCCATCAAGGGAAAAAATAGAAATTGGAGATAGATGGTTAAAAAAAGATTTTAATGAAGATTTTAAAGAAATTTGAAAATGTGGATAGGCAAAGACATTCAGGGCAGAAATTGTGACGTCTAGGGCCTTGGTAGCTGAAAGCTTGGCTATCATTGGTGCCGAGATGGAAACTGTAGTCCCAGTAGTGCTTGAGACAGTGTAGATCACCATACACACAGTGAAGGATAAGCAGGGTTCTGTGCAAGATAAGACAGGGCCGCTGAGTTTGTGATGATTTAAATATTATGGAGAGTAGAGTACACAGAAGAGCATTGGGAACAGTAGAATCCAGAATGAATAAAAGCCACGATAAGACTTTCAGCAGTAGACGGACTGTGGAGGTGTGAGACAGCTCAAAGCTCAGGGACAAATCAATGTTAAGCTTCCATACAGTCGGATTCAATGACCAGAGAGATGATTAAAATTGGCAGTGAGGAAATTCAGCTATTGATTGGGGCAAACCATTACCTTTAGTCTTCCCAGTGTCTAGTTGGGGAAATTAACACTCACCCAATACTCGATGTTGAATGAGTAGCCTGACAACACAACGTTTAATGTTGGAAAATAACTGCAGATGCTGGTACAAATCGAAGGTATCACAAAATGCTGGAGTAACTCAGCAGGTCAGGCAGCATCTAGGAGAGAGGGAATGGGTGACGTTTCGGGTTGAGACCCTTCTTCAGACTGAAGAAGGGTCTCGACCCGAAACGTCACCCATTCCCTCTCTCCTAGATGCTGCCTGACCTGCAATGTTTAATGTTGGTGTCAATGTTCATATGAAATTGTTGTTGTGTCTTTGGATATTGTTATCAAGAGCCAGAATGTGGATGAGAAACAGAAGGGAAACTTGGTGACTCCAGCAATAATAATGTGGGAGCTCAGAACAGTTATGAAAATGGCCTGGGTGGAAATTCTTTTGCAAGGAAAGTCACATCATTGAACTGATTGGGGGATTTGTTGCAGAGTTTCATGGACCAATTTTGGACCTGCACAGTGCGCAATGTGATTGCTCGTTTTTTTCTGAGTTTGTTGTTAGAAACTATTATTGGGAAAGATGTGAGGGATTTTTCCTGAATCTATCCAATGATTCACTTGATGTGAAAGTGGTTGAGGCGGTATGAGAATAAAAATCCTTGTCTTGGTGAGGAAAAATAATCACAATCAAAATATCATTCAATCTCTTTGCACCCTCTGCTGGAAGAATTTTGTATGAATGATATCACTGAGTGGTATGGATTTGTCAACAGTACTGCATATGGTTTCTGTACTACCTGAAACTTGTTATTTTACTTTACAAGGCACCTTACTAGAAATTAAATCTTCTGATGTTAGTTTGTGACAGGATCCAGAAGCTGGATAACTACAATATATTCAGCAATCACATTGCGCACTGTGCAGGTCCAAAATTGGTCCATGAAACTCTGCAACAAATCCCCCAATCAGTTCAATGATGCTTTATTGCCACATATGCAAATCACAGTGAAATTGTTTTTCCAGTCGTCAGTCCATGTTCTAGGTCCTATGGAGTGGCACCCGATCCAGGCTGTTGCAAGGCCTCCAGGCATTGGCTTCAACTGGATTGTTCAGCGAACCGACATCCTTCTCCTCGCCCAGCCACCTTGTTCCCGGGCGTGGAAGGCAGCTGACCTTGCGGGCGTGGAAGGCAAGATTCTGGTTCACTTTCCTACCGACCTTGTTCCTCATGATTATCGTCGCTAGCTCCCCCCTTTTCGGTTTAGTTTAGTTTCGAGAAGGGCGCGGAAAAAGGCCCTTCGGCCCACCTAGTCCGCACAGAACAGCGAACCCCACACACTAACACTAGGGACAATATTACATTTATACCGAGCCAATCAACCTACAAATCTGTACGTCTTTGAAGTGTAGGAGGAAAACACTACTGCCTCATCACTGAAAGCTTGGAAATTCACCACTTTGAAAAAAACTAGAGCATTAAAATATTCCTTTGAAAGAAAAAAAATCTTTTCCCCAGCCTTTTCTTGTGTTTGAGAAAGCAGAATCATTTTTGCAAACAATCGATGATATAGATAACAAGAGATTGACAGATTCCTGTAAAGTAAGCATTGAAGGTAGACCCGAAACATCACATATTCCTTCCCTCCAGAGATGCTGGCTGTTACTCCAGCATTTTGTGTCTACCTTCGATTTAAACCAGCATCTGAAGTTCTTTCCTACAAGTAAGCATTGAAGTTGCCTTGTATGTGAATTTTCTTGTTTGAAGACTCTTCAAGTAGCTATAATCTTCATATGCTTTTGACGTCTGCTTAGGGATGCAGTTAGACTGTACCTGACTAACCCAATCTCAACCAAAGCATTAACATTTTTTTCATACCTCATCCAACTCTGCCAGAAACATTTACGGAAACGGGAACACAGGTTTGCTTTGGAGAGACGAGTGACTGCTGATGCTAGAATCTTGAGCAAAAAACAAACTTCTGGAGGAACTTAGCAGGTCAGGCAGCATCTGTAAAGGGGAAAGGGCAGAAAATGCCTTAGTCAGGATCTTTCTTCACATTTCTTTAGAGATCCAGCATAGACACAGGCCCTTCAGCCCACCAAGATCACACTGGTCATTAATCACCCATTCACACTAACTTTGTGATCCCACTTTCGGATCCATTCTCTACTTACTCCAGCCAATTTTGTACAAGCTCATTAACCTAAAAAACCCCACATGTCTGGGATGTGGGAGGAAACCAGAGTACTCATAGGAAAACAACACCGTCACAGGGAGAACATGCAGACTCCACACAGACAGCACCCGAGGTCAGGATCGAAACCGTGTCTCTAGCGCTGTGAGGGAGCGGCTCTACCAGGTGTGCCACCGTGCTGCCCTGTTGATTTGCTTTGTGAAATATTTGCTTTGCTGCTGAAATATTGCTATTGATAATGAACAGCAATATATCATATTGTGAAGCATAACAACATACCAAGTCCTGTTGGTAGAGCGTGGCCCAGCTAAATTTATCCTAACACCGAATGTTTTATCAGAATGTACACCAGGTTGTTTAAGAGGCTTTTAAATAGGCACATGGAAGTGCAGGAAATAGAGGGATATGGATCATGTGCTGGCAGATGAGATCACCAGCTAGGCATCATGTTCAGCACAAACATTGTAGGCCAAAGCGCCCATTCCTGTGCTACGTTCTATGTTCTATTCCAAATCTGACAACTGTAACTGAGATGCACAAGCTCAGCTCGGATTGTGAGACTCCAGTATTGGTATTTGTTTATTGTTGCCATGTGTACAAAGATACAGTGAAAAAGCTTATTTTGCTTGCTATCAAGTTAGATACACAACAGGTAGTACAAAAAAAAGAAAGGAAACAGAGTGCAGAAAATAGTGTAACAGCGACAGAAAACGTGCAGATAATGAAAGGTGCAAAGGCCACGACAAATTACACTGAGAGATTGTGAATAATAGCATTCCCTGATAATCTGCACGAACCTGCATTAATAATGTCAATTGGGAAAGGTACGAAGGCAATTACCATTCAACTTTCACATCAATTGACTGACAGTGGTGGTGGTGGTGAAGGGAGATACAACTTTAATGTATGAAATGGAATTTGGGCAGGTACTTGGATTGGAAATGCGTAGAGGGATACAGACCTAACACGGGCAAATGGGATTAGCGCAGTTAGGAGTCATGGTCAGCATGGGATGAAAATACCCCTTTCTGCACTGTACTGTTCTATGATTGCATGACAGTGTCAATGTAGAAAGGTAGTCTGAAATGTAAGTTGCCTGATGCACAGCAACAAACTGGAATTCAACAAATGCACAGCAACAAACTGGACATCAAACGTGCTCTTTTCATCAAACCCACACTGACCTTTCTGTCCTGGGCCTCCTCCATTGTCAGAGTGAGGCTCAGCACAAATTGGAGGAACAGCACCTCATATTTCACTTGGGTTGCTTACACCCCAGCGGCATGAACATGGAGACCTCTAACTTCAAGTAGCCCTGGCTTTCCTTCTCTCTTCATCCTCTCCCCTTCCCAGTTCTCCTACCAGTCTTAGTGTCCCCCAACTACATTCTATCTCTGTACCGCCATTCCCCTGACATCAATCTGAAGAAGGGTCTTGACTCAAAACGTCACTCATTCCTTCTCTCCAGAGATGCTGCCTGTCCCGCTGAGTTACTTCAGCATTTTGTGTCTACCTTCAATACAAACCAGCATCTGTGTCTACCTTCAATACAAACCAGTTCTTTCCTACACATCAAATGTGCTCTGTTCGGTTGGCTGAAATCCTGCAAACCCTTCTACTATCAGGTAGAAACACTTATTTGGGCCCAAAAGGATGTCACCAATTGGTGGTGCAGAGGTGGAATGTCTCCATTAATTGACAAACCCACGCAGAAATGAATTTGGCCTCAACATTTCTAGAAGACTGTAGTTCAGATGGAACTGCATTTGATCACCTATCAGACATGGCAACCTTCTCTATAATATAAAAGTAAAAGAATCACTCAATGCAAATAACAATGCAAATTGTTCCCTGCAGAACTGACCATCATGCAAACAACGTGCACCAGGCACATCTATGATTGATGCCGTTGATAAGACTACTAAATCAGCATTCAGTTTTACCGTAACACTCTTTTTGCTTTCAGGTGCTTTGGAAATTACTATACATCTGGAAAAATAGTCCATAAATAAAACACAATCGTCACACAAAGTGAAAGAACTTGGGGGATTTGTTTTCGATTTATTTCAGGATTTGGGCATTGTGGTAAATACCTGGATTTATTGCATATTCTTAAATGCTCCTGGGCAGGTAGTGGTGAGCTACCTGCAAGAACAGCTGAAATCCTGCTAGTGGAGGTACATTGACTTTGCTGTTCAATGGGGAATTCCAAGTTTTTGACCAAGCAGCAATAAAAGGCCAGCAACAGATTTCGAAGTCAGAAGACCATGCTTTGGAGAGGAACATTGTTTCCATTATTCTGCAGCTTTTAGTGATAGGAAGTCATGAGTTAGGCAAGTAATTGCAGTGTATTTTGTGCACAGTACACGCTGTGGACTAAATATACCGGCAGTTGAGTAAGTGAATGTTTAACTGAATCACTTTCAGGAAAAGACAGAAAGTGCTGGAGTAATTCAGCAGGCCAGGCAGCAACTCTGGAGAAGGACACAAAAAGCTGGAGTAACTCAGCGGGTCAGGCAGCATCACTGGAGAGAAGGAATTGGTGACGTTTCGGGTCGAGACCCTTTTTCAGCTGAAGGGTCTCGAGTCGAAACATCATCCATTCCTTCTCTCCAGAAATGCTGCCTGTCCCGCTGAGTTACTCCAGCTTTTTGTATCTATCTTCGGTTTAATCCAGCATCTGCAGTTCCTTCCTACACACTAAGCATCTCTGGAGAATATGGATAGGTGACGTTTCAAAAGAGACTCTTCTGTTTCAGGTCTAGAAGGGTCTGGACCCAAAACATCACCTATCCATGTTGTCCAGAATGGAGAATGATAGCAAACTTCGTCAATGGATGTGGTTTTTAAACAAACTTTTTATGACAATCCAAAGTTTTTATGACAATGGAAGGTTTTGAAGTTTTCATAACAAATGACTAGTTTCTCCTTCAGAACATGAAGTAACATTAAATACGAATGCTATGCTCATGATTGCTGTTCTGGATCTTTGGATAACTTGAAATTCATAAATACTGCAATGCTGGAAAACCAAAATGTGGTTTAAAGGGATATGGGCCAAACACCATCTGTTGGGACCAGTGTAATGGGGCAACTTGGTCCACATGGGCAAGTTGGGTCGAGGGGCCTGTTTCCACGATGCATGACTCTATGACTCCAGAAAATACTCAGCAGGTTAGGCAGCACCAGTGGACAGAGAAATAGAGCTAATGACTCAAGGCGAAGTGAAGGGTTTTTAACCTGCTGTTTTTACAGCATTTTGTTTTTGTTCTTATTTACACTGGATAGCGTGTGCACTAATTGAAATGCTGCATCAGCAATCCAGCAGGCTACTGGGCCCTGCACAGAGTCAAGCTTTGCAAGTGCTGTTGGAGCTCCATTCATCCAGGCAAGCATTTGATTACAGAGACATAAATGACTGCAGATGCTGGAATTTGGAGCAAAAAAAATGTTCAGCGCTGGAGGAATTCAACAGGCCAGGCAGCATCTGTGGAGGGAAATGGATAGTCACTTTGATTGTACCCTCATTTGTACTTCATGGATGAGTCAGGAAATGAGTCATTAACTTCAAGATACCCAACCCCTGACATGTACAAAATGACAGGGGCTGTTATAATCTTGAGCTATATATTTCCCTCTTCGCTAATTTGACTCAATACAATAGTATAGATCATATCTCTATAGTGTGGTATATCTTTTTTGACAAAATTCGCTGGCTAATCTTGGGGATTTATTTTGCTGATGTCACAAGTTTTTAAATCAGATGAACTTAATTAGATTTCTGCCTTGTAATCAAACCCAGACTCCCCATTATTCTCTTGTGTAATATATTGGGCAGTGAAACCTTCGGCACAATGCAACGTGATTATATACTTTATGGAATCATGTGGCTAATTTTGCACATCACAGCTGGTAATTATATCTCTCGTGACATCAGTACGCATTAGTTTCAACTACCAGAAAAAAGTAATCATAAACAGCTGAAGCTTTCCACAGCAATGGTTGGATTGTAACTTGATCATTTTGTCCCGCATGTATGTATTATGTAGACATTGGGAAAGGTGTCAAAATGTCAAGTTCAGACACTTTTGAACATTGCTGACATTCATAAACCAGACATTTTCAGGACCTATTCAGTAAATTAGAGCTTTTTGAATCTTAAGGCTTTGTTTCTCACAGCGGGATAGTTGTGGAAGCATATCAGTGTGTCAATATTAAGAAAATTTCCTCACAAAATGCTAGAGTAACTCAGCAGGTCAGGCAGCATCTCAGGAGAGAAGGAATGGCTGACGTTTCGGGTCGAGACCCTTCTTCAGACTGATGTCGGGGGGCGGGACAAAGGAAGGATATTGGTGGAGACAGGAAGACAGTGGGAGATCTGGGAAGGGGAGAGGAAGAGAGGGACCGTTTTCTGGTGTGTTCAACCTGTCTTTGAGGCAACTTTAATAGATTTTACAGGTTCTTCAAGGGGACAGCTGATTTGCATCACAGAAATTATGTTCAGCGTCAACACAAGCTCCAGGCAATGTGCCATGAATTTACATTTTGAGAAAAGGTTACAACTAATTAAGGCAAAACCTGAGATGGCCTTGGTTTGTTTACCTTCACTTACTGAATTATAGAAGAAGAAACTTTAAAAAAAAATTTGGATTCCTCACGGATTAAAGGGCCTGTTCCACTTTGGCGGTTTTTAAGGCGACCACAGGCGACTAGGCTGCCGCCGCACGGTCGCTGGTGTGTCGCGGGGTGTCGCGGGCATGGTCGTGAATAGTCTCCGAAGAGTCGTAGCTTTCTTCTGGTCGCCGCGGAATTTTCTTCCTGCTTGAAAATTTTCGGCGACTGCTGGCTTGATGCCAATGATCATAACTTGTTGTCTCCTGTCGTGGGCGCTGTCGTGGGTTGGCGCCACGTGACTTCGGTTGTCCACCTTTACTTAGGTTGTCCACGTGACTTAGGTTGTCCACCTTGGCGCCACGTGACTTAGGTTATCCACCTTTTATAAGAATTGTGTTTGTTTGAATAAAATAAATTTTGGACATTTTGACAAAAGATTGATGTTTGAAGTTATTGTATTTCAGAGTAGTTTCTCATGGCATCTCTTTCAAATATTTTAATTTCACTTATTTTGACCAATGAAACAAACACAAACACAAGCATTGCTCTGCATTGAAAAGTGAACTCTTTTAATTTATTTTGACATTGCACTACATTGGGTCTCTTCAGGGACAAGGGCTTCAACCACACAGACCTCTTCTTGGGCTTCTTCTTCCCCATTCTTCTTGTCCTTCTGTCTTGCAGAATTTTAAGCATGAGTGCCGCTGCAAGCAGCAGGGCTTGTTCTTCGTGTAAGAGCAATGCCATCATATGTTGCTCCACGGCAGTCATGAAGCAAAACGATTGGAATCCCTATCCCCAACCCTTTGGCGCCAAAATTACGTGAAATGGCTACAGTTGTCATCAGTTGGGACCGACAGGGTCGTAGCTTGTCGAGGGTGGAGGTCGGTTGACTTCAGTTGTCGTAGCTTGTCATAGGCGCTGTCGTAGGTGGACTTTCTAAGTCGCGACGACTGGGTCGCCAGTTGTTGGTAGCTTGCCGTCGACTAGGTGGTAGGTTGTCATAGCTTGTCGTAGACATTGTCGTAGACATTGTCGTAGACATTGTCATAGGGGGGAGTCCAGTCGCCGATTTTTGGGCAATCTGCTACGACTTTGACAGTCGCTGGCAGTCGCCTTAAAAATCGCTGAAGTGGGACAGGCCCTTTAATCATCACTTCCACTTTTACAGCAAAAATATATGATGGAGGAATATTTCGTGCAGCAGTCTCAAAAGTGCCGTCCTTCAGATCAGATGTCACATTTAGGCCATCGCATAATAACATCTCACATAAAAAACTGGCACAGGCATAGGCTATTTGGCCACTTGGTTTAGTCTAGTTTATTGTCATGTGTACCAAGGTACAGTGAAAAGCTTTTGTTGCGTGCAAACCAGTCAGAAAAGGACTCTACATGATTACAATCGAGCTGTGAACAGTGTACAGATACATGATAAAGGGAGTAATGTTTCGTGTAAGGTAAAGTCCAGTAAAGTCTGATTAAAGATAGTCCAAGAGTCTCCAGTGAGGTAGATACTAACTCAAGACTTTGCTCTAGTTGTAGTGAGGACTTGCATCTACTCTTCTGTTCAATAAGATTACGACTAATCTTCTATGGAATCACAAAGTGTTGAAGTAACTCAGCGAGTCAGGCAGCATCTCAGGAGAGAAGGAATGGGTGATGTTTCGGGTCGAGATCCTTTTTTAGAATTTGTGATACCTTCGATTTGTACCAGCATCTGCAGTTATTTTCCAACATGGCTAATCTTCTACCTCAGTGCCAAGTTCCTGACCTAACCCCATACCTCTTGATTGTCTTAATATCTTAGAATTCAATAAATGAATCTGCACAGGTTTATCGAGAGTCCAAAAATTCAATCACATTTCGATGAAGAAATTTCTTCTCACCCCCGTCTTAAATGTCCGTCTGCCTAATAGGCCAGATATTCTGAAATTCTAACCACTGTCAGGGGAAACATCATTCCTGCATCAATCCCGTGGCCCCCTCTGAGAATGAATGCTTGATCACAAACGTCCCATCCCAAGGATCATTCTTGTTTGCATTCCTTTATCACAGGCGAATCCACTCTTCGGTAAGGAGGGCATCAAGAAAGCTTTACTCTTGCACTCAAACCCTCTTGCTGCAATGGTCAACGCACCATTTTGTCTTCCTAATTACTTGCTACGTCTGCACGTTAGTTTTCACTGATTCGTGTAAAAGGTACGTCTTTACTCCAACACCTCTTAGCCACCCACCAATTTTTAAAAATGTTGTTTTATGTTTTTCTACCAAAGGGGATGAGCCTATATTTTTCTACATTCTTCATGTCGTTGCCCAAACCTGTTTTTGCATTCACCTGAGTTTTCTCTGTATCCTTTTCACAACTCACACTGACAACCTACTTTGTATGGTCGGAAACCTTGTATATATTGCACCTGGACCCTTCATCCTCATCATTGATGTAGGTTGTGAGTTGCTGGGCCTCAGCACCGATTCCTGTGGCATCAAACCGATTACAATAGCTGAACCCAAAACTGACGCATTTATTCGGATTCTCTGTTTTCTATGTATCAACCAATCCTCAGCCCACATCAATAGATTACCCCCAATCCCATGTGCTCTGACATTGTTTATGAACCTCTTATACGGCATCAAAATCCTTCTGAAAGTCCAAATGCACCATTGGTGGATTTGATCGGCATGGACGAGTTGGGCTGAAGGGCCAATCTCCATGCTGATTCGTTCTATGACTCTCTGACACCTCTCAGTTTTTCAGCTGCGTGCCACTTCCAACCAAAAGGTGCCACTTCTGACAATGAAGCATTCCCTCCACACCGCATTGCCATGTCCACCCCGGGTTCCCACATCACAGCAGTGCTTTCAAGTGACTTTAGTTTGAAAAATATCCATTGGCTGTGAAGTCAAGTCAAGTCAAGTCAAGTCAATTTTATTTGTATAGCACATTTAAAAACAACCCACGTTGACCAAAGTGCTGCACATCTGATTAGGAAAAAAAAAAAGAAACATACAGTGGCAGGCAGCCAAACACAACGGTGCGGCCATCTTGAACAAAATGTTTAACTAAAGCAGAATGGTGTCCCGCGGCCGTGATTCAGGATGTCCTGAGAAATACAGTGTAAACACTAATATTTCCTTTATTTTTCTCCATTGCTCCTGGAACACAGTGGCGCAGTGGTGGAGTTGTTGCCTCACAGCGTTCGATCCTGACCTCGAGTGCTGTCTGTGTGGAATTTGCATGTTCTCCCTGTGATCGCCTGCGTTTTTCTGGCAGCTCCAGTTTCCTCCCACACTCCAAAGACATGCTGGTTTCTTGGTTAATTGGCTTCTGTAAAAAATGGTAAATTCTCCCTCATGTGTAGTGTACGGGGTAATCACTGAAGGTGGCAGAAGGGCCTGTTTCCACTCTGGATCTCTAGAGTCTCACATTTTAGATTTAGATTTTTTAGATTTAGAGATACAGCGCAGAAACAGGCCCTTCGGCCCACCGGGTCCGTGCCGCCCAGCGATCCCCGCACATTAACACTATCCTACACCCACTAGGGACAATTTTTACATTTGCCCAGCCAATTAACCTACAAACCTGCACGTTTTTTTACAAAGGCAGAGGCAGTTAACTGCTAGTAAGGGTTAACTGGCTGAGTAATCATTACTGGGGCTGGTAGTAAGTCCACTGATTAACCAAAGGATATTTAATTACCTCCTTCTCTTTCACAATTTTTAAAATAAATATTCAATGAATTCACACCCAGAGGTGCAGCTCTGAGTTAACTAACAGTGAATCAGTGTGATATCATAATTTAGAGCTTTAGTGATGACTCAGTGAAGTTAGGTGACTATTATACAGGACTCATGTAGGTGTATTAGTCCCAAAGTGTAATCCCTATTAAATGGTGGAAGTTAATTATAAAATTGCTAGGATTTACTGCCAGGCAAATTTGATATTAACTAGTCTTCGAGGTTACTTGTCACTGTAAATCCATGCACTATACCTCCAGTAAATTATATGAGATTTCAAGAATATTTACTATTTTTAATTCCTTCTCAGGCTACAGACATCACAGACAAGGCCAGGATCTGTGTAGGAAAGAACTGCAGAAGCTGGTTTAATCTGAAGATGGACACCAAACGCTGGAGTAACTCAACGGGTCAGACAGCATCTCTGAAGAAAAGGAATAGGTGATGTCTGAAGAAGAGTCTCGACCTGAAACGTTACCTATTCCATTTCTCCAGAGATGCTGTCTGACCCATTGAGTTACTCCAGCTTTTTATGCCTCAGGCCAGGGTCTATTGTTCATGCTCTTGGAATTGAATGATTTCCTAGATCACTTCAGAGGGTAGGTCGAGGTTGATAAAGTTAGTGGTCTTATAGTCAACAAATAAGCAAATCAGGCTTCCCTCCGAAAGGACATTAGTTGCAGTTGCTTGTGATTGTCCCCGAGATTAAAGAAACAAACACATTTGGGATTCCATCAGGAATCGCAAGCCATCACTGTTTGGGATTAATGAGGATTAATATAAATGGGTGGCTGGCGATTGAGTTGAAATTGGTGTGCCCAAGGATCTGGTTTCCATGCTTTATCTTCCTATGTCATGAATCTTTTTAATGGAGTCCCCGGCCAAAGATGACAGATGTAAACAGTTATTAGATTTCCAGTTAAATGCCTGAAAATATCTGGCCCTCTCTTTTAATTCTCATGACATCTTCTCTTGGCATACAATGCTTGATTGTATTGTTTCACCTATTTTCACAGTACAACTCCAGTGTGGATTTCGACCCACTTCTGACAAAACACATCAGTATCCCTGTTTCCTTTGCTCCAGCCCTCAATGGTGAATACGTCGGTCTGTTTGTAACCATTCTATACATGACGCATTCTATAATTAGGAAAGGTGTGGAGGTCTGAGCCAGGTGTAGCAAGTGTGACTAACTCGATTAGGCAACTTGGTCGGCATGGACGGGTTGACCCAAAGGGCCTTTTTCCATGATGTATATCTCTATAACTCTATGATTCAATGGAGTAGTTAACATTCTCAGCTAGTGCCCTGTCCTAGTGCCAGCTAGTTGCTATAGTATTTACTAAACAATAAGGAGCAGCAACTTTGTTGACCTATTATTTTCTAACACTCTTTGCACAATTGGAGGTTAGAAGATTGAATCAGGAGTAAGCACTTGAACATCTCAAGCCAATGACTTTGGGTTGATATGAATGTCAGTTCCATTTTCTTGTCTTTGCTCCACATTCACTGACAACTTAACACAATTAAACACACAGAATTCAGTTTAACAGTACTCATTGTGTCCAGCATCACATTAGCAAGGAAGTTCCAAAGTTCAGAGAGGTGAATGGTGGAGCCCGGTCCTCTCACATATTTTGAGAAGTAGTTGGGTGAGCATTTTAATTGCCCATGCATGAACAAAGTACTGGTAAATGGGAATAGTATTAATATGTATTTGATGGTGGTCAGAATGGACATTTTGGGATGAAGAACCTGTTTCTGCGCTGTATGTTTCCATGATTCTGTAAAGTTCTTGTTGAGTTCAGACCGAAACTGTTCAGCACAAGTTTTATTATGCCCCCTTGTTCCATTCCTCCCACCATTTTAAATGTCTCAATCAGACCCTCCTCCAATTTTAAATGTCTTACTCAGGTCCCTCTCCAGTCAGTGATAAACAGATTCATTGCAAAAGGTTTTTCTAAATTTAAACCTTGATACAGGGGCTGTCCCTGGTTAGAAACACCGAACGTATGGACACCGCTAGGTAGGAACGGCTCCTCTAGTATTATTACATTCAAAAATCTGACATATGTGCATATATCTATCCTTATAAATGGCAGAACTAGTTTCCTCTCCCAACTTTTAGTATTTTAGTATCAGTCTTGCTATTTTGATGTCATCCATTACAATACTGTAGAGTGACTTTTGTATATTTTCTGACTTACACACAAAATTGACTGAAGGACCTTTGTAAAAACAGACCTCAATCGCTGTCTAGGGAGGTTAGTATATCTCTTTGTGTAATCTCCTCCCTCCTCTCCAACCTATCCCATGTCTAGATATGAGGAGTGGTTGCTGGAACTGGTGTTTGGTTGAGATTAGTTTACAAATAACTAATTCAAACAACCTCTCTGCAGTTTCAGTTAGAGGAGAAATTTACACCACATGACTTTGCCACCTAATCTTGTGACTGTCAACTCACCTCTAGGGTAACACATTGATTAATTACAGTGTATTGCGTAGTTGCATTATCTAAGAAAGGTAGAGGGTATTGCAAGCTTTCTGAAAGAGATTCACCAGGCTAATTCCGATGATGAGATCATATCAAGAGACTCTAAACAAGTTAAATTTGTATTCTTGAGAATTTAAAAGAATAGGTGATCACATCTAAATATATGAGGTCCTGATGGAACATGACAGACAAGATGTAGTGAAGAAGGATTTTGGCATGCTGGGCTTCATCTGTAAGGGCTTGGGGTATAAGAGTAATGTTACAATGTGCATGGCATTGGTGAGTACTGCACTTGGAGTAATGTGTTTTCAGTTTTTGTCACCCCGCTGCAGGGAAGGTGGCATTAAGTTTGAATGAGTGCAAAAAAGATTTATGAGGATGTTGTCAGTACTCATGGGCTTGAGTTATGGGGAGAGGCTGCGGCAGGCTGGAACTTTATTCCGTGGAGCGCAGGAGGCTCAGAAGTGATCCTATCGCAATTTATAAAAACATGAGAGGCATGGATAAATGCACACAGGTGAATAATACACAGAGATAAATGCACACAGGAGAAATGCACAGTGAATGCCTATACTTTTTTTCCCAGGGTAGATGAATCAGGACTAAAGGGCATAGATTTAAGGTGAGAGAAGAAAGACTGACTAGGAACCTAAGGGGCAACTTTTCCACATCATGGGTGGTATATATGTGGAACAAGCTGCTGGAGGAAGTGATAGAAGCAGATACAATAACAACATTTAAAAGACATTTGGAATAGGTGCATGATTGGAAACGTTAAGAGGGATATGTGTCAAAGGCAGGCAAATGAGACTAGCAAAGATGGGGATCTTGGTCAGCATGAACAAGTTGGGCCAGAGGACTTGTTTCATGCCATGGTTCTCTAAGATTATGCTTTCAGTATTGAGAGAATCTTCAATGAGGGATCGTAATTTAATGAGCCAGTCATTTGTAATCAAATTAGGTAGAAATTTCTTCTTGTAGATGATACTGACTGTCTGGAATTCTCCACCTCAGAGAGTTGTGATGACCGCGATCATTAGAAATATTTAAAGTGGAGGTAATTTTTCTAACATTTTTGAAAGAATGGGAGATTGAGGGTGGAGGGAAGGGGGGAGAGGGTAGGGGGAGGTGAGTCTGGACCGTAAGTGGCAGGGCTGGCTTGAGGGGCTGAGTGGCCTACTCCTGCTCCTATTTTGTTTGTGTTCTTGTGTGGTACACAGTCACTTGATATTAAATGTATGAAAAGAGTCCAAATGCTTAGCACTCCATTCTGCTTCAGTGTGCATCACAGTAATAAATCATTCCAGAGGCCAGGTATAGCACATGTGTGAAACTCTTCAGATACCTCATATTTCTCTTCAGAAATAAATCTTTCACAGATCCTTGCTATTTACAAAATTGGTTGTCAACCATAAGGAACAGAACCAAGTCATGCATAACCTATCAAGGCACTAAGATGTACAATTAATAACAAATCAATGATCAAATCTCTATTTGTTGCTAAGTCCATCATTGCAGGTTTTTTAGCCAAAGGTCAAGAGATGTATTGGTAGTCTGCTTACTATGGGGGACACCAAAACATCCAGAACAGTTGTGAAAAGTGTTCATCACTTCCACTGCCATATTGGATTGAACAATCAAACTTTGATCGCCTTAAAGTTTTACACCACCAGGATCAGGGACGGTTATTTTGCTGCAAGTATCAGGTTCTCAAAGTGACCTGCACTACATTAACCCTATTTTGGCATCGGAAGACTCTGGATCACTTCCTGCACTACTATGGACCTGTTTCTAATTGTGTATTTTTCCGTTGATGTCTTGTTTCTTGCAGTCTTTTCTTTTCACTGTCTTGTAGAATTTATTTGCAATTTATGTCAAATTTACATTTTTGTGTGTTGCCTATGCATGAGCCTATGAATCTGTGATGCTGCTGCATGCAAGAATTTCATTGTAACTACATCACTATACTTGTGCATATGACAATGGACTTGACTTGTCTAATTCCCTGAAGTGCTTTGAGATACTAAGGCCACTAAATCAATGCAAATTGGTGTTTTGTAGATAAATTAGATTGTATAAGATTGACACAAAAAAGTAGGTGGTATTGTAGATAGTGAAGATGGTTCTCAAAAATTGCAGCAGGATCTCTTGTTCAGTTGGGCAGGTGGGCTGAGGGCTGGTTGATGGAATTTAATACAGAGAAACGTGACGTGTTGCATTTTGGGAGCACTAACTTGGGCAGGACCTACACAGTGAATAGTAGGCCTCTGAGGAGTGTTGTAGAGTGGAAGGATCTGGGAATATAGGTACATAGTTCATTGAAAGTGGCATCACAGGTAGATAGGGTGGTCAAAAAAGCTTTTGGCACATTGGCCTTCATCAGTCAGAGTATTGAGTATAGAAGTTGGGAGGTTATGTTGCAGTTGTATAAGACATTGGTGAGGCCGCATTGAGAGTATTGTGTTCAGTTTTGGGCACCATATTATGGGAAAGACGTGAAGCTGGAAATGGTGCAGAGAAGATTTACGAGAATGTTGCCAGGAATAGAGGGTCTGAGTTATAGGGAGAGGTTGCGCAAGCTAGGACTCTATTCCTTGGAGTGCAGGAGGAAGAGGGGTGATCTTATAGAGGTGTACAAAATCGTGAGAGGAATAGATCATGTAGAGGCACAGAGTCCTTTCCCAGAGTAGGGGAATCGAGAACCAGAGGACATAGTTTTAGGATAAGGGGGGAAAGATACAATAGGAACCTGAGGGGTAGTTTTTTTCACTCAAAGGGTGTTAGGTGAATGGAATGAGCTGCTAGAGGAGGTAGTTGAGGCAAGTATTATCACATTGTTTAAGAAATATTTAGACAGGACATGTTTAGGGGGATATGGGCCAAACGCAGGCAAGTGGGATTAATGTAGATGGGACATGTTGGCCGGTGTGGGCAAGTTGTGCCAAAGTGCCTGTTTCCACGCTGCAAGACTCTATGACTCTATGGCTCTATAAGGAAAAGTTGTGTAGTTAGCTCGGGAAGCATGGAATCTTCACATGATTCAATCATCGCAGGCAAATCAATTGCTGACTTGCCTCTTTAGGTTATTGATCAACATTCGGTTGATCTTTGGGGCCATTCTTCCACACCCGCAATGGGTCTAAAAACAAGTTTTTGCTGTTTTATCAGCATTTTTCTTCTTGTTTTTAGATAGTTTCACTGTGGCTTGAGTGTTGTCTGGGGAGGTAGGTGGAGGAGGAAGGCTCTGTGCAAGAGGCATATCCTCAGTGTGCCTTCTTGAAGCAGTTCAATTGCTTTAGTTTACCAAGGAGCAATAAGGCACCTACACCTTAGAAAGAAAGTCTTTGCCACTTACTACTGCACCATTATGTATGGACAATTAGTAAAGTTTTTATAACATGTTATAACTTGTCATTGAAACCCTCGAGACTGGGTCTTGGAGAACCAGTTGTCTCTCCAAGTGTAGAGGGCCTTGAATGGAAACGTCATTTATCCATGTTCTCCAGAGATGCTGCCTGACACGTTGAGTTACTCCAGCGCCTTGTGTCCTTTTGTTTCTTTTCCCTACTCTCTGAGCCAAACAGGAATGGAGAACATTGTACCTCATGCACATCACCAGATAACAAGGAAAGAAACACAAAGGCCACACTACCTTATCTGCTCATAATCACAAGTCCCGTTTTTGAACATAAACGGATTATAGGTGCTTAACTTTCTGGAGAAATTGCAGCCCTGATGAAGGGTGGGTTTTCCCAGCTTTTGAGTAAGTGATCCAAAACTTTATAGCCCAGTTACTCTTGGCTTTATGTGCACCAAGAAATGCTGGTGCTGCCTGATCTGCACAGCTTCATAAACAGCCGCGCAGCAAGCTTGAAGCTGGCTTAAAGCATTACCCCAGGCAAAATGAGACAGAGGAAGACAGACATTGAAGGGAAAGTCTGACCGACAGTAAATCAGAAGAGAATTGTTAACCTCATAGCTCCTGCTGACTGTATTCTAGTCCACATAAACTCCAATATCAATCTTTGATTCACTCTACAGCCCGCTGGTCTCAACACTGAATCTATTGAATTTAAGTCAGGATCATCACTCAATTTCTCTAACAGGAGATGCTGACAATGGAGGATGACTGCATTCACTGAAGTGAAGGAGCAGAGGTAAGTATTTAAAGCAGACACTGTACTTCTCACCTATCAGGGAGAGATAATGCCAGGCTTCTCATGTTTACCAATGGTGCTCTGCACGACCGCCCCGACGTGCATCGGCAGCGTGTTCGCCCGCCCCGGATCGCGGGGCTTGGGTCGGCCCGATGCATACCTTTCACCGTCCAGCGCGGCCTGCAACCACAACAGCCTGACTGCGGGAGAAGACGGCAGGGGAAGGGAAAATACATTCTGGCCTTCCATCACAGTGAGGAGGGGACTGGAGAAGACTCACTGTGATGGATGTTTCTTTTTTTTGTGTGTTGGTTGGAGTTGTGTAATTTGCTTATTTTATTGCTTTTATTGTTGGACTGTGGGTGACTACATTTCGTCGAAAAAAATTGTTTTTTGGATGACAAATAAAGATATCTTGAATCTTGAATCTCTTCACTTTCCCTCTGTTAAAGTCATAGCCATAGAGTCATTCAGCATGGAAAAAGGCCCTTCACCCCAACCTTTCCATGCCGAGCAAGATACTCCATTGCTAGTCCCACCTGCCCGCATTTGACCCATATCCTATGGAAGGAACTGCAGATGCTGATTTATAATGAAGATAGATACAAAATGCTGGGGCAACTCAGCGGGTCAGGTAGCACCAATTCCAAAAGGAGCAATTGACGTTTTGGGTTGGGACCATGCTTCAGGCTCTTCCTTTCCTCCAGAGATTTTGCCTGACCTGCTGAGTTGCTCCAGCCCTTTATGTCTATCTTCCATATCCTTCTAAAAAATTCCTATCCGTGTATCTGCCCAAATGTCTTTTAAATGTTGTTTTAGTACTGTTATTCTGTCATTGTCACATGCCCCATCTTTGACATGTTCTATGAATAATCTCCTTTGTCTTGACCCACCATGACTTCTGCAGTTTGACTTCCTGCACCCAACCCTACAACAGACGTCCTCCTTTTCTCCATTGGCCCAGAATGCTTTGCGTCCTACTTCTAGATTCATCCGTAGCAGGAAGTGCTCCTCACAAGTGGACGAGGATTCCACTGGTGACGAGCTTTCTGTGAGAAATACTTTTGTTGTTTCACTATACAAACAGTTTAAACATTTGTACGAACATGTATTACAATAAAATGTTGTTCAGCCATTGCCAAGTTATCATGCAATGTGTTCATTGTGCATGTCAGGGGTGGATTGACTTGAGAGCAAAGGAGAATAAGTAAAAGATCAGTGAATTATCTGAACTCCATAGCAGAACAAGTCCCTCCTTCATAAGATATCTTCCTTATCACACATTATGCCACCGCAGTGTCCTGGACTTTGCTCCAGTGATTCACAGTACAAATATGTCCACAACTACATTTTATTGTTTGAGGTCCGTTTCATTGAATGTCATGCAGTCCAATTTCCGGGAATTGATTGTGCTAGAGATTATGCCCAAATGAAATTTCACCAAAGCTGAAATCAAATCAGGCACTCTTACGTGTCAGGTTCACACCAAATCATATCACGATTCGCATGACACCCATGTCTGCCTGTACTGATGTAAAAAATAGCAGAAAGGTCCACACTATGAATAACATGATATAGTCTCTTTGGAATCAGGAATAAAATACACTGAGTTCTTCCTTTCTTGACACTCATTGAGAACCTTCAGAAATAATGAGCAGCTTAGATATGTTTTTAAAATTCCCTTCCAAGTGCGGCAAATAAAGGCAATGTTTTTCCAAGCAGTTATCTTTTGAAGTACCCTCAATCTTGGCATCATGTTTGGCACAGACATTATGGGCCGAAGAGCTGTTCTATATTCTATGTTCTATGTTCTATGTTCTATGTTCTATCTATGTTCTAGCGTTCTATTTGGTGCTTCAGTGGTAACACGACAGGCAGCGCACCCTAACTGCATCTAGGTTTCCAAGGGCAAAGCCATAGACATTATCTACAGTATATGGACTTTAATAAAGCATTCGATAAGTTTCTGCATGGTAGGCTACTCTAGATCGCATGGAATCTATGGAGAGCTATAGAGACTGGATAGAAAATTGGTTTCATGGAAGGAAGCAGAGAGTGATGGTGGAGCGTTGTTTTTTGGACTGGAGGCCTGTGACTGGTGGTGTGCCTCGGAGACTGGTACTGTTTGTGGTTTATATCAACGATTCGAATGAGGCATTAATTAGTAAGTTTTCAGATGACACGAAAGTAGGTGGTATCATTGATAGTGAAGATGGTTATCAAATATAAACAGCAGGATCTTGATTATCTAGGTAAGTGAGCTGAGGAATGGCTAACGGAGTTGAATGCAGATAAGTGTGAGGTGTTGCATTTTGAAAAGTCAAACCAAGGCAGGACCTTCACAGTGAATGGCAGGGCCATGGGGAGTGTTGTAGAGCAGAGGGATGGAGAAGTGCAGGTACATAGTTCCCTGAAAGTGACATCACAGGTAGATTAGGGGGCTTAAGAAGGCTTTGGGTAAATTGTCCTTCATCGGTTAGGGTATTGAGTGTAGAATGTTATGTTACAGCTATACAGCATGTTGATGCAGTCACATTTGGAGTATTGTGTTCTGTTTTGGCCACCCTGCTAAAGGAAGGATGTTAGCAGAAAATAGTGTAGAGAAGATTTATGAGGACATTGCCAGGACTCAAGGCCCTGACCTGTAGGAAGAGGTGGAGCAGGCTACGACTTTATTCTTTGGACCCCAGAAGGCTGAACGGTGATCTAAGAAGTATATAAAATCCTGAGGGCAATAGCTAAGATGAATGCACAGAGTTTGTCCCCAGAGTAGAGGAATCAAGAACCAGAGAACATAGGTTTAAGGTGAGAGGGGAAAGATTTAATAGGAACCTGAGGGGCATCTTTTTCACACAGAGGGTGGTGGATTTATGAAACGAGCAGCCAGAGGAAGTAGTTGAGGCAGGTACTCTCACAATATTTCAAAGACTTTTGGACAGATAAATGGATAGGTAAGGTTTAAACGGATATGGTCCAGGTAGGACCAGCGTTGACGGGACATCTTTGTCGACGTGGACAAGTTGGGCTGAAGGGCCTGTTTCAGTGCTGCATTACTCTATGACTCTCTTTTCAGCCATGGTTTTGAGAAGGGGACCTGGGGAAAAAAGGCAAAAAATAGGCCGTGCCCATGAGTGTTTTCAGACAGAACATACCTTACCTGATTCTTTCTATTGAACAAAATTATGTTAGGTTTTCCAAACCCTTCATCACTGCGAATTGGGGTATTCTCGGTTTGGTTTATTTAGTTTATCACCTTCAATGAGATACAATGTAAAACTTTGTTTGTACTAAACAGCACTGAAACAGATCCTTCAGCCCAACTTCAGTCCATGAAAAGCTTTGTTTGTGCTGCACAGTCAAATCATACTGAACATGGAGATTGGAAATTGATCGATCTCTGTTTTGAATGAACACAGTGATTGAGACTTCACGGCCCTCTGGGGTAAAAGATTCTAAAGGTTCATCACACTCCGAGTGAAGAAATTTCTGCACACCTCCTTCCACTTTCTCTCAAACCATGTCCTATGGTCCTGCATTTATGCAGAGAAAATAGTTGAGAATGTGGGCCATTCTGCCCATCAAGCTTGTTCTGTCAGTTCACCAGTACAGTGGCTGTCTAACTTCAGTGCCAGTTTTCCAGCACTACTTTGATGGCTTATTGATCTGCAAGTTTATTGTTTTATGCAGAGATTAGCGAGATGACCCTAGGAAATATTACCCAGCATTATTTTCAGCCACAAGCGAAGGGCAGAGAGGGCAAGAGGGCAACGTTAATGAGGAACAATGGTTCAATGGCTCGCTATTGTCACGTATGCACAGCACAATGATATTCTTTTGCACAACCACAAATGCACAGTTGCCATATTTTGGCACGAATTACAAAGAAAAATAAACAGTGCAAGTCCAATGTGCAGGTTCACATGTTGGAAGTATCCAAGCGCCCCCAATTCAGGTAAGCCCAGGTAAGCCCCAGGCTGCTGCATGCCTGCGACCCTTGTGGTCATGAATGAAGGTGAGGTCCCAGCCTGATCTATGGGCCCAAGGTGACACAAAAATCTCAAAGATTGGTTTGGCTCAGCTTCAAACTCTTGCCTGGAAAATGGCTGGGAGTGGTAGTGAGAGAATCATTTATGGCACCGTTCCTGTCCATAGATGGTGGCTGACTTGTGGGGTGTTCCAACCTATTCTCCATCTTGATTACATGTGCAACGATGTGTTTTGCAAGATTAGGGGACAGTCATTCAAAGCTGAGATGAATGAGACTTTTGTGGCGGATCAGGCCACTCCTTGGGTCAGCCCCCTCGTTACGTGACGGACAGGTGAAAGGGGTTAAAAGCCAGACCAAGGGAAGGCGTATCTTATCCCTAGGAGAACTATGCTGTGGGCAGGAGCTCACAGCCTAATAAAAGAATCTTACTAAACACTGCCTGGCGTCTTGCCTTTCCTCTGGCCTCCGCCAGGCCACTACATTGGTGACCCCGACGTGATTTGAACACGCAGCCACTACACTTTGAGGATTGTGGAGGCTAAATCCATGGAAGTATTTAAAGAGGAGATAGATAAACCTTTGAAAGATCGTTGAAGCGAGGGCCAAGGGCAGGTGACACAGGAGTTGAGATCTGTGATAATTCAGCTTTGACCATATTGAATGGGCAGGTTTGAGGGGCCCGGCAACCTACTCCTGTGCCTACTTTACTGTGTGATGACATGATTTTCAATGATATCATTGATGGATGGCATGAGAAATTATGGAAAATCAAGGAAATGCAAATACCACTTTAAACAAAAGGACGCAAAGTGCTGGAGTAACTAAGTGGATTGGGCAGCATCTCTGAACAACATGGGAGGTGACATTTTGGGTCGAGACCCTTCTTCAATCTTGAGGTAATGCCTCACATGAGAAGATACAGTCTGAGGTAATGTAATGCCTCACACAAGAAGAGACAGTTCTTCAGTCTGAAGAATGACCCCGACCCGAAACATCATCTATCTGCTTTCTCCAGAGATGCTGTGTGTAAGAAGGAACTGCAGATGCCGGATTAAACCGAAGATAGACACAAAAAGCTGGAGTAACTCAGCAGGACAGGCAGCATCTCTGGAGAGAAGGAATGGGTGGCGTTTCGGGTCTGAAGAAGGGTCTCGACCTGAAACGTCACCCATTCCTTCTCTCCAGAGATGCTGCCTCTCCCGCTGAGTTACTCCAACTTTTTGTGTCTACCTTCTCCAGAGGTGCTGCCTGATCTGCTGAGATACTCCAGCAGTTTGTGTCCTTTTATGACAAATGGTGGGTTGGGGAGGCTTGTCTATCTACTCGCCCCGGCACTTTCCCTTAATTTTCTATGGCAGTCATACCTTGGAAACTTTCATTAAATCATCTCTTTAAGTGCTAAATTCCAAGGAAAACAAACACACAAAATCCTGATGTAAAGCCAAGCCGTTACACTTGGAACTGGTAAAGTAGAAGCGTTTGGCTCATTCATCCACAAATAGGCTAGGGAGCTAGTCATCAAGTTGTGGGGCAGTGAGCTGCCCATCTTGAGGACAAGTCCAGAGGTCATGGTAACTTTGGCAGATTAAGCCTCCTTTGTTTGCAGTGTTTAAGTGGCAGGTTTCGGTCAGCTAACAGGTAGATCTCTGTGGGTGAAGAGAGATCTTGAAGTGGATGGGAGGGAGGGAAAGTTGGCATTGGATCCTAGTGCAGTATCCACAAGTAGAGAAGAAGTGCAGAAGTAGCCTGTATCAAGAAGAGTTCCAACCCAAAAAGTCATCTATCCACGTTCTCCACAGTTGCTGAGTAATGCCAGCACTTTGTGTCTTTTTGTGTAAACCAGCATCTGCAGTTCATTGTTTCTGTAGAAATAGCTTCTCTGTCCTTCTCTGCATGTTGACCCCGTCTGACATCATCTGAAACATTATTTTACATTAAAGATATTGAAACACATCTCTATCCCTCTCCATTGTCTTTAATTTTTCAGACCATGTGTTACACAGCAAGAAATTTCACCAGATGAAATAGCGAGAAGTCCAAGCCAACTGACTTCATGATAGCAATAGTCTGAAATTGCTCATCCATATTCTTTTGCCAGGATAAAAGCAGAAACCAACAGGATTCTCAGGGACTTGCTCAAGTGGTCAGGTTTGAGAGCTCCTTTCATTTGGGTTCAATCCTGGCCTTGGGTATTGCCTGTGTGGAATATTCACATTCTCTCCATCACTGTGTGGGTTTCTCCAGTGCTCCAGTGTCTACTGACATACCAAAGATGGTTGGTAGCTGACCACTAACCACTGGCCACTGTACGCTGGCCCTTAGTGTAGATGGATGTGAGGAAAACTTCAGGGAGATGATGAACTTGGGAGATGGAATTCGTTAATGATAAATAAAAATATGGATTGTAATTGAAAAAGTGCAAAGAAGATTTAGAAAGATGTTGCCAGGACTCAAGGCCCTTAGGTACAGGGAGGGGTTGGGCAAGCTAGGACTTTATTTCTTGGAGCACAGGAGGCTGAGGGGTGATCTTATAGAGGTGTATAAGATTATGAGGGGAATAGACAGGGTAAATGCTCAGAGTCTTTTTATCCAGAGTAATGGAATCAACAACCACGGGACATGGGTTTAAGGTGAGAGGGGTAAAATTTAATAGGAACCGGAGACACAACATTTTCGTGCAGAGGGTGGTGGGTATATGGAACCAGCTGCCAGAGGAGGTAATTGGAGCACTTATTATAACAACATTTAAAAGATATTTGGACAGGTACGTGGATAGGAAAGGCTCAGTGGAATCTGGGCCAAATGTGCGGAGGGAGGACTAGTTTTAATGGAGCATCTCGGTCGGCATAGCCAAGTTGAGCCGAAGGGCCTGTTTCCATGCTGTATGACTCTATGGACTCAAATGGCCTCCATTTCTTTTCGTAGGAAAACCTGAATATATGAACACAAATTAAATGGCCACTAATACAGCTGTTGGCATCATTTTTCCAACACCATTCAACAAGTTGCTGGAACCCATATTTGGTATGTTTCCTGAAACCGCTTCACATGCAATTAAAATCTTGCCAAAGTTATACTCAAATTTGTACAAAGTCAGCAGCCACTACCCATTCCCTGTAACCACAGCAAACAGACTCAAGCAGGACGAACAGGGGTAACAGCCACCTGCTCCTTACAAAAGAGGTCCTCTAATCCAGTGCCAAAGACGTTGAAAGGGAGCCAGATTGGACATGTTAGCACACGGCAGCATGCCTCAGTACTGGCAAAAGCCTTTAAGGAAATGAATCTGGTTTGACAAGACTCTGTGGAGAGCTGCCAAATTCATTAGTTTGAGACTGCAGTCTTGTGATTTAAAAAAAAATTCAACATCTCTTTTGTGAAGGCAATGAATCAGGCTATTATATTTGCTGTTCTCAGTCTCTTCTTTACAATTCATCGGCCCCACAGATAAATTTTAAAATTAAATTTGCTCTTTAACTTGAGCCGTAGCTTCAGTGTCTTCAGTAACACCACTGCACTCCAAAGCACAAGTCGACCAGACATAACCAAAAGAGCCTTGTGAAATCTGACACACAGAACATTCCTGAGCTGAGTATTTTTAGAAAGCCAGCACCTATGTTTACTTTCACCTGAGTGAGAAACACTCAGCATTCCCGTGGTTACCCAGCTATGTGTGTGTCTGCTCCCCACACAGGGAGCGTCAGTGCTGCTGATGTACTCTGTATTCGCATTAAGCTGCTGTTGACATCATCACACAAAGGGCTTCCCTCAAAGCAAGTCGGTTGTCATAGCAAACGGACACAAAAATCTGCAAACACCAGCCGTCAATCCACTGGTGAAACTCGCTCGGATACGTAGACATATTTTAGTTTAGCTTCATTTACTTTAGAGATACAGCATGGAAACAGTCCCTTCGGCCCTCCGAGTTCACGCCGACCATCCATCACCCATTCACAAAAAGCTCTACCAGTTCTATGTCATCCCACTTTCTCATCCACTCCCTGCACACTAGGGGCAATTTACAGAGGGCCAATTAACCTCCAAGCCCACATGTCCTTGGGACGTGGGATGAAAACAAAGCACCCTGAGGAAACCCCATGGTCACAGGGAGAAGGTGAAAACTCCACGCAGACAGCACCCAAGGTTAGGATCAAACCCGAGTCTCT
Source organism: Rhinoraja longicauda (assembly GCF_053455715.1). NCBI lineage: Eukaryota > Metazoa > Chordata > Chondrichthyes > Rajiformes > Arhynchobatidae > Rhinoraja > Rhinoraja longicauda. The sequence goes on from NC_135955.1 coordinate 31,261,930, forward strand.
AGCACAACGGTGAGACAGCAGCTCTACCAGCTGTGCCACCCATGCTTGCTACTGGGATGCATTATCAGATACACTTCTTTGTAAAAGGAAATACATCCCACATTGCTGCAATGTTTTGAGTGTGTTGATGGATATATTTCACATTTTTTGTAATGGGATCAACAGGAGACCTACATTTATGAATGGCAGAAATGGAAGAAATGCCTTGTTCCTATGCTTATTGGACATAGAAAACCAATAAATGTCGGAGAGCCGCAAAGAGAAATAACAAATGCTGAAAAGACACAACAATCCCATCAGCATCTGCACACATGAAAGATTAACTCTTTCAACATAAACATTTTTACTCTTCTAGTTCAGTCAAACAGTCGGCATCTGAGATGTTCACCGTGTTTTCTGCTTGCATTATTGATAATTCTTCAACATATTTCCGGTTTATACATCTGATACTTCCCTTTAATTTTCTCTTTCAAGAGCCCAGTGTTCACTCTCTGAGCTGTGAGCGGGTGGTCCTATTTCCCAATCAATGGCAACCAGACTCAACAACAGCAGGCACATTTTCTATGTAAACTAACAAGCGTACACTTGGCGATCATTTTGCTGAGCATTTACACTCAGTCCGCCTTGGCCTACACGATCTCCTGGTTGCCAAATATTTTACCTCGCCTTCCCATCCCATACTGACCTTTCTGAGCTGGGCCTGCTCCATCGTCAGAGTGAGGCTGCACGCAAATTGGAGGCACAGCACCTCAGATTTCACTTGGGCAGCTTACACCCCAGCGGTATGAACGTTGATTTCTCTAATATCAAGTAACTCCTGCATCCCCCTCCCATCCCTTCTCTTCCCCCCTCCCCCACACCCGTCACTCTACCAATTCCACTGTTTGCATCCTTGTTATCGCATCTTCCCCAGCAAACAATGGGCCAACATGGGCTGCACCCTTCCTGAGGTCATCTGTTGCCAACCTTGATTTGTTCTGAAATTTTCTTGCCTCCAGTTTATCCCCCCTCCCCCCCCCCCCTCCTACCCCTCCCCCCACCTCTACTCTCAGTCTGAGGAAGGGTCCCAACCCGAAAAGTCACCTATTATTTTTCTCCGGAGATGCTGCCTGATCCACTGAGTTATTTTGTGCCACATTTCCATGTCAAGTAGGTTGGAATGTCTGCGGCCTTTCTCCAGGGCCATGTGGTAAACAGTTCCATCAGATAGCTCTTTCGCCTAGAATAGGAAGAAATATTTCCGATACCTCTCAAGGCTGTGATTTGTGCAGCGATTTCACAATATTAAGCTGGAACATTAAACCCTGCAAGGTTGTATCAACATTCTGGCATGTCCATTCAAAATGGAAACATGTTACTGTATAATGAGCAACATCCTTGTCACCCTGCACCAAATCCCCGCAGTGCATCTTGCCAGCACTGCTTTACTCAAACTTTTCCTTTATTACTTTCAGCTTGTTTTTTGATTAAAGCGCTTACCAAAAGTATGCTGCTCTGTTGTTTAACCAGCTGTATTCCTGACAGAATTTTTACTTCAGGGTAGATGGGTACAGATTTGGGAAGAACAGACAGAATCAATTCCTTAAGGAATTGCCTTTACTTTTACTGGACTTAGTTCTGCAATTCTGATGTTTGGCAATGAACGGGTATTTATATTTTTAGTTTTAAGTTATAGCGTTAGAGAGTCATACAGCATGGAAACAGGCCCTTCTGCCCATCTCATCTATGCTGATCAAAATGTCCCTCAAAGCTGCTGCCATTTGACCACACTTGGCTCAAATCTCTGTAAATGTCTCCTATCCATGCACCTGTCAATTGTCTTTTAACTACTGTTATTGCACCTACCACAACTACTTCCTCTGCCAGCTTGTTCCATAAACCTACCACCCTTTGTGTGAAAATGTCGCCTCTCCAGTTCCTAATAATTCCTCCTCCTCTCATCTTAAACCTATGCCCTCTAATTCTTGATTTCCTGATACTAGGGAAAAGACTGTGCATCTATCAATTCCCCTCATGATTTTATACACCTCTATAAGATCACCCCTCTGCCTTCTGACCTCTAAAGAATAAAGTCAGAGTCTACCCGACCTCTCCCAATAGCACAGGCCCTCGTACACCTTCTCTGTGCTCTTTCCAGCTTAATATAATATTTCCTATTGCAGGCTGACACAATAGTGCAAGTGCTGCTACACCTTGTACAACTGTATAACTTCTAAACACAGTTCCCTGACTGATGAAAGCCTTCTTCACCACCCTATCTACCTGTGATATCACTTTAAGGAAACATACTCCTGGAACCCTCTGCTCAACAACACTCCCCAGGGCCCGACCATTCACTATATAGGTCCTGCCCTGGTTTCATTTCCTAAAATGCAACAACTCACACTTATCTGAATTAACTCAATTTTTCTGAATTAAACTCCATTCCACCTATTTTAGTGTCATCTGCAAAATTACTAATCAAGTAATCTACTTTTCTATGAATCAGCTATTTTTTTCAGTTTGGTGACCGATAGACCATTGCATTCAGTTCAATCTCACACACATTGAACATGGAACAGTAGAACATAATACAGTACTGTAAAGGTTTTAGGAACAGTCCCTTTGGCCCACAATATCGGTGCTGAACATGTTGCCAAGTTAAATTAATCTTCTGCCTGCATGTAATTCACATCCCTCAAAAGATGATTTTATTGTTTTAAAAATATTAAATTCAGATATTGTTGAGTAGAAAGGAACAGCTGTGCAATGTGGATTTTTGGTGATACATGAGCAAGAAACCCCAAGACATTTCCCTCCAAACAGCTGCCTTAGCTCCCCAACCCTGAATTCCTGGAACTCACCAAACACATCAGTTGCCTCCATGAAACCTCAGCCTAGAAGATCCAGCAGCATTTGTGTTCAATATCCCTTCATCTGAGTTCTGAAGGGTAATTGAGCTGAAGAGTTAACTGTTTCTCTCTCCATTGGTCATGCTAAGGGGCCTTGCTGTTTGTATTTGAAATTTCCATCGTGTGCACACTAGGAAAACCACTGGAACCAATCTATTGTAGCATTTTAGCTACCTTTTTATCTGACATTTGTGCGGTATTGTTCACAGCATTTGAGTTCAAAGTGAAGTGATGCGTAATGAATTACACCTAGTTTTATCCGGTGACTCATAAGGTCATAAGTGATAGAAGGTGATAACTGATAAGTGATAGGCCATTTGACCCATCAAGTCTACTCTGCCATTCATTCATGGCTGATCTATCTCTCCATCCTAACCCCATTCTCCTGCCTTCTCCCCATAGCCTCTGACATCTGTACTAATCAAGAATCTACCTATTTATTCCTTAAAAATATCCACTAACGGCCTCCACAGCCTTCTGTGGCAAAGAATTCCATAGATTCACCACCCTCTGACTAAAGAAAGTTCTCCTCATCTCCTCGCTAAAAAAACATCCTTTAATTCTGAGGCACTGACCTCTAGTCCTAGCCACTCCCACGGAGTGGGAACACCCTCTCCACATCCACTATATTCAAGCCTTTCACTATTCTATATGTTTCAATGAACTCCCCCCTCATTCTAAACTCCAGCGAGTTCCGGCCCAGTGCTGACAAATGCTCATCATAGGTTAACCTACTAATTCCTGGGATCATTCTTGTAAATTTCACACATGGAGGTCCAATATCATATCAAGTCAACAGCCAGGTCCAGATTATGTCCCCAACTTCCACTTGGATCTTCTCCAATAAGTTGAAAAGTAAATAATCATTTATAATATCTTTATTTTCCTGTTTCTTGAGAATGTTCATACCACTGGGTTGCAAGCTGCCCAAGTGAAATATCTTGTACTCAATACCTTGACTGATGAAGACAAGCATACCAAACACCGTCTTCACAAATCTGTCTAATTTTATCGCCATTTTCATGGAACTATGTACCTACATCCCTTAATCTTTCCGTCTTACTATGCTGCTAAAGGCCCTACCATTTACGAAGTGAGTCCTAGCCAGGTTTGTCTTACCGAAATGCAACACCTCGCATTTATCTGAATTAAACACCATCTGCCATTCCTTGACCGATCTGCCCAGTTCATCAAGGCCCTGATGTATTCTTAGGTAACCTTTTTCACTATCCACTTTGCCACTAATTTTAATATCATCTGTAAACTTCCCAATAGTGCCACCAACATTCACATCCAAATCATGAATATAAATATCGAACAACTCTGGACCGAGAGCCGATCCTCATGGCACCATTTGCTAGAGACCTCTAGTCTGAAAACAATTGTAACCACCATCCTCTGTCACCTTCTTTCAGGCCAGTTTGTATGCAGTTGGCCAACTCGCTGTGGATCCTATCAAACCAAATCAAATCAAATTGCTTTTATTTTCATTAAAAAATAGATTTGAATGAAATTGTCGTTACCATGCAGTCATAAACAATAAAGAGCATAAAACACACAATTACAGTTTAACACAGACAACCATCACAGTGATTCCTCCAGGCACACCCTCACTGTGATGGAAGGCAAAGAACAGTTTATGTAATCTACCCTTCCAAGGACCAGAGTAATTCTAACTTTCATCAAGCATGTTTGTTTTACCTATCATGTGCCCTCTATTTTCTGCCATAGGAAATGGTTCTTGCTATTGACTGCCTGTTACAAGGGAACAGGTTCAAGGATCTGACTAGTAGAACAGAAAAAGGCTCACACATCTGTTTAGTTGCAAATCAGTTTTATTGGCAAGAGAGGACAAAAACAATACATGTCTCACACCTCTCTCTCTCTCTCTCTCTCTCTCTCTCTCTCTCTCACTCTCTCTCTGCCTCGATCCGCGGCGCTGATTATGACTTAGCCCGTCGGTGAACCCCTCTCATACATGAACTTGAACTAACTTCTGGCACACTGGCGCCTGCCTTTATACAGGTAAGAAATCAGGTGTTGAAATAACCGCCGGTAAGTCCTGGCCGATAGCGCTGCTCCCAAATTCAAACTATAACCAATGGCAGGAGACTGCATCCCAGCAAGCCCCCATCCCAGCAAGCCCCCATCCCAGCAAGCCCCCATCCCAGCAAGCCCCCACCCCTTTGTGAACAAGGCGCTATCAGCCACAGACTGGCCCGTAAAGCAAATACTCAGCACTACAGACTTGGCGTGCAAATCAATACACACAGCGCCACAGACTTGGCGCACAAATCAATACACACAGCGCCACAGACTTAGCGCACAATTCAATACACACAGCGTTAAAGGCTTGGCACGCAAAGCAATACACACAGCGCTTCAGACTTGGTGCGTAAAGGTAATACACACAGCACTGCCAGTTTGGCACGCAAAGGTTTAAACAAAGAGCTGTCAGCTTAACGTGTGGGAATTTAAACAAAGAGCGGCCGGCCACAGCGCTATGGGTCACAGACTGTTCAGGCAAAATTCTGGTATAACACTGCCCCACTTTGCACATTTCTATTAAATACTAGACCAAGTGGACCCGTTGGGCCCAAACCTCTCTTGCATTGGTGCAGCACCCTCTCCTCCCCCCTCCCCCTCACTTCTTCCCCCTCTTCCCCCCTCCACCCCTCCCCCACCCCCTCCCCTATCCCCCTCCCCCCTTCCCCTCCCCCTCCCCCATTTTTTCCCCTCCCCCCATACTCCATCCCCCTCAACCCCCCTTATCCTCCCTCCCTCCCCCTCCCACCATAGGAGATAGATTTAAACTTTTAAATGTGAATAACTTAAAAATATATAACCAATTTCAATGAAATGGCTTGTATTCACTGGATAGGCTTGTATTCATTGGAGTTTAGAAGGATGAGAGGGGATCTTATGGAGACATATAAAATTATAAAAGGACTGGACAAGCTAGATGCAGAAAAAATGTTCCCATGTTGGGGGAGTCCAGAACCAGGGTCCAAAGTCTTAGAATAAAGTGGAGGCCATTTAAAACTGAGGTGAGAAGGAACTTTTTCACCTAGAGAGTTAAGAATTTGTGGAATTCTCTGCCACAGTGGGCAGTGGAGAACAAATCACTGGATGGATTTAAGAGAGAGTTAGATAGAGCTCGAGGGGCTAGTGGAATCAAGGGATATGGGGAGAAGGCAGGCACAGATTACTGATTGTGGATGATCAGCCATGATCACAATGAATGGCAGTGCTGGCTCGAAGGGCCGAATGGCCTCCTCCTGCACATATTTTCTATGTTTCTATGTTTCTATGAAACTTCTTCCATTAGCACCAAAGGGATGACGGTGAGTAAGTTGGGCCAAAAATTGTCACGCTATCGTGTACCGTTTTGGCTGTAGTTCAGGAACAAACAAACAAATGAGAGTTTTAGTATCTAGATTCTCTGAGTCTCCTTAACTCCAAAACCAATAATCCTAACTCCACCATTGCTGAGTGCCATCATTCCTGACACATTTCTGTAAAGCCGTGTGTATACTCTCGGAAACATTCAATAGTCAATAGTCGTTTATTTGTCACATACACATAAATGTGTAGTGAAATGAAACATTACCCGCAGTTGAAACACTAAGACCAATAAGAATAATAGCCATTTATCCTGAAGTGTGGCACTGAAGTGTGTGCAATATACTCCAGCAGTGGCTTAATTGGACCTTCAATTTCCCTTGTAGGTACATGAAACTGCAAATGCTAATCCGAAGAAGGGACCCAATCCAAAATGTATCCTATTCAGGTTCTCCAGACATGTTACCTCATCCTCTGAGTTACTCCAGCTTTTTGTGTCTTCAATTCCCTTTCCTCATCTCTAATTATAAAGTCTCTTGCCCAGAATAGATGAAACAAGGTCCAGAGGACATAGGTTTAAGATGAAGGGGAAAATATTTAATAAAATTCTGAGGCAACTTTTTCACACAAATGGTAGTGGGTGTATGGAACAAGCTGCCAGAGGAGGTAGTTGAGGCAGGGACTTTCCCAATATTTAAGAAACTGTTAGATAGGTACATGGATAGAACAGGTTTGGAGGGATATGGACCAAACGCGGGCAGGTGGGACTTAATGTATCTGGGACATATTGACTGGTGTGGGTAAGTTGTGCCGAAGGGCCTGTTTCCACACTGTATCACTCTATGACTCTACAGTGTGACTCTATACCCAGCATTCGGATTTGGATGGAGGCAACCACCTTAAAATTGTACTATTTGATTCATGTTACCTTTTCTCATTCCTCTTGGATGAAATAAATCATTTACATTTCCTGTGTTAAAATGTAATCTGTTCATCTCAATCCTCCTGCAGTCTTGTGGTCTCTTAATTGCAGATGAAATACACCCGTGCACCACTTAATAAACTATCATTTATTGAAATGATGGAATACAAATGGAAAAGTGATAAAGTTTGAGTCTGCGTAAAGATATAGCAATGGAGAGTTTATATGTGTAAACTTTGCTTCTAGTGTCCCAAAGTAATAAATAGTAACATTTGGCATCTTGCATCAGCTCATTGTGGGTTAATGCCAAAGGAAAGTTGCTATGGGTAGTATGTTCCATGCCAGTTCCTTGTTCTGCATAGTATAGTTCTAAAAACACCATATTGTGCCTATATTTATTTAAATCTTTTCTTATATAGCATGCTTACGATGTTAGAAATACAATTCTCTGGCAGTGAAAGTGGAAAATTCTAATTCTCTAGTTAATAATTTATATAAAAGTGCAGGCAAAATGTTCATTGCAATCAGTGGGATATTGGGGCAAAAATTATCCCAAAATCATTATTATGTGAATTCTGCGTAATTCACAGAACGCAAAGAGTTCCAACACGTTCAAAAGATGCTTTACATGTATGCTACCTCCAGAGAAATAGCTATAGGAAGAGGTAACTAGAGATAAAGAAAGAAAGGAGGCAGGTAGATAGATGTAAATAGAAATACATGTAAGGATAAAGTCATAGAGTCATACATCATGGAAATAGGCCCTTCCGCCCGTCTTGCCGACACACCAACCAACGTGTCCCATCTACACAAGTCTTACCTGCCTGCACTTGGCCCGTATCATTCTAACCCTATCCTATACCTGTGCCAGTCCAAATGTTTTTTTAACTTTATGACGATACCTGCCTTAACTACCTCCTCTGGCAGCTCATTCCATATCCCCACCACCCTTTGTGTAAAAAAATAAACAAAGAAATAAAAAAAGTAGAAGATTGGGGTTTGGAGTGAGATTTTTATGTAACAATTGCGAGAAGAATAGAGAGCTAGTTTAGGGTGGGGTAAGAGATTTGGAGGGAATCTGAGGTGGTCTTCTTTCATCCAAAGAATACATTGCTGGGGAGAGTGGTAGAAGCAAAGTCACTGTCAGCATTTAGGAAGTGTCCAGATGAGCATTTTATTCACCTAGACATAGAAATCTACAGGCTAAGTGCTGGAAGGTGGAATGAATACTGGTTGGTGTGGTCTGTGTGGGGTGAATGGGCAGTTTCCATGCCAGCTGATCCTATGACTCCATAAAGAGAGGGGACTAAAAAGTGAAATAAAATTGTACGGGTGTGTGTATGAAAGGAAAAGCCGGATAGAGAAAGAGCGAGAGACGGAGGGAGGGAGGGAGGGAGGGAGGGAGGGAGGGAGGAGAGAGAGAGAGAGAGAGAGAGAGAGAGAGAGAGAGAGAGAGAGAGAGAGAGAGAGAGAGAGAGAGAGAGAGAGAGAGAGAGAGAGAGAGAGAGAGAGAGAGAGAGAGAGAGAGAGAGAGAGGTGTGTGAGGGAGAGAGACAGAGACAGAGACAGAGACAGAGACAGAGACAGAGACAGAGACAGAGACAGAGACAGAGACAGAGACAGAGACAGAGACAGAGACAGAGACAGAGACAGAGACAGAGACAGAGACAGAGACAGAGACAGAGACAGAGACAGAGACAGAGACAGAGACAGAGACAGAGACAGAGACAGAGACAGAGACAGAGACAGAGACAGAGACAGAGACAGAGACAGAGACAGAGACAGAGACAGAGACAGAGACAGAGGGAGAGACAGAGGGAGAGAGGGAGAGAGGGAGAGGGAGAGGTGTGTGAGGGAGAGAGACAGAGACAGAGACAGAGACAGACTTAGAGAGACAGAGAGAGAAATGATTCCTGGTCTATTGGCTACAGTTATTAGTTGTGTGGAAATAAAACTGGACTGTAGTCAATTTCCGAAGATAAAAATAACTGACTGTTCTTTTGTCGAGCAGACATTTGATATTAATAGCTGCGATGACCAGACTCAAGAACTATTTACAATGCGCCCAACATAATGCTTACTCTCAATTGGATTGTGATGCATTAAGACACAGAACATGGAATTGCTCTGAATTCACACAATTGTTCCATTGTTACTGCACTGGGTTTTGGGACCATTTCTACGCATATCTGCGGACACTGTAAAACAAAAAGCATGCTGAGTTTAGAAACGAAACAAACCAGATAATTACTGCCCAAAAGATTGACTCCAAAGTTAAAAGCATCATTGTCAGAATCGTACCATCCAGTGTGAAGGAGACAAGCTATAATCGGGGAACACCTCATTCTCTCTGACACTGAACGCACTTTCACGTGTAGTGTTGTGCATTTTCCTAACCGTGCAGGTCAACTCCATGTGACATTATATATATATATGGAAAAAATTATATAGCTTTACTTAGTAAACATTTTATTTCTTTCAAGAATTTCCTAACACATGCGGATAGATGGGCTAAAACAATCACGTATTTTTAATGACACTTTCTCTTCTGTATTTAGAGGTGCCGTTTACTGAGACACAGGTCATCCACATAAATGTCACAGATGCCATGTGCATCATTTTCAAGAATTATGCGAGAAGTGGCAATGTGTAAGCACAATCTCCTATCAAGGCCATTAACACAGCAGTTCTCAGTAGGGCGACCAGGTGTCTTGGTATCAAATTGGGACTCCCAAGAGCATAGTGTATAATTCCCTGAAGGAGCTTGACCTTCATTGTTGAAGGTGATTCCATGGTCAGTCCTCAGTGTTGGATTCCCCAACGGCCCCTTTGAAATACAATCAGGAAAGGTATCACCACCTTCAGAAAGCCTGCTCCTGTATTCACAGACCACGTTGTATCTTCAGCACCCATGCCTACAGTAAATGCAACTATGTAGAGAAGTCAATGATTGTCCAGCAGCCTATGGATCAGGGCATTCAGTGTAAGTCAGGAAGCCATGTTGCAGCGTTATAGGACTTTGGTTAAGATGCTTTTGCAGTATTGTGTACATTTCTGATCGCCCCATTACAGGATGGATTTGGAGGCTTTGGAGAGGGTGCAGAAAAGTTTACAAGAATGCTGCCTGGATTAGAGGGTATTAGCTTTAAGGAGAGGCTGGACAAACTTGGCTTTTTTTCTCTGGAGCACCAGAGGGTGACGGGAGACCTGACAGAAATATATCAAAGTATGGTAGACAGTCAGAACCTTTTTCCCAAGGTGGGAATGTCAAAAACTATAAGGTGAAAGGAGCAATATTTAATGGAGATGTGCAGGACAGATTTTTTACACAGAGGGTGGTGAGTGTCTGGAACATGCTGCCATGGCTGGTAGTGGAGGCAGATATTATAGTGGCCTATAATAGGCTTGGATATGCAGGGAATGGAGAGGTATTGATCGTGTTCAGGCAGCTGAGATTAGTTTAGCTTGGCATGATGTTCAGCACGGACATTGTGGGCCGAACGGTCTGTTCCTGCCCTGTATGTTTCTATATTCTATGGTCTATGTTCTATGCACGTGGGTGTATCGTGGGTACACAGGGTGGCTGGAATGCAATTTTACAAGATACCTAATGAAGGTCCAATCACATTTTACAATCAATATTCACCTTCAAATAAATTGCTTTGTGTACAAAGAAACATGCATCATTCTGTATAATTTTGAAATTATTCAATCTCACTTTAAAATATTAAATAATCTGTTTTTATTTCTAACAATTTCATTTTTCTTTAACATTAAACTACAGGACAACCAGAAGCCTTGTGGACCGGGGCTATTTTCTATTGTTGTGTGGTTGTGGGAATTGTTAATCATTTATTGGGCTCTAAACAATATTCGATTAGAGAATATTGAGTTAAATTTTAAAATGAGCAGTGAGTTTTGAGATGTGGCAATTAGTGACTGATTGCCAGGCAATGCATATTTTGTCAAATTCATTCTAAACCAGAGTACTCTTGAGAATAGTGAGCCAAGGGCAGATATCAGTTAGTGATTGATTGCGAAGCAAAGTGTTATATCAAAGATCATATTGTATTAGTTTGCTAATATTGAGTGCCACTGTAAGGTGATTAATTGCTGAACATCTTGTGTTAGTTCAGAGGTTGCTGTATTAAGCACTGTAGTAAGTGTTTAATGTACTTTCCTAATTAGAACTTGAAATATGATGAGCAATTTGACATTATTTAAAAATAATTAGTTGATTGTAAATTTGAATTTCTCCTCACTGTAGAATATACTACTAGGCTTTCACTGCAATGGACGTGTAAAATGATTATCACTATGGTCATACAGGGTAGGCTTTGTCAAAAAATCTTTTTGGACACAACTTATCGTGTGCTCACAAATGAAACTCTAAATTTTGACAGCTTTTTGTTAGAATAGATCCACTGATTTGTCACTCCAAGTGTATTTTCCACTTTACAAAAGTTAAGCTTCTTTGTTTTTAACGAAAGCAGCAGTCTCAATCTCAGATAGTTCCTGAAGCAAAGTCATACTTGCTCCGAAGATACTTCACTGAATGGAATATATGCTAACTTTTTACTTCCCTTTGTTATTGATGTTTTGAAATTGAAATTCCTCTTTCACTGGATCCCTGCATTTTTGATAAATGTGTGGATATTTCACACGATTAGAAGATTTGAGCAAGGAACTGCAGATGCTGGTTACTACAAAAGGACACATGGTGCTGGGATAACGCAACGGGTCAGGCAGCATCTCTGGAGAACACGGATAGATGGCGTTTCGGGTTTATATGAATGCACGTTGATTTTTTTCTATTTATCATTTATTCAGGTTCTGGGCATCACTGACCAGGCCAGCATTAATTACGCCGCCCCTAAACATCCTTGACAAGATGTTGCTGAGCCACTCTCTTGAATTACGACAGTTCTCCTGGTGAAACACTCTCACAATGATGCAATTTGCAGGGAATTCCAAGGTTTGGCTTTAGCTACGATATAGGACTGGTAATATATTTTCACGTCAAGACAGTGCTTAAAGGGCCTGTCCCACTTAGGCGATCTTTTTAGCGACTGCCGGCGACTGTCAAAGTCGTCGCAGATCGCCGAACTTTTCTTTTACCCGATGACAATGAACACGACAATGCCGAGTCAGGTCGAGATTACAGCGTCTTCTGAAACATCGCGAAAATTCCCACGCTGTCAATGCTTCTTCGGCGTCCTGGTTTTCGCTGAAATCACTGACAAGTCGGTAAGTACTTGAGAGTTTTGAACTATAACACCTTGTATGGGTTACTTAAAAACCAAGCTTGACTATAACAAGGAATAAACCAGATTTATTTCCAGTTTGCCAATAGCTGTATTAAAAAAATAAAAATAAAAAGTGGTTCAGTGGATTTTTGTGAAAAGTGTGTGGGCATTCTTTGAAAATGTAAGGGAGATGCATATCTGGTTTCTGGGTTGAATATCTGGGTTTGGAGCCCACTTTAAATGTAATGGCTGAGGCCAAAAACATTGCGAAAATTCCCACGCTTACCTGACCGTCAAACTGTCGCCTCCAATCTACCTGTCAAATGTCCTGACGGTAAATAAATTGGTTAAACACAAGCAAATTATGGTATTTTGAAATGACTTTACTTATTTTAATATTATGTGCTTCTAAATGCATCTTAAGAGAACCTATCAAACCTGGGGACAGCATGCGACAGCGACCGCAATAAGCTACGATGCCTGGCGACAAACCAGCTGTCGCCGAGAGATTTCAAACCATTTGATTTCTCAGCGACGCGCAGAGATCCACTACGATCCACTACGATCTTTGAAAGACTCCTCACGATCATGCCCGCGACACCCCGGCGAACTGTCGGCGACAGCCTAGTCGCCGGCAATCGCCTTAAAATCGCCTAAGTGGGACAGGCCCTTAACTTGGAGAGATTCCATATGCCTGCTGTCATTTTGATGGACAATTTGGGTGTGGTTGGAGTAGGTGAGGCGACTAGTTTTTTTTTTAGTTTTGTTTACTGTCACGTGTACTGAGGTACAGTGAAAAGCTTTTGTTGCATGCAAACCAATCAGAAAAGGACTCTACATGATTACAATCGAGCCGTGAACAGTGTACAGATACATGATAAAGGGAGTAACGTTTCATGCAAGGTAAAGTCCAGTAAAGTCTGATTAAAGATAGTCCAAGAATCTCCAGTCAGCTGAAAGAGTAAAAAAGATTACAATCAAGTCATCCACAGTGTTCAGATACATGATAAAAGGAATAATGTTTAATGCAAGATAAAGTCGAGTAAAATTTGATTAAAGATATTCTGAGGGTCTCCAACGAGGTAGATAGTAGCTCTGGACCGCTCTGTGGTTGTCGATAGGATGGTTCACTTGCCTGATAACAGCTGGGAAGGAACTATCCCTGAATCTGGAGGTGTGTGTGTGTCTGTTGCCTGATGGGAGAGGGGAGAAGAGGGAGCGACCGGGGTGATTATGTAAAGGGGTGAAGTGTAAATGGAGTCAATGGAAGGGAGGTTGGTTTGTGTGATGGTCTGTGTCCACAATTCTCTGCAATTTCTTGCAGTCTTGGTTGGAGCTGTTCCCAAAAATGCTATCATGCATATCGATAAAAAACGTTCTACGGTGTATCTGTGGAGGTTGATGAGAGTTGATGTGGACATGCTGAACTTCCTAAGCCTGCCAAGGAAGACTAACCAGAGATGTAACTATTAGTTTTGGGTCAGCTCAGCGAAATAGGTTACTTCATTAAATAAATGTATCTAAATAAAGACGGATCAGCCCTTTGTTGCTTTTACCTTTCACTTGCCAGTCTCTGTCGTTATCTCCATCCTTCCTCCTCCCCACCTCCTTCATCTTCCACTCAATTTCGCCTCACCTGGATCCACCTATTGCTTACCATGTCTTGCCCCGACTCTCCCCCTAACCTTTTTACACTGCTTATCTCCCCTCTATACATTTAGTCCAGATGAAGGATCTCGAGATAAAACATCGACCATCCATTTCACTCCACAGATGCTGCCTGACCCTCTGATCTACAGAAGTTTGTTTTTTTTGCTCCAGGTTACAGCATCTCCAATCTCATGTGTCTCGGAGATTAGATTTAGTTAGAAATTGGTTTTAAAACAAAAATGGTGTGGTCTTCTGTCCAAATGTAAGGGGTTTCTGCACCGAGCTTTCGCCCGACCTTAGGTCCCCGTGCCTTGCTCTGATCCCTTGACCAGGCCGCGCACACTGGTTCCCCGTGAGTGGTTCGACCCACTCACCCCTTACGGTTGTAGATTAACAGACCGTCTAGCCATCACCGGTACCCCCGGACATAACGCAGAACAGAGAGAAAACTCAAATACCCATCTTTGAAACAAAGAGATCCCGAGATCTGGTGAGAGATAGGACGGGTCAGACACTGGACTTAGATGCAGGAGCGTTGATAGTGCAGAAAAATTCAACCAGACCAGATTTGAAGACCAGGGTTTAAATGGAAAAGGCTTTTATTGAGCACTCGGGACTATTGTACATGAATGCTCTTCACAGTTCTACAAGACATATCTATAAGACACATACCGAATGACATGAATACCTTTGACTCTGAATCATAAAACGCACAGTTCTACAAGACATATACATGAATACTTTTGACTCTGAATTATAAACGCACAGTTCTACAAGACATATACATGAATACTTTTGACTCTGAATTATAAACGCACAGTTCTACAAGACATATACTGGATTGTAAGATGGGGAACGTACGACACATCGCAAAATTGGCCAACACATCTCTACTTATACACCCACGTTAATTAAATCACCCTCCCCTCTACACTGAAACTATGTCCAGGATGTGCAGGATCGGGGTACATGCTCACCATGGGGCTATTACTGGGGTTACTGGCTGTTTGGGCTGCTTCTCCGCTGTTTTCCGTTCTCCGTGCCGTCCGACTTGCTTGCCTTGCGTCCCTCCTGACTTGCTTGACTCTTCTTCTTCCTTTCTTGCGTCCGTTTTTCATGCTTCTTTTGATTTGCGTGTCTTTTGTTGCGTCCTCTGACTTCTGCTTTGCATGCCTTTCCAACCCAAAAATCGTGGCCAGTTATACTAATTCTGACCCGTCCTATCTCCCGCCAGATCTCGGGATCTCTTTGTTTCAAAGATGGGTATTTGAGTTTTCTCTCTGTTCTGCGTTATGTCCGGGGGTACCGGTGATGGCTAGACGGTCTGTTAATCTATTTTCCGTTAAGAGGTGATGGGTGTAAATGGTTTGCCATCACCTGCCAGGTATGTTTCTATGGGCTATTGTGCCCCCTTAACGGGATTAACTGTGTAGGTCGGCTTGGGGCATTGTGAATATGCTGATGTCAGCGCCCCAGTGTCTGGACTTCGACCTGGTTTCACGGGTTTCTGCACGGCCAATATCCATGCAGGGGGATATCGCTTTTCTACGCCATGACAAACTGATTATTCATCCAGGTACCAGCACACCAAAACTACCATGAGACATCTAATCCACAACAGGTATGCTGAACCATAAAACTCGCATATGACTACAAACACAATTCACCCATATCCTGAAGCTAATCACATGCTAACACGGATTGCTGAACTGGATGATCTGGAGTTAACTACTCATCTATACACTAATCATAAGCCACAGGATATCGAAAATGACATTGATCCAGAAAACAAATTTTTCTTGAACATTAACAACGACTGTCACTATTATACTGATGAACAGTACAATAGCACATTCAAAACCGAAAACAATATTTCAATAATCCACTTCAACAGTAGAAGCCTGTATGCTAATTTCCATGACATCAAGGATTATTTAAATCAATTTACACAGCCCTTTAACATAATTGCAATATCAGAAACTTGGATCAACAGTGTAAGGGGCATGGATTTTGAACTTGAAGGATATGAACTGATTTGTATGAACAGAAAAAACAAAAATGGTGGTGGTGTAGCTCTTTATGTAGACATGAATTATAATTATAAGGTGGTGGAAGAAATCTCAACTGTGGTAGATAATGTACTTGAATGTGTTACAATAGAATTATGTATGGGAAAGAAAAAAAATGTAATTGTAAGTTGTATATATAGAACATCAGGGTCTAATATAGACACATTTAAAGACTGGATGGAGGAACATTTTACAAAAACAAATCATAAAGTTATGTTTATCTGCGGCGACTTCAATATTGATTTGCTAAATCCGAATAATCATAAAATGACTGAGGAATTTATCAATACATTGTACAGTATCAGCCTATATCCCAAAATCACCAGACCCAGTCGGATTACTTCCCATTGTGCTACATTAATTGATAATATATTTACTAATGATATAGATAACAATACAGTAGGAGGATTATTAGTAAATGACATCAGTGACCACCTTCCAGTTTTTACAGTTTATAACAGCAACTGCGGAAAAAATAAGCAGGACAATAAACAAGAATACCGAAGGGTTAGGACAGAAGAGTCCATGGTTGCACTTAAAAATGATTTACTTGCACAAAACTGGGAATTAATATATAAAGAAAATGATATTGATAAAGCTTATGACGAATTTTTAAGAATATTTAAAATACTATATGATAAAAATTGTCCAATGAAACAATATTGTAGAGAAATAAAGTATAAAGATAATCATTGGATGTCAAAAGGATTGCTAAATGCCTGCAAAAAGAAAAACACACTATACAGAGAATTCATTAAACATAGAACTATAGAAGCAGAAAATAAATATAAGAAATATAAAAACAAGTTAACTAATATCATGAGAAATTGTAAGAAAGAATATTAAAATAAACTATTAGAAAACAATAAACACAACATTAAGGGTATATGGAATATATTAAACAGCATAATTAGAAATAACTCTAGACAGATTAATTACCCGCAGTATTTTATAGAAAATGATAAGACAATAAATAACATGGATGACGTGGTTAATAAATTTAATAATTTTTTTGTAAGTGTTGGACCTAATTTAGCAGAAAAAATCCCAGATCCGGTGACATCTAATGATAATCTTATAGAAACGAATCCAAGTACAATGTTTCTTAAACCGGTAGAAGAAATGGAGATTGTAGATATTGTTAATAAATGCAAGAATAAAACATCCACTGATTATAATGAGACAGATATGAAAATAGTTAAAAAAAAGGTAATTGATGGGATTTCTAAACCACTAACACACATTTTTAACTTATCATTACAAACCGGTCAATTTCCCAATAATATGAAAATAGCTAAAGTTATTCCGCTGTATAAAACTGGAGATAAACACCACTTCACAAATTACAGACCTGTTTCTCTTCTCCCACAGTTCTCTAAAATTCTGGAAAAACTTTTCGTCAACAGATTAGACAATTTCATAGATAAGCACAATTTACTCTCTAATAGTCAATATGGATTCAGAAGTAACCGGTCAACATCACTAGCTTTAACTGAACTCATTGAACAAATCACAAATTCTATAGATAAAAAGAAATATGCTGTTGGGGTATTCATTGACCTAAAAAAAGCATTCGATACAATAAATCATGAAATATTAATCAATAAATTGGAACTATATGGGATTAGGGGATTGGCTTTAGAGTGGATTAGAAGTTATTTAAAGAACAGGAAACAATTCGTGAAGATGGGAGAATATCAGTCTGGATGTTTGGACATTGTGTGTGGAGTCCCCCAGGGGTCAGTGTTGGGTCCTAAACTCTTCATCATCTACATCAATGATATATGTAAATTATCAAAAATATTGAAATTCATCCTATTTGCTGATGACACTAACATTCTTGGTTCTGGTGAAAATTTACAGCAACTTTTGGACAGTATCACCTCAGAATTTTGCAAAATTAAAAAATGGTTTGACATTAACAAATTATCACTAAACTTGAGCAAAACAAAAATTATGATATTTGGGAACAGTAAAATAAACAATCAAGCACAGGTACAGATAGAGGGTGTTAACATAGAAAGAGTAAATGAAACTAAATTCCTTGGGGTGATAATAGATGAAAAAATTTGCTGGAAATCTCACATTAAACATATCCACAGTAAAGTATCTAGAAGCATTTCAGTTCTGGCCAAAGCAAAACATTTCCTAGATAACAAATCACTTCGCATTCTGTTCTGTTCACTAGTTTCACCTTATTTAAGTTACTGTATAGAGGTGTGGGGAAGTACATATATAAGTTCACTACAACCACTATTCATACTGCAAAAAAGAGCCATTAGAATAATTCATAATGTCAGTTTTTGTGAACACACCAACTCATTATTTATAAAGTCTAAAATAATCAAATTTTATGACATTGTGGAATATCAAACAGCTCAATTCATGTACAAAGTGAGAAACAATTTGCTACCAAGTAACTTACAGGAAATGTTTTATGAAAGAGAGGGGGGGTATAATTTAAGGGGAACATTAAATTTCAAGATTCGCAATACTCGAACAACAATGAAAAGATTTTCTATATCAATCAGTGGAGTAAAGTTATGGAACAGAATGAATGCGGAATTAAAACAATGTTCAAACATCATCCAGTTTAAAAACAAATATAAACACATGATTTTTTCTAGGTACAGTGAGGAGGGGGATTAACAGTCACCAGGGGTCTACATATAATAACACATCATTATTTAAATAAGTATATCTATATGAACATATAAGGGTGTATGAGTATTTTTGTATTAATATCTGATACTTGATAAATATTGATTAGGGAATGGGGGTAGGATTAAATAAGTTCACACTTCTTCCTACTCCTTTTCGCACATGTTAAGTAATGGATGAAATTCCTTGTATTTCTTCTGTTTTTTTGTTTATTTTGTTTTTTAATTGATGTCTTTTAACATGTTCGAAATAAAATAAAATGAATGAATGAATGAATTGTTCTGGCCGTGGCTTTGCAGAAACCTAGAGACTGGGCTGTAAGGTTTTTGCTTTTGTGGCTGGTCACGAGGTCCCGCGGCCATCTTAGGACCCACGGATTGTGCATCCCTTGTTAAACTGACCGCAGCCTTTCTCCGCTATCAGCCCCAGTCTCCCGTGTCAAATGTCCAAACTGCAGCTCTTTGGTTTGGTGTTGATTGCAGGATGAGGGAAAACTTCTCAAATCTTACACAAAAGAGAGTGCAAAATGAAGACTGGTGGAATATACTCAAATTGTTCTTGAGCTATGCAAGAGGCTATTGATAATATGGGTTCCATATGCCAGATCACTGGTTCATACTAATCATGGTGTTGTTGCAATATGCTGTACAAGACTCAGAAAACTCACTCAGTTAACCCAGTCAGAAGGACCATTTGGAATGGCTCCAGATAAATTGAAATGTCACAGTGGATCAGTTTGTGACCAGTTACTCAGACAATGCGCCCAAGCCTAGAAGGAGAGCAAGCCTAGAAGGAGCTGCTGGTGTCAGGCAGCACATGGATAAGGTGATGTTTGGTTTGGGACCTTTCTTCAGACCCGAACCCGAAACGTCATCAATGCACGTTCTCCAGAGATGCTGATTGGCCCGCTGAGTTACTCCAGCACTTTGTGTCCTTTTGTGTAAACCAGTATTGTTTCTATGCTTCCAGTCCTAGGAATGTTTGATGGTCATGCTGGGTATTAAAAAGCAGGGAATATTCCTGCCCAGTGGAAATCAATTGATTTTCATGTTCCGAAATGGTATTTGACCACTTCTACTGGAGAAGGCATGCGTTTAGATGTTAGATGATGACAGGAATAGCCTTTGGGGTTCAACAAAAAAACAGCACAACACAGTACCTTGTGGCGTTGCCTTGCTCAGCAGAAATGCTGATCAATTGCAATAAGTAGAAAAGTGTAGCCATATTGAAACAGAGGGAGGGCATTCAACACTTTAGACTTGTTCTGCCCTTCAATAGGGTCATTGGCTAATCTGTGAGCTACCTCCATTTACCCACCTTTGCTTCTATCTTTTAACAGTGCTGGTTAATGAAAACCTATCAAACAGAGATTGTCCTAGAATGTATAGTTCTTTGCAGAAGATAGTCATTAATGTCACTATTCTGTGGATGGCTAAGTATTTCCTGAGGAGTTCTGCCCTAATTTTTAACCAGGACCTCTAATCTTAATCCTCCTCACCAGTGGAAGGAGTTTCTCACCATCCATCATATACGAACCCATCAATATCTTGAATCATCAATCAATAATCTTTAATCCTTCCACATTCAAGGGAATATGTGTGTAGTTTTTGGAATTCCTGCTCATAATTTAAACTTTGGAGTTCATGCACCATTCCAGTAAATCTGTATGCCTTTCTCCATGACTTTTTGAGGCACAGAATTCAAGACAATTCATGTGCCTCAAGTGTGGTCATAATTATCTCCCTGAACAAATGTTGATAAGGTATTGGTCTTTTATGCTCTTATCTCTTATGTTCCAGCATACAAAAAATATAGATGTTGAAGAAAAATTCAAGGAAACTGTGAGGTATATTTTGCAATTAATTTCCAAGTTAATTCAAGTGATTGCTTCGCAGCAAAGGCAAGCTGCCAGAATCGAATTCTATTTATAAAAGAGGAAATTGTCGAGGTTTCCTGTGCCTCATGTAATGAACAAATGATATAAAAGGTCATTAAGTAACGTGCATTTCTATGCTTATTCTTCCCATCCCATACTGTATCCACGTCATCCAGTAATAGTGTCAGCAACTAATAGCTAAAAGGATCAAAAGGGGTCATTTTTCTCTGGAATTTTATCATAAAACTTGAACATTGGGAAGTGTACGTTGGACTGTCAGAACAAACCATGGTTTATTATCCATTGAAACTGACCTAAATGCATTTTTCTACTGGCTAATGACATTTGCACTTCAATAATGCACAAGTGGTCTTTCTATATGTTACTAATCCTCTCATCTTGTATAGTTGTGGGTTTGTGGATAGATTTGTTCCCGAGATACATCCAAAACGGTACACGATGGCACAACAATTTTAGGCCCACCTTACTCATCATTGGCCTGCGGTTCAAATGGTTGTTATATTTTAAAAGTTATTCACTTTTTAAACTTTAAAAATGACTTTTTAAACTTTAATAAATGCCTTTTCCACTTGCCGTACCCAAGATGGCCACCGGGGGCGGGACCTGCCCGAGGGATGGGAGTGGCGGCCAATGAGGGGGGGGTGAGGTGAGTGGAAGAGGCGGGACCGGAAGGAGGGGAGGGGACGGGACCCGCACGAGTGACGGCCAATGAGGGACGGGGGTGGAGCGGAAGAGGTGGGACCGGAAAGGGGGGAAATGGCAATCAGGAGAGGCTTGGACCTAATGGGTCCACTCGGGCTAGTAGTACATAAAAATCAAATCTACCAGAATGTAAGGACACAAAGGGCTGGAGTAACTCAGCGGGTCAGGCAGCATCTCTGGAGAACATGGATAGGCGATGTTTCGGGTCGAGACCCTTCTTCAGATTGCAGTGTAAATCTGAAGGTAAAACTGAACTAACAACTCTTATAGAATGCACCCAAAAAAAATCAAATTTATAAAGGTATAAATCTGAAATAACAACTTCGATATAATGCATAGAGGTCAGTTAGTCAGTTACTCAGCAAAAAGACACATTGATGTTTCAGGCAAGGTCTTCTGAACATAAACCTGAGATGCAGTCATGCATATCATAGAAACCAGGAAAGGGGGAGAGGAATAGTGTTCCAACATTATGCCCATAATGAGGTCAATCACAGTACATCAAACATGTGGACCGGATTTTTGACTTTTTGTAAATGGCACCAAAATATGATCTATAGAAAAATAATTTCACTGTGACAATAAAGCATTGAACCACACAACAATTAAAACCATGTGTTGGTAAAGGATAAAAATACCATCTCAATTGGGAGGCCTTTGATGAATGGAAGAGATTATACAAATATCTAAAACAGTGAATTGGCCACCAAAAAAGGTATGAATGGAAAGTGAAAGGCTTGGAAGAGCCTGAAGACAGAGGTGTGAAGAGAACTGCTGGAAAATCAGGTCACATGCAGTGGCTAATGCCAAACCTGTAGATGTCTCCATACCATTTAATTCTGGGACATTGCAAGAGGTATTAACTCCCACCTTGTGAAGCGCTGATGCACCAGAGCGCAAACGTAAAATGGGCACCACTTTCTAATTCTAGTGCAGCTGATTGAGCTTGGTGATTTCACGAATGCCTTCCAGCTGTGGCAGGTTGCTGTGGATAATTAACGGCAGTGTGTTGCCATGGAGTGTAATTGACTAGATCTGTTGGCCTCAAGGAGACACGCAAATCTTTGTGCTCTCAGAGGATACAGGCCAAGGAGGCGGGTCAACATGTGTGAGTGTATGTGGGCGAGTGTGAGGGTGTATATGTGTAAGAGGTCAGATGCATCTTCAGTCTCAAATGTGCCTGATTATTTCATTCAACGTGTTGCTATAAGGCACAACAGCAAGTGTCATATGATAAGAACGAAATTCAACAGCACCTGAGTTGTTGAATAGTGCTGGTGGATTTTTATATCCATTTGAGTTAGAAAGTATGTGAAAATTAACTTCAGTGTTTTCTCAATACAACAGATCCAGATGTATCTTTGAAATAACCTGCTTATCAGGTTTCCAGTGGCCCATTTTTAAACCTAATAGCGTGTATGAAGCCGGTTTAGTCAGTCAAATTAATACAATATTGTGGCCTATTATCCGAGTTTGCACAATGTTTAAAGATGCCTCCTGACAGGTTGGAAAAGGATTGGTTTGTACGTATGGCGATGGCCTTGGGCTGGGGTGCCCTGCCCTGCCCCGCCCTGCTAACAGAAAAGAGAATAATAGCAAAGATAATTAGCAAAGGCAATCAAATATTAAAAAAAATCAATAATTTACATTCCTTAATATTGCGATAGAGCCAACGCCAATCCAAACATTGAAAAAATGAACCTTAAAGTATCTCAGGTTAATCATTCCCAGGCCAATAATCAAAATTATTGCAAATTTTAATGTAGTTACCTTTTTATAATTTTGTCTACAACAGGCTCCCTCACACTAATATCGGAATATAATGAAGGCAACCCGCATGCTGAAACTGATTTCCCAACTGTTTCTTCCCCTAAGGTCCACGGCTATCCTTGTTTCATGTTGTCATCACATGTGGCAAGAACCCCTCAATGGGGCAAAGATCTTCTCTTCAGCTCACACTTCCAGGCGAAAGGCCCTGGCTACGGCTCAGGACATGAAAAGGTGCCTTGATCTGATCTTATTGCTACTTCTTTCCACACCATTAGCATTGTCCTTTTTTTTGTTAATTAAATTCATTTCTCAGGACCT
The DNA here is from genome assembly GCF_053455715.1 of Rhinoraja longicauda. Taxonomy (NCBI): domain Eukaryota; kingdom Metazoa; phylum Chordata; class Chondrichthyes; order Rajiformes; family Arhynchobatidae; genus Rhinoraja; species Rhinoraja longicauda. The sequence continues at coordinate 31,285,398 of NC_135955.1, forward strand.
GGTACATCACTGGTGAGATCAGCATCTCTTTTTTTTATTTAATCAAAATAACCTTTGTTATACTGTATATATATATATACGCAAATCTTTGTGCTCTCAGAGGATACAGGCCAAGGAGGCGGGTCAACATGTGTGAGTGTATGTGGGCGAGTGTGAGGGTGTATATGTGTAAGAAGTCAGATGCATCTTCAGTCTCAAATGTGCCTGATTATTTCATTCAACGTGTTGCTATAAGGCACAACAGCAAGTGTCATATGATAAGAACGAAATTCAACAGCACCTGAGTTGTTGAATAGTGCTGGTGGATTTTTATATCCATTTGAGTTAGAAAGTATGTGAAAATTAACTTCAGTGTTTTCTCAATACAACAGATCCAGATGTATCTTTTAAATAACCTGCTTATCAGTTTTCCAGTGGCCCATTTTTAAACCTAATAGCGTGTATGAAGCCGGTTTAGTCAGTCAAATTAATACACCCGATGATATCTACACCAAACATGATGCCTGGCCCAACTCCTATCTGACTGCACATAATCCATATCCCCCCATTCCCTGCATATCCATGTGCCTATCTAAAGTCTCTTAAATGTTCTTATCATATCTGCCTCCACCAGCATTCCCAGCAGCATATTCTAGGCACTCATCGCCCGCTGTGTAAAAAGGCTTGCCCCACACATCTCCTTTAAACTTTGTCCTTCTCACCGTCAAGCTATGCTCTCTAGTATTTTATATTGGGAAAAAGGTTCCGATCATCTACCCTATCAATGCCTCCCATGATTTTATATATTTTCCCTCAGCCCCTTAAGGATGTGTCTCATAACCCCTACACTCCAGTGACTGTAGATCAGTATGGCACTCCTGAATTCTCACTTCATGGTGGGATTCGCACTTGGAGCTCACCACACGGACTCAAGGGCTCCTGACAAAGACAAAGACAAAGAAAGAATAGAAATTTCACCTTGCTGACAATTGGCTCCATGAGGAGATTCCTTTCCATTCACCTCTTACATCAAACGCAGCCAAGCCTTCATGCTCAGACATGTGATAGGTTTGTTGTCAAGCCCCCAATTCTTGGAGGAAATGAGCCGCTGACACTAATAAAGTCTCAGTCATCATTGGTTTGTGCATCGGCTCTTAGTGGGAGTCTTTGAGAAGACTGCTACTGCTGATGTCGGTGTCTCCAGAGCTGGGGGAGGGACTCATAGAATCATACAACACAGAATTAAGCCCTTTAGCCTGACTTGTCCATGTCAGCCAAAAGGTCCATCTAAAAGCAAGTCCTACCTGCCTGAATTTAACCCCTGTTCCTCTAAACATTTCCTATCCATGCACCTGTGCAAGTGACTTTTAAATGGTGTTATTGTACCTGTCTCAACCAGTTCCTCTGGCAGCTCATCCTACTTACTGTACGTATGTTCCTCTGCATGAAAAACTTACCCCTCATGTTTCTATTTAGTTCTGGAGATACAATATGGAGGTGGATGCATCTGACCATTCTATCCTCCTTGGACTTACAAGGTGTATGACTCTACAGAATCAAAGAGTTATGTGACACTCTTATATAGTAAACAGATCCTACAGCCCAACTCATCCTTGCCCCAACTATCCAGGGATGTTCTGCTGGTCATTGGGTCAAAGAACCAGATTTACTTCCGAAGCATATGATTTATTCATAACATCATATAGTGAGTCCAATCAGGTCACACCTTTCTCTATGTTTAATCCAACACATTCCTTTGCAACGCATCCTATGTCCTCCGTAAGCATTGCATTTATGAAGCATTTCAGAGACTGTTGCATGGGATCAGCCCCAACCTGTCAAGTGGCTGTAGGACCTTAGACTGTGGTCCTTCTCCACAAAACATTTGCAGTGGCTTAATTGAGCTTTAGTGCATCCCTCAACATGTACCCTTGCACCCTGCAATGTGCCAATCAGAAGCTTTTGCTTTCAGACATCCAGCATGTTTCCCATGTCTAGCTTCTTTGCTTTATGTTAGCTATTGCAGGTGCATCTTGCAGGAGCTATTTAAGTGGAGCTATCCACCTTCATTAAGACCACAGTAATTTTAATTTATTTAATATTAATGTTTCAATTAAACTATGCCAGTTGATTTTTTAATTATTCTTTAATAACAGTTTTTAAAAAAATAACATATTTCTCAGTTGTTCCTCAGTGTCATGTCAGTCATGATCATGTTCAACCATGATCTATACCACAATGAACATTTGAACGAAGTACTGGTGGAACTCAATGGGTCAGTCAGCATCTGTGGAGGGAATGGAGTGATGACGTTTCAGGCTGAAAGGACGGATGTAAGCAAATGAATGAAGGCATAAATAACTGTGCGAATGGAAGAATGAACAGGTAAATGAAAACAAGGATGAAGGAATAAACAAGTAAAAAAATGAATAAATAAACGTGTCAATGAGGAGATGATTCAACGATGATTCATTATAATGAATGAAGCTATGAAATAATTTTATGAATGAGTGAATTTATGGCCTGTCAATTTCAGAGGGGCATCTGAGAGTTAACATTGGAGTCGCATGTTGACCAGGCAGGTAATGACAATGGATTTACTCGCCTAAATGGACAATGAAAATCACTCATCAGAATTATTCAGCTCCTCTGAGAAGTGGATTTGAGTGCTCCGAAGTCATTTCACAGCTGAAGAAGCTGCATTAATTGCAGCTATTTATCTCAACCCTCCAAAAAATCCGAGAACCCCTTCTGCCCAAGTTAATGCAACGGGGCAGAGTCAATGAATACCACGAAATTGCCGGAACACTTGCAACAGACGCCGAGAAATAGCCTGTCTCCGAGCGCCACCTGTCGTTCGCGTGTTGGTCCCGATAGTATTCCCTCCACATCGCAGGACCGGAGCCCACGGTCTTCTGCCGCCTTCGGGCGCCTTTGAGAGTTATTTTTTGAGCAGCTGTACTTATAAATTTTACCTGCATCCATTGCTCTGTTCCGAGACCAATTCGTCCAAATGAACGTGTGAAAGACTGAACGATCAATAAGCTAGATGAAAGAAGTATTAAATAATGTATCAGTCAGTTAAATATCACATAATATATAAATCAATATATACACAACCATATATAAAGATGAGTAACTTCATGAACAAATGATATCCATGTAAATGAATAAGCACATGTATGTATTGTTGAATGGATGTAAAGATGAATAAATTAATAATTATAATTTGCAAATAATTCGTGTGGGAAAGAATAGATGGACAGAGGGAAGAATTGATAAATAACATTGAATATATGAATGAATGAATGAATTAAGGAACATTTTGTTCAATGAGTGGATGAATGGAATTACCAGTGATTGAATACTGCTGATTAAATGAATGATGTTAAAGTCCATGAACAAGTGAAATAAGAGAAGGAAGAATGATTAATTAAACGAATGAGTGAATAATTTGCTTCATGTTAAATGAATGAATGACTGCATAAATTGATTAATTAATCTTTACATCCATTCAACAATACATACATCAGTGAACATGTGGAATCCAATCCTACATCCCGCAGCTCCGCTCTTGCTCCCCCTCCCCCCACTCGCAACAAGGACAGAATCCCCCTCGTTCTCACCTTCCACCCCACCAGCCAGCAGATCCAACAAATCATCCGCCAACATTTACGTCACCTACAACGGGACCCCGCCACTGGCCATATCTTCCCATTCCCTCCCCTCTCTGCATTCCACAGAGACCGTTCCCTCCGTAACTCCCTGGTCCACTCGTCCCTTCCAACCCAAACCACCCCATCCCCGGGCACTTTCCCCTGCAACACCTGCAGATGCTGGTACAAATCAAAGGTATTTATTCACAAAATGCTGAAGTAACTCAGCAGGTCCGGCAGCATCTCAGGAGAGAAGGAATGGGTGATGTTTCGGGTCAAGACCCTTCTTCAGACTGATGTCAGGGGGGTGAGACAAAGCAAGGATATGGGTGGAGACAGGAAGACCCATCATTTATTTATTTGCCTCTGTACTCCACAATTTGAGATTTGTAATAGAAAAAAATCACATGTGGTTACAATGCACATTGTCAGATTTTATTAAAGGGTATTTTTATACATTTTGGTTTCACCATGTAGAAATTACAGCTGTGTTTATACATAGTCCCCCCATTTCAGGGCACCATAATGTTTGAGACACTTGGCTTCACATGTGTTTGTAATTACTCAGGTGTGTTTAAATGCCTCCTTAATGCAGGTATAAGAGAACTCTCAGTGCCTCGTCTTTCCATCACCTTTGGAAAATTTATTGCTGTTTATCAACATGAGGATCAAAGTTGTGCCAATGAAAGTCAAATAAGCCACTATGAGACTGAGAAACAAGAATAAAACTGTTAGAGACATCAGCCTTACCAAAATCAACTGTTTGGAACATCATTAAGAAGAAAGAGAGCACTGGTGAGCTTACTAATCGCAAAGGGACTGGCAGGCCAAGGAAGACCTCCACAGCTGATGACAGTAGAGAGAGCATTCAAGAGAGCTAGATAGAGCTCTTAAGGATAACGGAGTCAGGGGGTATGGGGAGAAGGCAAGAACGGGGTACTGATTGAGAATGATCAGCCATGATCACATTGAATGGTGGTGCTGGCTCGAAGGGCCGAATGGCCTACTCCTGCACCTATTGTCTATTGTCTATTGTCTAATTCTCTCTATAATAAAGAAAAATCCCTAAACACCTGTCCGGCAGATCAGAAACACTCTTCAGGAGTCAGTTGTGGATTTGTCAATGACCACTGTCAACAGAAGACTTCATGAACAGAAATATAGAGACTACACTGCAAGATGCAAACCACTGGTTAACCGCAAAAATAGAATGGCCAGGTTACAGTTTGCCAAGAAGTACTTAAAAGAGCAACCACAGTTCCGGAAAAAGGTCTTGTGGGCAGATTAGATGAAGATTAACATATCAGAATGATGGCAAGAACAAATTATGGAGGAGAGAAGCAACTACCCAAGATCCAAAGCATACCACCTCATCTGTGAAACATGGTGGTGGGGGTGTTATGGCCTGGTCATGTCTGGCTGCTGAAGGTACTGGCTCACTTATCTTCATTGATGATACAACTGCTGGTGGTAGTAGCATAATGAATTCTGAAGTGTATAGGCACATCCTATCTGCTCAAGTTCAATCAATTGCCTCAAAACTCATTGGCCGGCGGTTCATTCTACAGCAAGACAATGATCCCAAACATACTGCTAAAGCAACAAAGGAGTTTTTCAAAGCTAACAAACGGTCAATTCTTGAATGGCCGTCAATCACCTGATCTGAACCCAATTGAGCACGCCATTTTTATGTTGAAGAGAAAACTGAACAGGACTAGCCCCCAAAACAAGCATAAGCTAAAGATGGCCGCAATATAGGTCTGGCAGACCATCACCAGAGAAGACACCTGCAACTGGTGATGTCCATGAATCGCAGACTTCGAGCAGTCATTGCATGCAAAGGATATGCAACAAAATACTAAACATGCCTACTTTCAGTTACATGACGTTGCTGTGTCCCAAACATTATGGTGCCCTGAAATGGGGGGGGACTATGTACAAACACTGCTGTAATTTCTACATGGTGAAACCAAAATGTATAAAATACAATACAATACAATACAATACAATATATCTTTATTGTCATTGTACCCAGGGGTGCAACGAGATTGGGAATGCGCCTCCCATACGATGCAATAGTTTAATTAATTTAGACAACAGCAATGCAACGAAACAATTGTAACAGTTGTAACAGGATTGTAACAGGATAAAGTGGATTGTAACAGGATAAAGTGCAAGTAGATCTGTGCCGGATCACTGTGCGATGTGACCATCCGTCTCAGCAGGACCGGTTCATAGCAGCTATGGCCCTGGGGATGAAGCTGTTCCTGAGTGGAGGTGCGGGCGTAGAAGGCCTTGTATCGTCTGCCCGATGGAAGGAGTTCGAACAGACTGTTGCAGGGGTGTGAAGAGTCTTTGTGGATGCTGGTGGCTTTTCTGAGGCATTGTGTGTTGTAGATGCCCTCCAAGTCTGGTAGCTGTGTTCCGATGGCCCTCTGAGCTCTATGGACTACCCGCTGTAGAGCTTTCCTTTCTGCCTCCGTACAGCTGAGGTACCATACAGGGATGCCATGCGTTAGGATGCTCTCTATGGTGCAGCGGTAGAAGGTCGTCAGCAGCTGTTGGGATAGACCAGACTTTTTCAGTGTTCTTAGGTAGAACAGTCTTTGCTGTGCCTTCTTGACCAGCGCAGCAGTGTTATTGGACCATGTTAGGTCCTCCGAAATGTGAGTGCCCTTGATTAAAATTTGACAATGTGCACTTTAACCACATGTTTTTTCTATTACAAATCTCAAATTGTGGAGTACCGAGGCAAATAAATAAATGATGGGTCTTTGTCCCAAACATTATGGAGGTTGCTATATCAGTGAATTAATGAACAGGATAGTTAACCAATAAATAGATGGTTGAGCAAACTGTGGATGGATGGATGAACAAGTGAAGTGATTGAAGAATGAATGCCTGTATTGTTATATGAATGAAAAAATGAAGTTACTGCCAAGAGAATAAATGATTGAATGATTGAATTGAACCCAAGACTCTTAATTATCGCCTTAATGAGCAGTCATACTGTAGCATAATTGGCCAGATTGATATTGGCCTTAAAATCTCAGTGATTTCTAATGTTATTTCATAAGATGTCCATTGTCAGCTGTGCCACCATGCGCTACCATGCCGTCCTATCTCCAATTGATTCTGTGAATTATGAAATGAATGATCATGGCCTTGACTGAATTAACTAAACTTAATTAAAGCATAATCATGAATTTAAAAATGCCTGAATGAATGCATGTATGATCGAACAAGCAATCATACCAAATTAACACAAAATAATTAAGTAAATGATTGAACGGGGAAAAGAATGAATTGCCATGCGTGAATGAGGAAATGAAGGAAGGTAAGCAGGAAAAAGAAAGAAGGAACAAGTAAAACTGGGCCACACGGTGGCGCAGTGGTAGACCCGTGTTCAATCCTAACTAAGGGTGTTTTCTATGCGGCGTTTGTACGTACTTCCTGTGACCATGTGGGTTTTCTCCGGGAGCTCTGGTTTCCTCCAACACATCCAAAGACGTACAGGTTTGCAGGTTAATTGGCTTTGGTAAAAATTGGAAATTATTCCTAGTGTGTGGGATAGTGCTAGCGTATGGGCATCGCAGACTCAGTGGGTCGAAGTGCCTATTCTCAATTAAACTAAACTAAATTGAAGGAGGGGTAAGACTTAAGGATTACTTGAATGAGGGTTGGGAGAGGGATGACAGCTCATATGTTGTTTAAGGATCAGGGAGGTGGAGGCTACTATGTGGTGGGGGAGCAGCTTCAGACCTGCAGTGTGTTGGGATGTGGGAATCAGGGCTGACAGGAAAGCTTGGTGTCGGGGAACTCACTGGGTCAGAAGTAATCTTTGGAGTCTGGAGGCTGCAGATTGGAGTGCTGTGGATCATGGTCCATTCCATGCTGAGAGAAAGAACCAAAGGATGCAAGGCTCACAGTTTGATTTTGTGGTGAGAAGACCACAAGGAATAAGAGAGGGGTAGACTATTTGGCCTTTTGAATATGTCCTGTAATTCATTAAGATCATAGCTGATGTTCCATTTTCCAGCACTCTGCCCATCTCCTTTGATTCTTTAAATATCCGTCTCTGTTTTGAATGATCTAATTGTTTGTGCCTCTATAACCTTCAGGGTAGAGGTCCAATCAGTCACCAGGCTCTCAGTGAAGTAATTTGTCCTCCTCTCAACCCTAAACAACTTGTCAGTGCCTGTGACTTCCTGGTTCTAGATTACTCCGCCAAGAAGCACATCCTCCCTACAGCCAGCCCTTGAAGCCCTGTGAGAATTGTTCGTTTTCATTAAAACTTCTTTTATTCTTGAGAAAACAAACCTTGAGTATTCACTATCTCCTCATATAGCAAAGCTGGCATACCTAGAATCAATCTAGTGAATCTTTCTCCCTCTGAATAAAGTGTAACGTTCTTAGGTAAGGAAACTTGCACTGCATAGAGTATTGCAGGTACAGTCTCACAGAGGCCCTGTATAATTCCGATGCCCCGGGAGTCCCCAGTGACCAAAGATACTAGAGGAACAAGATAGACCACTCGACCCTAAAAACCGTAGTACGTCATGGCACCATTTTAGTAGGCAGAAACTTGCAGAGACATTTAAAAAGAAAAATAACAAAAATCTCTGAATTGATAGATGAGATATATTCTGCATTTTAATGGTATCATCACACATACTGTTCCCTCAAAACACTGATTACACTGCGAGAGGCATAGCGAACAGTGGGTTTTGCCTACTAAAATGGCTCCTTTGCGTACTACACTTCAGTGTAGGCGATTTCAACAGAGTGGTCCATCTTGTTCCTCTAGTATCTTTGCAAGTGACTGACTCCTCCAAGACGACATGTTCCAAGTTCTCTTGCAAAGATTCAAAAGGAGTGTTGCATGGGGAATGACATTATTTTGTACATCTCTGACAAAGGAAGTGCATCACAGTCTCAGGGGAAAGGACACCTGGGTACACTCAGCTAAATATTCCATGTGACATAAAAAGACTTGGGAGCGGTTGTTATCGTGTTCCACTTGAGGAAAATATTGGGCAAGAGAGTCAAGAGTCAAGAGTGTTTTATTGTCATATTTCCCAAAAATGGAACAATGAAATTGTTATTTGCAGCAGCACAAGAGATATGTAAACATTGTACTTTGTAAACGCTATAACAAATGACAAACAAAGTTCAGTGTGTAAACAGTGTGTAAACAAGACCCAAACAGTCTTTCCAGGTGAGGCAGAGGTTCACCTGCAACTCCTCCAACCTCATCTATTGTATCCACTGTCCCAGATGTCAACTTCTTTACATCGGTGAGACCAAACGCAGGCTCGGCGATCGTTTTGCTCAACACCTTCGCTCAGTCCGCCTTAACCAACCCGATCTCCCGGTGGCTCAGCACCTCAACTCCCCCTCCCACTCCCAGTCTGACTTTTCTGTCATGGGCCTCCTCTATTGCCATAGAGAGGCCCACCGCAAATTGGCGGAACAGCATCTCATATTTCGCTTGGGCAGTTTATACCCAAGTGGTATGAACATTGACTTCTCCAACTTCAGATAGTTCCTCTGTCCCTCTCTTTCCCTTCCCCCTTCCCAGTTCTCCCACTCTCTTCCTGTCTCACACTACATCCTATCTTTGTCCCACCCACCTCCCCTGACATCAGTCTGAAGAAGGGTCTCGACCCGAAACGTCACCCATTCCTTCTCTCCTGAGATGCTGCCTGACCCGTTGAGTTACTCCGAGTACTGGATGAGTATAATTTATTCCACAGTGGGGTTCTTCCCTTGAGGATCTCCAGATACAATGCTAGTGTCTGAAAAGATCTCAACTGGGGAGAGGGAAAGAACAACTTTTCCACGATTGATTACTTTTTATACAGAAAGGAAAAAGGGGTGTAATGGATTAAATTAATAACCAATTACAATTCTAATACAATTCCCATGGTTACAGAGAAAACAAAACCATTAATACAAGTCACATGCTTTCGGGGAAACGCATCAAATCACCTAGAGTGGATTTGAAACTTTTCCTACTGTCATACACACATATAAGGAGTTGTTATTGTGGAATCAGGACAACGTTATCTATCCTCCCGCAGCTGCGTGGCCTTGCTTCTAACTGTTTCAATACACAAGCTAACACTATAAGACAAGGGAGTCATTTAAGAACAAAGAACCCCTTTCGTGCCTGTCTACTCCCTATCACTCCTAGGTGAATAAACACATTCCATCCCAATGATAACATATGCTGCAAAAAGCATCCATCTTACTGCTTTCTACTGAAAATAAGCATTCATTTTATATTAGCTAAAACAACAACAAAAGTAACCATCTTCAACCATCTACAACAAAATATCAATATCTCTAATTAACTATACCAGCTAATAGCATAGCTTATCACTCCCTGCCAATCTCACCTGCTCTAGCACTCCTCCTACCCTCCTCCCTCTTCATTGAGATACTAGATTATGCTCTTCCTTTCAAACTCCATCACCAGGACCTCCAGTGCTGCAGATAAAAACCTGGGTGCCTGATATCTCACAATTAATAACATTCACTGGAAGATGAAGAAAATAAGAGCAGATGTGAGCATCCAGACACCTCAAGCCTGCCCAACATTTATTACGACCATGGCTGATCTAGGCTGGTCCCAACTCCTCTTCTCTGCTTGTCCCCCTAGCACTGAATTCCTTGAACTTTCAAATATTTAACTATCTCCATTTTAAAGACCTGTTCACCATCATCCTCTGAATGCAAATATTTACTGCCTCTATGAGAAGGTATTGCTGCACATCTCAGTTTTAAATGACTGGCCCCTTACTTTACAACTGCATCCTCTTTTCGCTCCCTCTTGTTCCCGGGTGAGTTTTAGTTGCAAAGTTGCACCCAGCAGCTGTTCAAGCTGTAATGAATCTCTCCTTTAAGAAATGCAGGCCAGCTTTAGGTAGTAGATAGACACAAAAAGCTGAAGTGACTCAGCGGGAAAGGCAGCATGCCTGGAGAGAAGGAATAGGTGACATTTTGGGTCAAAACCCTTCTTCAGACTGATAGCCAGTGGATGTTGCTAATGATAATGGGCTCCTGCTGATGTGTGCTGGCAATGAACAGGATGGGTGGCACTAGCTGGTTGCACAAAATTGGTAAATTCCCACCATCACGTTGAAAGGAGACAAAATCAAAGTGCCGGAGAATGGAACAGGCCAGGCAGGGAATAGGACAGACGAGGTTTCGGGTTGGGACCCTTAATCAGACTGATAGAGTCTAATGGTTTTTTGCGGAAATAAGGAACTGCAAATGCTGGTTTACACAAAAGGACTGAAAGTGCTGGAGTAACTCAACAGGTCAGGCAGCATCTCTGGAAAACATGAATATGTGATGTTTGGCTCAGGACCATTCTTCAGACTGTTTTTTAAATGTCTTTTTCTCTCCATAGATGCTGCCTGGCCTGCTGAGTTCCTCCAGTGCAGTTTGTTTTCTGCTCCAGCATCTACAGTCCCTGGTGTCAAACTGAAAGAACAATTTTGCATTGCAATCCATGCCCACATTAAGGGCTTGTTCAACTAAATCATCCTTACACTGATATGCAATGACTGGAATAGATTGTGAGTGGGGAAAAAACCTAGTAATTGATTAATTGCAGCACCAGACCCTGATAACATTGTTCTTAAATAAATTGCAAAACAACAAAAGATGCATTTAAATACTTTTGGAACAGTGCACTGGCGAAAGTGTTTAAAAGTTTGTTCAATGGAGCTCTGAAATAGACCAAACAAAGTGGTAATCTTGATAAAACACACAAAACACAGCTGTCTCCGTTATGCTGTCTGTTCTTCATGGCCCCTAAACCAGTTCTACGCTTGCGTCGTTAATTAGATGAAAAGCAATGACTCTCCCCATTACCACCCTGATGTAAAGCCATGAAGGTGTTGTCACAGCTCTGAGAGCACAGAGCTGGGAGGTGCTTTGATCTGCAGTTTTGCTGTTTATCTTCACTCCTTTTCCGGTTAGATGAGCTTTTTAGACTGGGAACCTCTTAAGGGAGGCCCCACACAGCTCTTGTGCTCAGCCACAAGACATTCTGATAAGCAAAGCTATGTAAAGAGCTCCAGTTTTCCACTTGGCATTTGTGGACTGCAGTGTCTGAAGTGACCTGGAGAGCAACGTCTTACTGGAGAGCTGTTGTAAAAGGTAAAACAAAACTTGGATCATGTTCGATAATAAAAGTTTGTCCTCTTTGTTGTATGGCAAAAAGCATTCTGTAAGTTTAAATCTAAGAAAGGCGCAGAGTAATATAATGGGGTAAAAGAGTTTTATTTTCGTTAAGCAGTATTAATTCCAAGTGAAATTGGGCTGACCAGTCATTGTTGTTGTGGTTGCTAGTCTCTCAATGTAATCTGTTGAAATCCTTCTGAAAGACAGAAGCTCCCTTTAACAGCTACTTTCCAAATGAACTGAATGACATGGATTTAATCGACTGTGTATCTGATGGTATGTGTCCAGAAGGTATTTTTAAACAGTTACGCATGTCACAATAAGTAGCACTCATGTTGTTTTCAGTTGAAGTGCTTTGTTCGATGGCTTGGTGGTACATAAGCCTGGTCTGGGATGAGAAATATTTTAATTATATTGTACTTAAAGTTATTACTGAGGAATTCAATCTTGTTGAATTGTGTATGTCACACAGGACTGTAATTTACGTATGTGATTTGGATAAAGTCAAAAGCTATATATTTATTGTTTTGTGTATAAAGGAGGGCGATTATGCAGCAGTGGGGGGTTAAATTTGATACAGATTCATACAGATTGTGGTAGGTTGATGAGGATGTCGAGGATCCAATTGCAGAGGGAAACGCTGAGACCCATTTCTGTGAGCCTGGTAACCAGTTTGGAGAAGATTATTGTTTGAACGCCTAGCTGAAGTCTATGAACCACAGCCTGACATATGTGTTTTCATTGTCTTTCCTTAACTTTAGACTTTAGTGATACAGCGCAGAAACAGGTCCTTTGGCCCAATGAGTCTGCACTAACCAGCGATCACCCCATATAGAGGCACTATCCTACAAACAAGGACCAATTTACAATTTTACAGAAGCCAATTAATCTACAAACTTGTACATCTTTTTTTTTATTATCAAAAATAATTTATTCAATCACGATACAAAATAATACTTACAAAACAAAACCGTGGTAACACACCCGTCACCATAGTACAAAATCACCAAATGATCTAAGACACTAAATTTTCAAATAACTATAATACATTCCTTATTGAGGATACATTCCACCCCACGCAGTGCCCAACGGTCCTGGAAATCCCCCAGGGTGCCCGTGGACAGCATGTGGTCCCTCTCTAGTACCAGCCGGGCGTGGACATAACCCCAGAAAAGAGGCAGGCAGCCGGCTCGGACAGCGCCCGATTCCGCCTGGCGCCGTGACTCGTGGATGGCCAGCTTGGCCAGGCCTATGAGCAACCCAACCAGAACATCTTCAGCCCTACCCTCTTCCCTATACACAGGGTGTCCAAAGATGAAAATGGTGGGTGTGAAGTGCAGCCAGAAGGCAAGGAGCAGCCCCTTTAGATATTGGAAAAGGAGCTGCAACAATAGACAATAGACAATAGACAATAGGTGCAGGAGTAGGCCATTCAGCCCTTCGAGCCAGCACCGCCATTCAATGCGATCATGGCTGATCACTATCAATCAGTACCCCATTCCTGCCTTCTCCCCATACCCCCTCACTCCGCTATCCTTAAGAGCTCTATCCAGCTCTCTCTTGAAAGCATCCAACGAACTGGCCTCCACTGCCTTCTGAGGCAGAGAATTCCACACCTTCACCACCCTCTGACTGAAAAAGTTCTTCCTCATCTCCGTTCTAAATGGCCTACCCCTTATTCTCAAACTGTGGCCCCTTGTTCTGGACTCCCCCAACATTGGGAACATGTTATCTGCCTCTAATGTGTCCAATCCCACACACTCCATATATACATGGAGCATAGAGTCTTCCAGCCTGCAAAAGTGGCAGGCGGCTGGCGAGTCTGTGAACCAGGATAGACACAGGTTGCATAGATTGTAACTACAATCCATTGCAAATGAAAGAGTCTAAAACATTTTAGGCCTTAGTCTCTAACACCAGTTCCTTACCAGTGAGATAAATGAAAACCCCATCACGGCAGCAGGACTGAACAGGCACAGGTTGCTTCTATAGATGGCCCACTGTGAGTGGTTGGTAGTTTCCCCATCTTTGTTCCCTGTCCCCAGACTCTGTGTGAAAACAGCCTCCCCACCCCCCAACTTCTGGACTTCAGGCGGCTGTATTACACAGACCTCATTAGGTTTTGGTTTAGTTTATTATTATCACTTGTACCAAGGCACAGTGAAAAGATTAGTTTTGCTTGCTATCCAGATCAGATACACCATACATAAATACAGTCAGTGTTAACCCGGAGCCTTTGGCCTACAGCACCGTTGCCATGGGTGCCGCAGCTCCCAGCGGGTTCCTCCCCTCCCCCCTGTAAAAAGATGGTGATGATGTTTAATGGGCATAAAAATAAAAATAAAAAGGGGGCGGTGTAAGAAAAGAAGGTGAGGGAGTGTGGGTGTGTTATTTTGTGGATTGAATGAGGGATCAGGCTCCTCGGCGTGGACGGTGGAGAGACGCCCACCTGCGGGTGAGTAATGAATGAAGAGAAGAACACCTATGTGTGGGGAGAAGGGAGCGTTTTGAGAGCGGCGTGCATTTCCATTTGGGACTGGGGACTGGGGACCAGCAGCGGCGGCGACGGCAACCCGGCGTTGCGCCAACCCGGCGCCACTTGTCAAGTCAAGTTTATTTGTCACATACACATACACGATGTGCAGTGAAATGAAAGTGGCAATGCCTGCGGATTGTGCACAAAAAAGAATTACAGTTACAGCATATAAATAAAGTTAATAAGTTACTATAGTGTAAACAAAAATTTAGTCTCTGGAGTTATAAAAGTTGACAGTCCTGATGGCCTGTGGGAAGAAACTCCGTCTCATCCTCTCCGTTTTCACAGCGTGACAGCGGAGGCGTTTGCCTGACCGTAGCATCTGGAACAGTCCGTTGCTGGGGTGGCAGGGGTCCCTCATAATCTTGCTGGCTCTGGATCTGCACCTCCTGATGTATAGGTCCTGCAGGGGACGAGTGTAGTTCCCATGGTGCGTTCTGCCGAACGCACTACTCTCTGCAGAGCCATCCTGTCCTGGGCAGAGCTGTTCCCAAACCAGACTGTAATGTTGCCGGACAGGATGCTCTCTACAGCCCCAGAGTAGAAGCAATGAAGGATCCTCAGAGACACTCTGAATTTCCTCAGCTGTCTAAGGTGGTAAAGGCGCTGCTTTGTCTTACCCACCAGTGCGGCAATGTGCGTTGCCCACGTCAGAACCTCTGTGATGCAGACTCCCAGGTATTTAAAACTTCTCACCCTATCCACAGTAGACCCATTTATCTCCAGTGGCGTGTACGTCCTTGGATGTTTAGCCCTTCTAAAGTCCACAATCAGCTCCTTCATTTTAGTGACATTCAAGAGGAGGCTATTGTCCTGACACCAGAGTGCCAGATCAGCCACCTCCTCCCGGTAGGCCTTCTCATCGTTGTCGGAGATCCGGCCCACCACCACAGTGTCATCAGCAAACTTGATGATGGAGTTTGAGCTGAACCTGGCCCCACAGTCATGTGTGTACAGGGAGTACAGTAGGGGGCTAAGGACGCAACCCTGGGGGGGTCCTATGTTCAGGGTGAGGGAGCTAGATGTGTGTTCCCCCATCCTGACCACTTGGGGCCTGGCGGTGAGAAAGTCCAGGACCCAGGCACACAGAGGGTTGCTAACCCCCAGTTCCAACAGCTTCTCAACCAGTCTGCTGGGGACTATTGTGTTGAATGCTGAACTAAAGTCAATGAACAGCATCCTCACATAGCCCCCCTGGCTGTCCAGATGAGAGAGAGCGGTGTGTAGAACCTGGGAGACCGCATCATCTGTGGACCTGTTCGGACGGTATGCGGACTGCAGTGGGTCCATGTTGCGAGGAAGGAGGGCACAGATATGCTTCTTGATTAGCCTCTCGAAGCATTTCATGACAACCGAGGTGAGGGCCACCGGTCAGTAGTCATTTAAACAACCTGGAGAGGCATTCTTTGGCACCGGTACAATGATGGATCTTTTGAAGCATGCAGGGACCACGGAGTGCCACTTGCCTGCGTTTGGCAAATATCCCTCCAAACCTCTATCCATGTCCCATTCTTTATTCTGCCTATAATAAACTGTACTCAGAAGAGACAATGACTTGTAGCAATACAAGATTTGCTGCGATCTTTCGAAGATTATTTTCTGCATGGTATAACAAGGCAAATTTAGCAAGAGGGAGCATGCTGTTTTTCCCATATGTAGTGAGTATTATCCCCTACCCAGCATTCCTTGTGATGTGAATGTGGTGGAAATGAGCCTGCAGTGTTTTGGGATATGGGATTATTGTTTGTTTTGATCATTATAATTAAAGTAGAAGTTCCAGTAAGTGGTCTTTAAATAAAAAGAACTCCTTGTTGCCTAGTGTCCTTTTTTTCTTCTTTCCTGAAGCCACTGAGCTCAATTTCCACCTTCAACTTCAATGAAATCAATAGACAAACACTGGGGAAAAGATGGAAATGGCCTCTTTGACTGCACTCTTAGGCACCAAAGTTAAGAGCAGAAATCCTGCCAAATAAATCCCTGTGGAATTTCAGTCCAAAGTGTATACGAAACACTAAAGAGACAAAAACAAACAGAGGAAACTAAATTTAAACAAGCCGATCAGAGTTAATGATAATCCTTTGTAAATGTTTGATGTTTAAAAGAGATAATGATGGTGGAGCTCCCTCTTTAGCAGCACATCTGCTCTCAGCTTTGTTACTGAAGTGACTGTATTACATGCCAACCCAAAACTTCATTATCCCAAATCCTTGGGGATTCATTCAGTTCCAGTCCTGAGGAACTTGCTCATGCTCCTTATTTAAACAGAAGCTGGCTGCTGCTTCCCACAAATAAAATTTCAAGTAGTTTTCAACTAATTTCTAGTTAAGATTTCATTGAGATCCTAAGTAAATGTGAGGTTGAA